>NW_027142359.1:16094247-16579247 GCF_026170545.1 Melanerpes formicivorus | reverse complement strand
GCTGATGAAGATTTGGACTTGCACTCCAGAAAAGATGTCCATGAAAGAACACTCTTCCATCTAAAGAGCTCTCAGGTCTGACAACCTTGCCTTCTAACATGGATGTTTTTCAGCCTGTGTCAGTCATAGAATCATAGAATCAGTCAGGGTTGGAAAGGACCACAAGGATCATCTAGTTCCAACCCCCCTGCCATTGGCAGGGACACCCCACACTAGATCAGGCTGGGTCATCCATATGACATGGATTCACATGTTGTTTTCTCAACAAAGGGGTGAGGTTCATATAGAAATACTGACTGTCAGTGTTCCTACCTGTGCCTGTGATGGGTAGTCTTTCTCATGTGAACTGATTACATGCACTCCCATACTGCTGGTGAGCCATCACAGTGCACCAGTTTGGACAGCCCTGTGTTCTCACTGAGTTCTGTTGTATTGTGCAGTAATTAAAAAGTCATGAGTCCTATTTAAATATAGGGCATTCTGTCCTAAACCTCTGAGTGCCTGTGGGTGTGAGTAAGCTCACTCTCTGAGGATGTTCCCTGGTCTGTGCATGTGCACCAGCTTCATCAAAAGGATGTAGGAAATGCCAGATCCAGATATATGAATTTCACTTGTTTGGTTAGTTGTTTGCTTTTTGTTTGTTTGTTTGTTTTTTAATACATCACTGATCAGTCCAGGGATGGCAAAAATTAATAGTAATGAGCTAATTACTATACCAGCTGCCTACAAAGACAGGTCCTGTAGGCAGTCTCCTTCTGCCCATTTGCCTGCTGGTTAAGCCACCACTGTAGGAATTATAAAACAAAACTTTTTCCCCATTATAAACATCTATCAGCATCACCTTTATATGGCCCATAGCACCAACACTGACTAGCTTTTAAGTTCTCAAAATCCAGCCAGAATCTCCCCTAGCACATTCTAACACATTTTACTAGCTTCAGCAGGGTAAAACACATCCCTCTCCTCAAATGGATGGCTGCTGAGCTCCAGCAGCCTCTGCGTGAGGACGAGCACACCATCTGCGTGCCTCCCAACGTCCGAAGCCTGTTCACAACTGCCAGCCCTTTGAAAAGCCAGCCTGCTTCTCTGATTGATTCACTTTTTAATGAACTGGGAAAGCCTGTGAACTTAAACCCCGAGACCTCCATCTCCCTCCCTTCATAGCCATCCCCGCAGCAATGTACTGATTATATTTCAAGTTATTATGGGATTAATACAGCTGCCCCCAGTGCCTCTTTCCCCTGAACTTCATCAATAAAAGTTGTGTACTACACTTATTCCAGCTAGTTCAGTTTCTCCCTGAATCTCTCCTTGTAACCTGTGACGTGTCAGCAAGGCTGTATCGTATCAGCCCTTCAAAGCTGCCAGCACTGCCAGCGTTTAAAGCCTACTTGTGTCATGGCCTTGCATAAGCTTTGTGCTTTAAGAGGACATCTTGAGCTTTTCTATGCATTGCATCAGCTCTCTAAGTGGGTAGCACATACTTAGCACTATTGAAAAAAATTAAATAAGATAATCCACACAAAAAAAATTTAAATAGATTGTGCCAGTGTCATCTGTCTTTGTATTCACAGTAGAGCTAAAAAAAACCCAACAATACTGTACGTAAGGAAGTTCAGCAGAAGGGAAAAAAAATGGAGATGGGAGCAAAAGACCTGGGCCCAGCACAATATGGCATTTCTTTATACCATCAAAGCTTTAGGTTTACTCTTTTTTTGTTGCTGTTATAGGGGGTTTTCCCCCCCAAGAATCCTATTTTCTAAAAACATCATTAAAAATGTAATTAACTGGATTATTCTTTGGAAAGTCTGCAACTGTTTACAAAAGACTTGCACACAAGCTGCCACCTTCAACTGTGGTGAAGCAGGAAGTTATGCTCTTGTTTACAACTGTGCATCAATCCCACAATATATTTAGTTTTGGTACCAGTTACATATAAAATTCTTACTGAGCTTAATGTTGCAGCAAATATCACATATAGTAAGCTAGTAGGATTTATCACTGGCTGTAATGTCGTAGCACATAGTCTAAACATACAGGGTGAATGATATATACACATGCACATGCAAACAAAATGGGAATTTATTTAGCTTAAGAAGTGATGAATTGTGTTTGCTTTCATTATTCTCATTGTGCATGTAGGAGAATGGAGATCAAATATATCCATGAGAAAGGCAGCTGGTCGGGATCACGTCCGTGAAGCAATGCGTTCACCGATGAGCAGGTTAGAGAAGAAACAGCACTTTGCCTACCCACAGCAGGAGATGGGGCTTCTCTCAGGAGTGAGGTTGGTAGGATACAAACAAATCCCATGGCATCCCAGGATGCTCCCAGAAAGCATAAAATATCTATCCAGCTAAAACATTTCCCTCGAGATGTTTTATTCAAACTTCTATCTTAAAGAAGAAAGTGACAAATTTCCCCTTTAAATTACTTTTTCTTTTCATTTTCCCCTTTTGGTCTGTCTCATAAACACAGAGGCCAGAAGGCTATGCTTAAATAATTCATCTACAAATTTGCAATATCTTTTTGAACTATAGCAATTAAATGGAAAATAGAAAAATCAGCTCAGCATCCTGTTTGGATGTAATTAAAGGTATAATCTGTTCCATTTGAATACTTCAGTGCTTACCCTTCTTAAAACAACGAGTAAGAATAGTAGCTCATTTGCAATGTGGGGTTTTTTTCAAGCCAGCTAAAAAGACTAACTGATGAAGCAAGAATAATAATTTTTAAATGTGGCATAAGCACAAAAATACCAACTACAGCTTTTGAATGATTGCTGCAGATCCCAAGTCTGATGAGAGCTCACTAACATGGGGTATAAGCTTCACAGCAAAACACTGCAGTCTTCCACTATTTGGTATCAGCATCTGGATGTGGCTGATATAATTACCTATCAAGTACATCAGCGGAACGAATATCAGAGGATACCCAAAAATATGTAAGAGGGATGCCTATCAGCTTAGTCTTCTAGGGAGTATTTGATCTTAAGGTTTTTTCCTAAGAATAAAAGACAAATACTGCATTCATTGCCCCTTTGTTTTCTGTAAGCAGCTGAAGATTTTACAGCACAATAAAATTAGCCTATTAATGGCTGGCTTATGAGTTTTAGCTGGATTTTTTTCCTCCTGCTGGACATTTCTCCAGTGCACAAAGAAATTGAAGTCAGGTGTAAAGTTAATATCCGCCTTGTTTATTTATTCTCTGTAAGCAATCAAGATTCCCCAAATCACAGGGCAATCTCTTGCCTTTCAAGAATTAACATAGGCCCTGTTCTCTCAATTTAGTTTAACAGAACTGGCATAAGTTCAATGGAACCGATGATTATTCTGAGAGGTTACGGCAAACCACAGAAATTGTTAGCAAAAAGCTTGCTTCTAAGATCTCCTAAGAGGAAAAGTATATGGAAATTTCAAAATATAATTAACAGTATTCCAGCAGTGTGAGAAAGAACCATAAGCTGGTTTAGCTGCACACAGAGAACTTTAGCTCACCCAATCGCTACCACTTCCTTAAGGGTGAAGGACACAATGAGCATTTCTCAACACTGCCAAGGAAGGGTCTGCAAGAGCTCCTTTCATGCCACCAAGCTCACTGTGCCTGACAGCAAGGCTCCTGCCCTCATGGCAATGTTCACTAGGCCTGGGACCCAGTTATTTTCTCCCCATTACAGCTCTCTCTCTCAAAACAAACAAACAAACAAACAAAAACAACTCTTTGGTACAACAATATCTCAAGCTTAGTTTGGTGTTTAATGTTATGGTTTATCAGACTGTTTCATCAAAATTGTTAAAGTAGTAGTGAATACAAAAATCCTAACAAGCAAAACTAAAAAGAAACCCAACAATTTTCATCATTAAA
Source organism: Melanerpes formicivorus (assembly GCF_026170545.1). Lineage (NCBI taxonomy): Eukaryota > Metazoa > Chordata > Aves > Piciformes > Picidae > Melanerpes > Melanerpes formicivorus. The sequence continues at coordinate 16,575,383 of NW_027142359.1, read as the reverse complement.
AAAACCAACATGCATTTCTTCAAGCTCAGCCTCTTTAAGCTGAGATGATGCAGCAGTGACCAGATTTAAACAGATGAAATGATGACACAAATAAAAGAGTGCTATTACACATGGGAACAAAATGGCACAATGGTCTTTAGAACAGGGAATACGAGAGAGGTTTAAGCTCAAATTTTTCAAAACTTGCTCAGCACCTGTTAAGCTTCCCAGCCTTCCTGGGGGTGTGTGCTTTGCTGTTTGAAAGCCCAGGACCTTTTCAGGACCAGTCCACCAAGGGCTTGAGGCCCACATAATACTCTTCAAGCATCACCCCATTACAGGGACAGCTCTTAAGTCACTGGACCTTTCTTCCTTCTTTTTTTTGTCTGACCTGGCTGAACACATGGTGTGCTCTGCCCACGGCTTTCCAGTCACTGTAATTCTCCAATTTCTTGCTTTTAATACAGAAGCGCTGAGAGCTCATTACAAAAAAAGGCACAACAGAAACTCCAGCCCTTGTGTGCCAAGCCCTTTTTTGTCCTGCAACAGACAAGCTACAGGTGGGCAGGCACAAAAAAGCAACGTAAGCCACCAGGCAGGACTAAGGCTTACATCTCCAGCTACCATCTTAGGGCCTCCTACCTCCCCCTTGAACTGTGCAGCCTCCTGCATGTGAAAAACATTTCTGTGAACTAAATGATAGAACTACTCTTTAAAAAAGCCAAACTTGTTAAAAGATACCCACAGAGGAGGGAGGGGGAAACAAATAAAATCCTCAATCCAGCCACATCTGTCTCCAGTAAACAGGATTTTTTTTCAGGCCTTGGGCTCAGACACATGACCAATCTACTGCAGGTGTATGAATTACTGACCGTCAGCTGAGTCATTTTCACTGAGGTTTAAGCGCAGGCATTTTACCTGCCATTTGCCAGGGGCTAAGAGCCTGCACAGCTGGGAGCATCCTGCTGCTCAGCTCAGCCAGCACGCAGGTGCTGGTGTTACCCATTTACCACCTGATGATGCAGTTTGTTCAGTGGCACTCATCTGCGCCAATGGGTTACACTTCAAGACTAGGACCCAAGCTGTTTCCCGCACCAAGGACCATCTCTGAGAAACACAAACCTGTTTCTAAATGAAGTATCACTTATCTCATGCATGCCACAGGTGTGATGTCATCCCCTCTGGCAAAGGAACGAGGATGTCTACAGCCTCCACTGTGCAAAAATGCAGGAACTAAAGTTAACATGTCTCAGACTTTGTTAAAATATGGTGATAATTAAGAAGTATAATTACCACTACAAAGTTAATTCCTCTTGGAGTTCTTACAAACAAGTTTTTAATTTGCACCAAAAATTTACATTTCAGATTTCCAGTCAACCACGGATGGCTACGAACTTGGCAGGGGCCTCAAGGTGGTGGCTGGCAGGTTCTGCCAGGCTTGGGGGCAGGAGCACTGTGGCTTCCCAGGAATGTCACAAGCTAACAGTCACCAGCAAACCCCAGATGCGCACAGGTAAGCTGATCGGATCACTTTAAACTGTTTCATCTGTTGTACAAGTGTGAAAATCATACTCGTGTCAGATAAACTGCTTTTTATTAAAAAAAAAAACCCAACAACCCACAACTTATAAGGTAATTGATTGCTTTCTTCTAGCCTTTTATTAGTTGTGATTAAGGAGATATAGTAGCTCTGTTTACACAGCTCTAACAAGTCAGGACCTGCAGTACGTTATTGGCTTGCGGCCCACAACTTGCAGTCCATTCTCAACAGAATCAATCTGAAGTTGAAAACATCCCCTGTAGGAAGCATACACATCCCTGCTTATACAGGAACAGAAAACAGTAATAACTTCAGGTCCTGTAAGTTGCAAGTTCAACTTACAGAGATCAGCCCTGACTTGTCATTGCTCTCAGCATGTTCATGATGAGATCAGAGTGCTTCATAGAGGACTCATACTTTCAACTTGACAAGGGACATAGGTGAGCATGTTACACTTCACTGTTACTCGCAGCTTTGACTGCAGAAATAAACTGAGAGCTCCTCTCTGTTTAACATGCAGCCAAAGCACTGCCAATCTAAAATGGCTGATCAGTAATACTTTAATTGCAGTTTCATAGAAACAAATTGCTATTTAATTGCAATAAGCTCTTCTGTGGCTTAGCTGGACTGACAATAGGTGTACACCTGGTACTAAAAGTAAAAAGCAGCGACAATGGTTTTCTGGTACTTCATGTTCAGGAGACTCAGGCAATGAAATCAGACCTGGAACCCAATTTCACAATGAAGAAACATAACATTAAAAAAAAAAAAAGAAAAAGAAGAAAAATCATATACACACAAATGTTCCAATCTCATTTGTATTTGTTGTTTTAACAGAGCTGTTCAGAACGTAGATCCTTGCAAAGAGCCTCACCCTTGACATACAACTACCTGACAAAGAATTTAATAAAAAAATTAAATTGAGCTTCTGCAATGCCTGATGGTAGTTGATAGCGAGTCACACTATGCCAGTATCTCATTTTATTTTAACAGTATTTAACCTAAAATTAGACGATGCAAATTTTATCAGTGTTAACTAACAGGAAGAAAGGGAGAGAAACTCAGTATGGTTAATATTCTAAAGATGCGACTTAATTGCATAGGCTTCATTTTGGTGAGACATTCTCATTTGCTAGAAGATACTGCATAACCTGTTAAAATATTTAAAGATAAATCATATAGGACTGAAAAGACAGTATCTTGTTGCAAACAGAATTTGGTTTGGAAAGGCTTAATGTCCCACTGCCTGCCAGGATGAGTAAATCTCATAACTAGACAGCTGGATAGGTAAAAACATTAAACCCATTTAGAGGGCAATCTTTTTACAAAATTGTTTCATTAATAAGAGTGACAATTTATATGATTGAGACGTTTAGATGCAGCATAGACAAGACCATTTTATCCAGGTTCATGATGATTTCAGATTAGTAATATTTCCTTTTTTTTTTCCATCAGCGTTTATTTTTGAAAGTCAGGGAAGCTCTTACCAAATGATTATTTGTATGACTTTTCAGCAGCAGCACTAAACGCAGAGGGTGTATTTCAGGCTCTGTGTAGCAAACGTGCATGATAAAAGGTGAACAAGTATGTGGGTTTTCCTATGGATCTCCTAAAAAAGTGATGCTTCGTGTAGGGACAAAGCTAAGTCTTTCCAGTAGCCTTGTATCCACACCTAGCGTCCCCGTTGGAGCCTGTTTTATTGTCTGAAATGCCTCTGGTTTCAAGAAACTGTTTTACCTAAAGCAAGAATACTACTTAAATATGTTCTATTGTATATTCATAGCTCCATTAGTCCTCCTCCAATTTAGCACATCAAAGCAAAGGCTTCATCACTTGCCTGTGGATTATGCTAACATGAGTGACATTTGTAATCTTATAGGTCTGCAACTTAAGAAATGCTTTTAAAGTACGCTATTAAAAAGGTAGCTGTGCTTTACAAACGAGTCATATAATAGTTTATTTAAAGCCGTTAATGAACTTCAACCTCTACATCACTAAATGCTATACTACATTACTTACTAGAAGTTATTAGCTATCTTCTTAGCACTTCTGGGTTATATTGGACAACCAAAAATCTGTACATGTTAGATTTAGACGCTGTACCTTGAGTGCTTATGCTGAAAGAGTATGAAAAGATGCCTACAGTCTCACTAATACTTGAATTCTATATTCATACGACTTCAAGGGTCTTTTCAAAGATATTGAAGCAGCACAAGTTGCAGGACTCTGCTGAAAGACACTAATGCTAGATCAAAAAGCTTAGGAACTTATTTAAAAACTATCTGAGTGCATTTAATTAAATGCACACATAGCTTTATTTCATACATTAGCTTCTGTCATTTTATTGCTTGGTAAGTTATGCAAGTATTCTTTTGTCTTTACAGTTTGATACTGTACATTATAACATCTTTTCTCTGAGACAGTCTTATTTTTCCTCAAGCACTCAAGTATTGAAAGAAGAAATTCAGCAGACTTCCAATACACCAGAGGTCAAGAAGTAGTATCTAAAAAAATTAATTTGCTGGTGGTTGTTTAGACAGCCAAATCTATAAATCATCATTTTGTGTATCGGCATCACAGTAAGACAAGCTCATTCCGTAACCATGCACGCTGGGCAGCGAACACCACCTCAAAAAGAGAATTAAAAAAGAAAACATAATCCTGATGCATTTCAAATCTACTGGTATCCTATAAAAGCCAAGTAGCTGTTAATACTGTTGTGTTACTAATTGCAGCAGAGGTTGCAGTTTCTGTGCCTGCAGTTTCCTGACTGAAGGCATACAATGCACAGCCATAGATCCACGTTACCGTTCTTCCTACCAACATGAAAAGTCAGAGTTTTCACAAGATTATTCTGCACAGCTCTACCACCAGCAGCTGATGGGGAAAAGAGGAAAAAAAAAAAAAACAACAAAACACTAAACGAAGTTGCTCCTTCTCTAAGCTTAGGAAAGGCTTTGTTGCTTTAGGGGAAGGGGGAAAGAGGGCTTGTATTTGTTTCCTTCAGAGAACAGAGCATAGTTGAGATCAGTTAGTGCACAGAAATTGCCCAGGAAATGTATTTTTCTTAAGATTATCAGTATTGAAAAGTTCGTCTTTCACCACAGCAAATGCAACTTTATGTAGTTCACATCAGAATAGCTATTGTATTCCTTTTTATGAATACTCAATTCTAGTGCTCAGCATGAGGTACAGACCTTTTGTGGGTTTTGTATTTTATTATTTTTTGACCTCTTATGGTATATACACACACTCCCCTGCTTGCACGCTCAAGAGACACATGCACATCCTTACTACAGATGATTCTGCGGAAAGGAACTGCATAGAAAGAGCCCACAATACCTATATGTGTACCATAATCCACTGCAATACGAATTGTAACATACTTGCTGTTAGGAGAATTAAGAATCTCAATAGAAATAAAGATCATTTTGAAGTAGTGCTCTGTATCATTGCCAGAAGTAACACGGGTAAGTAGTTGAACAGATTCATTGCTGGCATATAACAAAAAAAAAAACCAACAACCAACCAACCCATCCAAACAAAAAAAGCAACTTATAAATTATAATTGACCAGTAAGGTAATGACTACCTAAGATACATTCTCAGAATACTGAATTGAATGATGTATTAAAAAAGACCCAAACAAAACAAAGCTTCTAAAACCCATACTCAATTCAGTTTTGTTTTACTTTTTTATTATTTAAATACACCATACTAGAGCAAATGTCTCTGAAAATATCACAAATAAAAGATTTTTCTTCATTCAGCAAATTAGAAGTAGGTGAAAATTTCTACACAGTAGCTGCTATGAGCCTGACTTTTTTTTCTTTTTTTTTCTTTCTTTTTTTTTTTTTTTTGCCATGGGAAGTAGCAACATCAGGACAAAAACACTTACATGCATACATACATTGTATTTTACAGAGATACAATAAAAGTGTTTGTGATAGAATATCACAAAAGCCACATCTTTACCTCATGTTCGGTTTGATTGAAACACATTTCCTTACAACACTTAAATATACAAAGAGCAAATAGAATGTTGTTAAGGTAAAACACAGGGTACAAACTGGCCAGTGCCCTGCTAATTGTTAATGAGGGTAGAAAGCAGATTTCAATGCTTCTTTTAATTAGCTTCATTAGTCATCTTCCCCACCCACCCGCCCCAAGATGTCCTCCGGTGGATCTTTTTTCATTTTCTCTACAGTCTCCCATTAGCCCAGGTTCATGGAGTCCTTAATGTTCATATTCAGTCATTTTAATACACCAATAAATGTGGGAAGGGCAATCAAGAATAAAGAAGGTGCAATGGCATGGAGCTGGCATTGATGCTAGCTACAAAGGTGACTTGTCTACTTGGAGACATGGGATCCATCTGTGATGAACAAAATTTGAGATGAAGGCACGCATTCTGCATTACTCTGACCTTTTAGCAGACCTGCAAGAAATAAAAATGGGTATCTTAGCTAGAATACTAAATTTGAGATAGGAAACTACAACATGACTGCTTTTGTCTTTTCCTTATTCACTAATCTCTTTTTTATTACATTACTTTCCAACTGTGACTTGATTAAGGCTTTCTACGCTATCCATTCATACTGCTAATGTTTCAACTTCAGCTAGCAAAAAGCAAACATTTCCTGCAGTTTCACTACTGAAAAGAGCAGAGAGGGAGGGGGGGGATAAAAAAAAAAAAAAAAAAGACAACAAATAAGTGTACTTTCTGGAAACACATTGTACAGACAATCAGGTGGCTTTTCTGGGCCCCTTTTACAAGGGAAGAAACATTATGCCATGCCTTTGAAGAAGGTAGCAATATGATCTTATAATTGGAAGAAATAGTGTGTAACACAAATAAGAAGTACAGCCAATATCTTCCCAAGGCAACTTCAGTCAATGTGCTGCATTGCACAAAAGCTAAATATAGATATTTCAGGATTTCCTCCCCCCGTTTAAAATTCCTCATCTGGTGTGTTAGTTAATGTTACATAAACATTTTAGTATATGAAGTCAAACATGTGCTTTCACACTGGTGTTAATGAATTGTGATAATTAAAAGTGTCTAACTCAATAAAAATCTAAACTTTTGTGGATAAAATAGAAATTATCATCCATACTCTTCAAATACAATCTGTTTGCAATTACCAAAATGAAATAATATATATTAGATTTTTATGGGTTTTAAATGACATTTTGCACTTCCCAGGAAGTTCTTTTTTCACCCTTTCTCTAAGTTACTAAAAGCCTGAGGTCTATTAGTAACTGCAACCCCCCACTTTCAAGCTAATTAAAGTAGTAGAGGCTTGGAGGTTTAATTCCCCAGAGCTGAAGCTCAGTATGAGAAAGGTAATTTGTCTGTCCAGAACAAAGATTAGGGAGCAGCCAGCAAGCATATTTAATAAATGAGCATCAAATATCTTCTACTATGGACACAGACAACACCAATTATGTAACTACAAGGGAATTGTTGAGTGATATGTAAACCAGAAGATTTCTAAGATCTTCTCCAAGAGACATAATCTAACTCATACTTTATTTAAAAGTATAGAAGCTGAAGACAAGCATTTGCTACAAACTGCCAACTGGTGGAGAATTTACACTTTTTGGTGGTAATATTTTTGCAAACCAGAAATAGTACAGGAATACTACCATTACCAAAAAAGCATAGAGGATTCTTGACAACAGAGTCCCCTCAAATGAAGCGGCACACAGGACATCACCAACTCAGAGCCTGTGTTCTGCAGGCAAGCAGCACTGAGTTCAGAGAAAACGTGGTGTTCTCAAACCAGACAGCAAGTGATGGAAGTTAAAACTCACATGTGCACATCACCTCAGGGAGGCAAAAGGCCAGAACAGCCAACATCACTGCATCTGCCTCCTCAAAAGGAAAAGCAAGTTTTGAAACATAGCCCATGCAACTCTTCCTGCCTGCACCAATCACCAATAGGTATATTAACCTGTAAACTATGCTAAGACAACAGCAAGTTCACATATGGAACAAAAAGGTAGGTTAGTGCTGGGAGCATGCCTCAGACTCTTCAGCTTAGTAAAAAAAGCTGTGAATATTCTGCTACATCAGTAATTTCTAGTAGTAGAATAACCTGGAAACTGATTGATCTTTAACATTTAGTAAAAACTATCTGTTAAAACCAACTCTGTCACAGCAGCAGAACATGTTCAATTAGTGGCCCTAAGAAACACACTTTTTAGAAAATACAGCACAGAAAACATGACTTTTTTGGCACCTGCTCTTGTATCTTCCAAAACTCTAGAAACTTGACAAATCAATGAATTAGCAGCTTGTCTCCTCAACTATATTTCAATTTCCTGGAGTTCGGGTGCTTCACAATTCCCTTCTGAAAACTGGTAGGAGAACTTACACTATTTTCTAGAGAGATTATAATATAAACAACAACACACCCCCCCCCCCAATATTCTCCCCAATCTGCCTCATCATTGACTCTTGCAATGCAGTTAATAGTCAGTGACAGGAACTAATAAAAACCTGTTCTCACTATTTTCTCTGCATTTAGCATCTACCAGGTGTCTCGAGTCAGTTCTGCAAGCTCAGACCAATTTTACATCTCTTTTCCATGTTCCACGTTCTTCATCGTGTCTACTGCTTTGATTGCAACTAAATCATTTTTATGTTTTGCTAAGGCATAGTAAGAAACTGGTAAAACTAAATGACAATTTAGACACCTATTTGAAGTTACATTAAACTTTACATTCATAGAAGACAGGTGGATAAAGCACTCTCTCAGAATGGCAAGCCTTTTACTGCAGTGTATAAAGATGAATGGTTTTACCTATATTTTGAAATGGGACACTTACAAATATTAATTTAACAGCGTCACTGCTAGATAGTCTGTATAACAGATTTGTTTCATTAAAATTCACAACAGTATAAATCTATGAATCTTTAACTGTATTTGTACTTCCTTGAGAAGAGGCTGCACATTCCCCTCCAATCCTAATTATCTTTGTTCTGCCTAACTATACAGGACTTCTGCATTCAACTCTCTCCTCACCTCAACTGACAAATTAAGTAAATAAAAAAAGTTCATGTTTTATTTTGATGTAATTACATTCACTGTATAAGACTTGAAAGAATACTTAGAGTTAATCAGTAAATTTATGCACAGAAAAAAAAAGGCAAACATATTGAAATGTACTAACAACAAAAATATCATGGAAATTAAAAACCAGTTTGTGTTTTCTTGGACATATCTCTCAGCTAACTGAAGAACTAAAAGTATTCTGCACTTTAGAGAATAAATCAGTCTAACATTTGTCCCAGGTTTTTTTAATCTTCCAAATTCCTATTTGCAGATAAATGTTATTTTTTGTGATCCTTACGACATTAATGAAGTTCCTATTGTAAATCTATAAAGAATTACCAACTGAAGTGTGCACTTTTTGTTTCATTGCAATAACTCAGTGCTGTGTGATTGCCTGGGTTAATGATGAAAAAGTCAAATATACTATCAGAGCTGATGGAAAAATCTATCACCAATCTGAAATTAAAATTCATCTGTGGTCAATAAGATTTAATATCCATGCAAGTGGCGCTGTAAAGAGTAAATGAATCAATGTCATCAATACATAATCAGTATGAAATATGATGTGAATAAAATTATGTGCAAGAGTCATACATTCACTCTTTTCTGGACCAGGGTGGAATGAACAGTCTTTTAACTCAAGGTTGACAGTAATTGTTACAAATTAGCCACAGCAGTTATCAAAATGCACTCACTTGCATAGCTTTAGGACTTATTAAGGAGATTAAAATAGATCTAAAACTATCTAGTTTCAGAGTTACGGGATAACTGTTGATCAGATTTTTTACTACAACTTCTCTATATAATTTGTACAGTCATTATTCACTCATTTAGCTACAAACCAAGAGCTATCCACCACAGAGATAAACAATCTCTCTACTTGAGCTATTAGTGTTATGGAGTGATAAGAAAATAGCACTTTGTTTTTTTTAAATCTGAGTTATGACATACAAAACAGACAAGAAAATACTTCTGAAGCAGTACCCCAGAATGCTTTCTCAGCTAAAACCTTAATATTAAAGTGAAATACATTCGTTTAGTTCAGGAACCTTCCCTTCACAAGACATTTATTTCCACATTAAAGGATCTCATTTTCCTCCCGCAGAAACTTCCTCTCTTGCAGCCCTTAATTTCCAGAATATAAAATAAAATACTTCTCTTTGTTAAGAGTTTATATTAATGTAAGCTCTCCGTTTTGCCTTGTACACAAGGACTTCAATAGCTGTACAGATGAACATGCCCAAATCAAAATAAACTGACTTACTCTATATGTCATATTTCAAAGATCAGTGTTTTCCCCCCATACCCCATGCCTAAGTTTTTTAAGATAAGTTCAGTTACTTAAAGGTCTCCTTGCAGGGGTGGGGAATGTCCACTACTAGAATGAAAAGAAATTGATCTTCATTTAGCTCTAATAAAGCTTATTAGTAATTGTTGAGTATTCACCTTCTGGTCTGGCAGTAGTGGATTACTCTGAAGTGAATTCAAATGGCCATTGATGAGAGCTGTAGGTCTATCATGTTCACAAAATAAACTGCCATTGATGTAGTGAAACCGATCTCCAGGGACCAGGCGATTCCGGCAGGTAGAGCATGTAAAACACTGCCAAAGGAAAAGAGACAGCAAGTGAAACTACAGCACAAATTAAGTATGCTGCAGGTTTGAAAATTACACTTCAGAGACTGCAAGTACAGCTGAGATATGGAGCTGCTTGGTTCCTAGTTTCTCCAAATATGGCATTAGTCTTACCTGTTGGGACTATGCAGTACATAACTCAAGTTTAGTTTTACCGATTATGAGGGAACAAAGCTACACACTAAGGGAAGCTCTATAATGCATACTCACATTTCCAGTTATTATATTGCTTTTCATTCATAAGGAGATGCAGATTTTATACTAAAGAAATATAGCAGTACTAATTAGCTACTAAAAATAAAGATATATAGAAAGAAACCCCTCACCTTAAGATGATAGACATTGCCCTGTGCCCTCATGACCAGCTCACTAGCAGGAATGGACTGTCCACAGGCACTACAAGCACCACTATTTCCAAATAACCTGAAACAGAGGTGATGATCATGAATAATTTAATACACAAGAGGCTCTAAGCGTTTTTGCGCATCGCTGCAATGGTTTATTACACAACTGTTTTAGACTTCTGACCCCTGTCTTCCAACTTGCTTACGTGTCATAATATGAAAAAGTATATGTTTGTGTAACAACTGGTAGCTTCACCCTACCCTCGATGTGGTTACACAGGATTTAATCAGAAATATTGACTTACACCTCTAGAAACACAAACAATTCTGTACTACACACATTTTATCAGATTACTGGGTTCATCATAAAAAAAAAAGATACAATTCATGACTGGAGTTTAAATGCATTGTGTCCTTGAAATTATATGAAGAACTCTTTTGTACTTTAATCATATCTTGAGATATGAGTCATCAAAAGGGTTAAGAGGATTTGATTGTATATCTAAGAAGACATCATGCTCAGTGTATTGAAACTCCAGTAAACCTCCATCAGTGCAGAGTTTCCATTAGAAACTCTCTGCTATCCAGGTTGATATATAATGTGTATGGGTTAACCTTTTCAATCATGGTGTCAACACTTTAGATTTGCCTCTGCTCATCTCTTTCATCCTAACCTTCTCTCTCTCTTGATAATGAAATGCTTGCTCCAACTTCCCTCTATCTGCTCCTGAGTCCACAATTTAGATTACTTCATCTCTGCTAGCAACAAACTGAATGAAATTTCGATTTGAGCAGAAAGTAATTTACCGGGATCTGGACCCATTTGTCATCATATCTCTCTGGGTGTTTGCTGTATCACTGCAGTTTTCCTATGCAATCAAATGAGACCACAACATCTGCCATTGGGGGGGGGCACACAGAGTAGGGGGAGGGGGGAAAATAGGCAGAAGAGTGGTGAAGAAAAATATATACATAATTCTTCAAATCCATTTAAAGGCACAATGCATCAATTCAAAATATAATACAATAATGATTATTGAGTTCTACTTCCACAGCCTGCGTTAGCTAGAATTAGGAAAGCCTTATTTGCTTTTGCATGCGTCCCTAATATACACAAATATTTATTAGAACTACCACAATCATTTTGCAGTGGAAAGAAGGGAAACTGAACTAGCTGGCAGGGTCAGCAGACCCGCTTTCCTGCACGATGTAAAACATAGTAATAGGATTTACAAATTAGCGTATTGGTGTCATAATAAATATTAATATTTGCATCTCCTTCCTGTCCAAATAAAGTCATAAAATTCTGTTTGTGTCAACCTAGGAGACGCATTACAACAGAATACCCGTAATCTGAATGATTGCAGTGTGCCTCTGTATAAAAATAATTGCTTTGAATTTTCAGAATCCGAGCTTGCAGAGGAGGCTTGTCATGTTCAAACTACTAATTTGCTGTCGCCACTTTATTGAAAATAGCCTGTAAGTTGTTATTAAATGTATCGACTGAACGACAGAGAGAGTAGTAAAACTGCCCCTTAAGATGGCTTTTAATAGGAAGCTGAGAAACAAATTTTGCAGCAGCATCGATTTGAAGAGTTCAATCAAAACTCCATTTCAAAACTAATTAGTCTGAGATCCACGACACATTGACACGTTCTTGCAGAATCACAGTGGTTACAAAGGGAAAGCTGAACTAATACATTGTCAGGACCTCCAGCCAAAGGGACTAAACTGTCTGGAAACTAAGGGTCCATTATTAGGGCATTTTCTAAATCAGGGCCAGTTCCGAGTAGATGATGAATTGGGGTTGCTTCCAAAGCGTTACGATACACATTTTTCTTCCTCCATTGTTACTAGTCATGAAGATGGCACGGAGAAAGGGTGCACAGGAAGCACTGCAAAAGGAGGCGGCAAGGCACTACTGTTACACTTGTAGAGCAAAGTTCCGAAAATCTAGGGTAAGGGGGTGGTGACAAGGGCATTGCTGGGTAGGGCAGAGGAAGAAAGGCAAAGATGTACTGACAAGGTTAATTGTCTGGGAGAATCTGAACCTGGTGAGTGGTCTCTCACAACCCCTAGTACAACTACACCACCCAACTCAAAACACAGCTTTTGGAATGCTGATCTCATTGCACTAGTCTTCGTTAAGCATTCATTTGTTATACAGTTCTCTCTGAATAGAAGTGGTTGTACACCTTGAATATCTGTGAATTCTAATAAATGGAGTCATCCTAATCCAGAGGCTTTCCACACACCTTAGGTTTTCCCTAGGCATATTCCCAGACCATTTCTGATTTGGAAAGTCACTTCAGCTGAATCTTCTGCTAAAATTCCTAAAAATTACTTGCAAAGTCAGAACAGCTTTCTGCTCCTTTGCATTATTTACCAGGAAAATTAAGCTACTGTTATGAATGGTTTTGTAATATCATTAACAGGAGGGGGGAAAAAAAAAAACAAGTTGTTCCTCCTTACCAGTAAAGGAAGTCTTCCACAGTAACTACTTTTACTGAAAAAGTTGTTTCACATGGTTTCTGAGGCTGGAGAGCTAATTATCTAACCAGGGGGACTGTCCAGGACAGTATTTGATTTAAAAGGCTTGAGGCTTTAGGTGCTCAATTAAGTAGCTATCGGTCTCAGACTGGACTTTAATGGGCTCTTTTCTCTTTAACTGCAGCAATGGGTAGAGATACCCCAGGTCAGGCTAATTAAAGCCAGGGGACTCTTTAATTGTGATGACAGAATTGGTTTCAGTTTCCTCTTTGGGTCCTCAGTCCAAGAAGGTCATTAATATTTCAACATTTGGGCAATGCAATCAATCACAAACATCAAGAGGTTCCCTATGCAGACAATGCAGCTCTTCTACACTTAGCAGCATTTTACTGAGCCACCTTAAATTAACTACTGTATGGTTCCAACACAGCATTTCCCACACCCCCAAACACAGAAACACTCCCAGGGTTGTTTTTTTCTGGTTGTTATTTTGTATGGCTTTTTCCTTTTTCTTGTTTTTTTTTTTCCTCAGAACTTTCACAAGAGTGTGAATGAAGGGAGCAAGAAATCTTTTCAGCCTGGTTTCCTTTCCTGCTGCTCAAAATTCACTATCAGCAGAAACACATCTCTAGCAACTTACACTACTAGGGTTCCATTTTTTCCCAAAATTGTGGAGACAGATTCAAGTGTTCCGATTCTTGCACAACACGGCACACTTTCGTGCCCACAAATACATATCCAAGCCCCAGCAAAGTGAAATGCACATCCAGACCTACTGATCCAGAAGCGATTGGCGCTTCTCTGCATTCCCTATATTTAATCTAAATTCTGCACCAGCTATATTAAATGTAACAAAGAAAGGCAACACAGAAATTATGCCTGGAGCCAAGTCCATTAAAGGTACTTCACAATAACTAGAGACCATGCACCTTAAAAGCACCAGAAGCTATTGATACTTAAAAGGGGGGCTGTGCATAATGGCAAGCACTGCATTAGAGAAGGGGAAGGGAAAGGAAAAAAAAAAAAAAGGAAGAAAAAAACCAGCCAAATTACGCTTGGTTAATTCAGAGTAACAGATCTGCCCCCAAGTGAATTGGAGGCCTTGAATTAATTCTGTTATGACAAATCAAGATAAACGTTCCCCCTAAATTGCATGCGATTTAATTAATTTTTGAGATCCTGGGCTTTTTTTTTTTTCCTAGCTAATAGTTCACATGCTCCTGCGCTGTCATTGTGCTTGAGTGGGCAGACTTCAAAGTGATATTAAATAACCAACTATTAGATTTACCTAGCACGTCCTATTGGAAAAGTGCCATTTAATTACCTAGCCTGTTCAATTAAAGGGACAGCATTCCCTGAATATAGCAGCTTGCCGCTGATTACCAGGGAAATGAACTCGCTGTCTGTCGGCCCCCTCCCCTCCACAGTGCACACTGCGGCTGCGGGCGGCCGGCCGGCCGAGGGCCCCGGACCCGGCGGGGTCCGGCCAGCCCCGCACACTCCCCGCCGGAGAGGCCAGTGGGGCTGTGCCCGCACCGTGCCGCCCGGGAGGGGAGGGGCCGCGGGCTCTGCCCCTTTAAGCCGCGCCCGGGCAGCCCCCCTTCTCCCCCCTTCCCCTTCCCCACCACTCCCTGCTCGCTCTTAGCGGCCAATTTCGTTAATTAAATGTTTTGTTTGCGACGCGGCTCTCATTCATTTCGGACACGTCATTCCGAGCAGATCTAAGCCAGGGACCAGATCTCATTAGATAAAACCTATCAGAACTAAGAGAAAATGGAGGAGACACTAATTAAAGCTTTTAATTGTGCGGATTCGCTGCCACGCTGCTGCTTTATCTGGCATCTTAAGGTTGGGAGGGCTGCGCTCCTCTCTCCTCCCTGCAAACACGCTGCTCGCAGTGGGGAGGGAGGGGAAGGGACAGGGATTTTAGCCTCCCTCTCCCTTCTCAGGAACCTTGGCTTTCAATGAAAGCTGCCGCTGTAGCTCTACGGCTAATTTGTTGTCGGGTTTTGGGAGGGGAGGAAGGGAAAGGGGAGTGCTGTGTTGTTTAAACAACAACAACAAAAAACCCACATAAAACCTCAGACGGTTAAAAAGCTCATTAATAAATGGCCCCGTGGTCTTGGCCCAGAGAAGTCAAGTCCCCTTCACCTGGCGCCTTCTGGGCCAATCAATCCTCTTTCCCGTTTTTTTCAGTCGTGCCTAGCATGTCCCACGTCTCCAGCCAAGAACTATGCCTGTGGCTCTTCACTGGGTAAGGGAATGTACCACCACAAACACCCTACATAAAATTTAGAGGTGAGGATGGCAGAGGAACTAGAGGGACCCCGCTGCCAAATGAGTGGCATTGCCTCCACAACCAAATGAGGCCATTCGAAACAAGAGGGTGAGGGCCTTGCCCATGCCCATAGGACCCACACGGAAGCCTGTAAGATCCACTTCCAGCAGGAAAGCTCCAAGTTAACTCAGCCCTAGAAAGACCAGGCCATCCCACCCCACCTCAAGTGTACAGTGTCCAGTTCAAGTTTCAGCAAGCATCTGTCAGAGTTATTTTTACAAGTCAAATTACACAGATCTAAAGACAAGTCAGGCAACAGAACAAGGAGATCAATTCAAAATCCTCATCTGATAAAGCATCCTATCCATAATCGCCTACATTAAAATAAATGAGTATTAATTTTTGGCAACACAGAACCAGAGGACTGTGATAAGCTTGCCTGAACTTGCCTCTGGGATGCAGTGGACGCATCCTCTCTTTTTAATTAGTAGTAATCAGACATGAGGGTTTGTTTGATGGTGTTGGTCGAGTGATGAATCTGTACTATTCAGTGCATCTTAACAGTAGGGTCAAATTTTCCACTTCAAACAAGACTCTTTTCCTAACACTGTTCTGCTCTATTTAATTACAATTCTGCCAGGCTTAGGCTTGTTGCTTAGGATGAGGACCAAAATGCTCCATGTGCTGATTTCCCAGCATTTCTCTCTAAAAATACTCCACCAAAACTAGCAGAGTTAAGGCTCTGACTCCCCCAAATACCCAAGAGCTACTTTTAATCACTGAAATGACCAAAGATGCAGAGGCTGCACTCCCAAGTCTTAACTCCATCCTTTTAGAGTAAGGAAGTCTCCATGCACACGCACACATTCAGCACAGACCTAATCTGCTCAAACAGAAGTCAAGGTTTACACCATAAGCAAACTTGTAACATTGGGTGGCTCTTTCTTTTTTTTCCTTAACTTTTCTTGTTTTTTTTTCAGAAAGGAAGAAAGTAGAACCCTCTGGTCATCGGAGAGAAGGAAAAAACCTGGGTTAACTCCTGATATTTACTGTCAATGTGGCGCCAGCAGCATTTAAACAAAACACAGTTTAAGTAAGCAGTTCCATTATGGTGCTTTTTTGTTGTTTTTTTAATTACTGAATGTTGAAATAGAACACCTCCTTGAAGCATTCATGTGCATCAGTCTATCAAACCATTTACTCAAATTAAATGTGTAATCCTTCAAAATGCCTCCTTTTAAATTAATGAGTTTAAGTAGCTTGAGTTCACCTGAAAAGATCGTATGGACACCTGACCTCATGAATTTTTTCTATTAATTATATTGGAACTCGTTGGGATACTCCACATAATCTTACTGTACCCCAACAGATGCAAGATTAGTAAGGCTTAGTTCCCCCTACCCAAATCTGTGGCACTTAAAGAGAACAGCTTCCAAAAAAAGAAAGCAAGAGATAAGAAATAAAGGGCAAGAGCATACCCCTCCACTCCTATTCCCTGCATTTTCTATCCTGGGAGTTAAGAAAAACGTCGGCTCAAAGCTTCTTTACAACAATGCAAAGACAAACATCATACCACTGGTTTGGGCTGTAAGTAGAATCGGTGGCCCTCCAACTGACGGTTAATCAGCTCTTTCACAAGGAGAACAGAGAATGAGTCATTCTGTTTCCACTCAAAGGAGTTTAAAGGTGCTTATGTAAATATCATAATTAATCAGATACTAAAGGCAGGCATTTCATTATTTAGCACCTCTGCCACAGCCTTATTTAAGCCCTACGATTTTAACATTTACCGTTCAGATATGCACACTTCTCCTTCAACACTACAACAAAGCAGATTAATTTAGCCTCTCTGATTGCTGTTTATTTTTAGTTAGGACTTGTTTTGTGCTGACAAACCACTTTAAAGTCGTCGTTCCACCCCCCCAACTCTTCCCTCCATTTGGCAGTAGCAACTGCGCCCTGGGCTAGGCGCTAACATCCGCACCCGCACGTCTCTCCGCGTCTGAGGAAGAAGCGATCCCGAGCCAACCCATCCCTCCGCCCCGCGGGCACCCACTCCACCGCGGAAAATAAAAGGGCAAAACAGGGCGGAGGGGGAGGGGGTAAAAAAGGCAGGAAAAGGGAAAGCTGTCCCAGCCAGCCCGACCGTGGCCGTCGAGGCCGGCCGCTGCGTGCCGCCACGCCTCACCTGATATAGTCGTTCCTGCAGAGGATCATGCCACTCTTGGTGTAGCAGGAGGTGCCGATGTCCCCCAGCTGGGCCTGGCAGCAGGAGCACTTGAGGCAGCGGCTGTGCCAGTAGCTGTCCATGGCGTAGAGCAGGAAGCGGTCGGCGATCTTCCCCCCGCAGCCGGCGCACCTCTTCCACGAGAGGGAGCCCGCCGTCACCGGGGGCGGCTGCGAGCTGCCGCCGGGGTTCACCATGGCCTGTGCAGAAAGAGAGCCAGGGACGGGTTAGTGGCGGCTCGGCAACGCCGTGCACCCCTCCCGCCTCTGAGCCAGAGCCGCTGCCGGGCCC
The DNA here is from genome assembly GCF_026170545.1 of Melanerpes formicivorus. Taxonomy (NCBI): domain Eukaryota; kingdom Metazoa; phylum Chordata; class Aves; order Piciformes; family Picidae; genus Melanerpes; species Melanerpes formicivorus. The sequence goes on along the minus strand of NW_027142359.1, from coordinate 16,557,539 downwards.
CGCCGGACCGGTGCGGGGTGGGGTGGGGGAAGGGGCACCGGGCGGGCCCGCGGCCGCGCAGCTGGCGGGGGAGACTCAGAGCGAGTGCGCCCCGCCGCCCCCCGGCCCCAGGCTTGTGCAGCTGCAGCTCACAAGTCAGGAACAGTCCCGGGGCTTGTTTTGCTTATGAAGGGGGAAAAAAAAAGAAAGTGTGTGAAGAGTGGAAAAAAAAAAAAAAGTTGTGAAACTGGTTTTTCAGTCTAGGAGAGGCTGTGCGGGCTCGAGGCGGTACAGGGGGCTCGGGACCCACCGTCCAGACCTCTGCATTTGGGATTTTTTTTTTTATTTTGGAGACATAAAAACACCCAGAGAAAACACTCCAGACTGAGGACATTGGCCCGAATAATAGATCATTGAACTTTAGGACGCCTGTTAACTTCCTACACAAACATACTCAACTTTTGTCTCGTTAATCTGCCCTTGATCAGCAGTTTAAATGCTAAAGCTTTGTTACTCAAAAAAAAAAAAAAGTTCACTGACCATAGGAAAACATCAGAATAGTGAAGAGAACCACTCTGGCTGGGGTTACTCTGGTTGCCCCCAAAACCGCTACTAAGGGCATTTTTCACTTTCTAATAAATGCTTTCTGCAAGCAGGACAACCGAGAGATAATATAGGAATCGATTCATAAAGCTTACTCTAAACCGATTAATTTTTTGCCTTCCAATCCAGAGCCCAATAAACTCCTGGTGTTCCTCTAGTCACTTATACTATAAAAAGATCAAGTTATTTACTGCCAATTAAGCAGCATGTTTTGTCTTTGTCCTTTGTAAGCCGTATGTGCTCATGCCGAGGCATCTGGCTATCAGCTAAGGACCTTCGGACTGATACCTCCAGAGCAGCGAGGACGAACTTTTCCTGCCACTGGCCCAACTCAGCTGCAGGAGGAGAATCGAGGCCGATTTTTAAACACATGCTTCCTCAGAAAGAGTACCTGGAGGTATGTCCAGTGACCGCACAATAAACCAGAAGAACTGCACCAATTAAGCTGTAACAAAAACCCCGAGACTTTGGAGAGAAAACCACTCTAAAAGCCATTAGCATTGCATTTATCCGAACGCATCATATACCTTTATGTAAATTGATTTCTGATGCATTTGTTCAAGGAATTGCCTTTTGTTACAGTTTCCAGCTACAGCCTAAATGAATCTGCATTTCCTGCTCCGTGTCTTTAAACTGTTTCCCTATGCTCTAAATCACTTCAGATTTCTTAAAAGAAAGAAAAAGACTCCATGCCACCACCTTAGCCCGTCTTTGTCGAAGGCAAATATATATAAATTCAAAATGGGAAACGTTACACGGAGAAAACCATCCAGTAACCCCATTAAGCTAAAGCTCTTAAGGACAAGCAATACCTTAATGCTGATTAAATCTAAAAAGATGAATCAAGAGGACTGACCAGAAAGTGACTCCCTTGATAACTAAGGACGGGCCCTCATCAAGTTTCATTTAGAGTTGGGGGGGAGGGAAGCTTTTAACTTAAATAGGCTTACTCTAGTAATTACACAGCCAAGCAATTTAGGTCCTGGGATAGGAGTCAGTGAAATAGAAAGCAGAGCTGTAAGCTAGAGGTAAAATAACAGGCACACACCCCCCACCTCTGTCTCTGGTGTTTTTTTTAATGGAGACCAAGGGAGGGACAAGCGGAGAGCTGGCAATTTGTAGTACAAAAATGGATGCTTAATTCATGTCTTGGTTTTAATTAGGTGATTCACCGGATTTCTCCTGGATTGAAACAAAAGACTGTGTAGGGGGGCAGGAAGGGAACTGGAGAGGAGAGAAATAGCGAGCTCACTTTGATCCTTTCTGCCACTGTTTCAGAACACTGTTTACTACGGAGGAAGCGGGTGCCCCAGCCGCGGTCCCCCACCCTCGTCCCCTCCATTCACCGCCGAGGCAGGCAGTGCCCTTTCCTGGCGGCAGCTGGAAGGGGGGAAAGGAAAGGCGCTGGAGCAGCGGCCGCCGTCAGGCTTTGTACGCGGGGGCCGCCACAATGCCCGGGCCCGCGGCTCCCCCCGTGTCCGGGCGACCCGCTCCGCGCTCCTCCACCGCGGCGGGCAGCGCGGGACGGCAGCGGGGCAGGGGGCGCGGGCATGCAACCACAACACGTACGCTGGAATATAAGGGGTAATTACTGGCACTTCTTACCTGCTTGCCCTCTATATTGCAAAAGGCCGGGGAGCAACGTCGGTCGGGGTGCCTGAGGAGGTCTCCTTTCAAAGAAACAAACAGAGCGCTCGCCCGCTCTCTGGCTTTCGGTAGCGCTGGAGGGAGCCCCCCGCCCAGGTAAGGGGCAGCCCAGGCTGGAAAAATACAGATATTTCTATGAGAGGCGTCTGCCTGGGTCCTTCCTCCAGCTCTCGCTTCCCGGGAGGGGAGCTGCAGAGCTCAGTCCCTGCCGCTGAGCTGCACACGCAGGGCGCCGCCGCCGCTCGCTGCTGCAATCGCCGGGTAAGTTTGGCAATGTGGCTTCACTTTGTACCGCTTCCCCTCCCGCCCCCCCACCTCCGCCCCCTTCTCTGTGCTGTGGCGGCTCCCGAGCCTCCCGCGGCGCGGAGCTGGCCGGCCGCGGCCCGCCGAAGCGCCTCAGAGGAGAGGGCGAGCGCCGGGGAGTTTGAGAGGGGCCGAGCACGGAGCTGCTGCCGGGAATCCTGCGGCGGTGGCTGCGGTGGCAGGACGCGGGAGGAGGCCCCTCTGCTGTGTGAGCGTGTGAGTGAGTGCGTGTGCCCCTGCGTGTCCGTGTGCGTGTGCTCCCCGCTCCCCCTCACACATGTGTTACTGACAGAGCAGAATCCCAACTACACTCCGGCTCGGCTCCGCCGTCAGCCCGCCGCAGCCAATCCGCCCCCGGCTTGTTCAGGCGGAATAATAAAACCTGCCAATCCCCGAGAAGACAAAGGAATGAGTGAAAGGGGAGGAAAAAAGGGGGGGGGGGGGAGAAAAAAAAAAAAAAAAAAAAAAAAAGAGCGAGAGAGAAAGGGAGGGGGCGAGGAGGAGGAGGAGGAGAATGGAGAGGAAGGAGGGAGTCAGGTGGGCAGCACTGGCCGCGTCGCCTGTCCGGCAGCTGAGGGGAGGCGCGCGCAGCCGTTAGGGCGCCGCCCGCCCCACTCGCTCTCGGCCACCAGTTGAGAAACTTGGTGACGAAGGGACGTCCCGGTTGAAACCTGGACGGCCGCGCCGAGGGCAGGCCCCGTCCCGCAGAACCGTTCCCTGGCACTGGGCGCTGCTCATGCCCCCGCCACCGCGGTCCCGCCGGACCGGGGCGGAGGCGCTGAGGTGAGGTGCCGCCCCGCCACCGCGGGAGCAGGTCCTCGCTGCCCTCCTGGCGCCCCCCACCCAGTGACTGCGTCCTTCCCCGGGGCCGAGCACTCTCGTCCTTGGGGCGGGTGGGTACTCGGCTCCCGGGCTGGGGCGGGAAGGAGGACCTGAGGGACGCACCCGGGTCGCCGCTCGCGTGGACGGGCCGAGTTTTAAAAATTCTCCCGGTGACACCGTCGGGGAGCTGTGCTTTGGACTCCATGTCCGGATACGGCCCGCTGGTACCCTGTAAAGCACCCTGTAAAGGTTTTAAAGGGTTAAACTGCCGCGGTCGGCTGGCACATAGCAGTACAGCTTGTCATTTGAGAAGACGACTGCATTTCGGAGGAAGTAGCCCGAGGATGGTAGCAAATCAGAAGTAATATTCAGAAGGGATACTTAAAATTAGAAGGAAAAAACCCCATGTAATAACAGCGCTTTTCTGAGGCCTAAGTGTAGCACACAGGACAAGCAAATGTATAGCACCATCTGTAGCTTAAAAAGACCCTCGAAATAATAAAAAGCATCTGTAAGTGATCCATAGTCAGTGGGTGTTATCTCTGTGAACAGTTATTCCTGCAAGTGTCAGGGGATTTGCCCAACTGCTGTAACAGGTATGTACAGGGCACACACACCTCTGTCGTACTCATTGAGCAAACCACGGCGAAAGAGTCAGATAAATTACACGTTTCCAGGAGCTGTGGAAGAACAGAAAAACTTAATAACAGGAGTTTCTCGATTCCACGCTGCTGACATAAAGAGCAGCCAATGCAGTGAGGACGGTGGGACCTGCCGGTTGGCGGCCACTGCAGCAAGGCACAGCCGTGGCCCTGTGCACAGCCGTGGCCCTGTGCGCACCCGAGCTGACAGTGACCCATGCCACAAGAGAGGGCCCGACGGGTCCTGCACTGCACAGGAGGGATGGTTAATTGCGTTTATCAAATAAATATTTACTGAGGGCAGTTGTGACTGAATTAAGAGTTTGTGTGCATCTCTCACTGTTGTCCAAGGCAATGTAGTATTTTAAACCTGTTTAGCTGGCGGCTAACGCAGAAGGGACATAACCGCACAGGCATAGGAAACTTTAGCCAGGAGTACTAATTTACGAGTAAGTGCATCGCTAGGAAAATGCAGACCGACTTCCCTCTGACAGGCCGGCTGGTAAATCTGGTCTCGAAGTCACAGCCCAGGTGTACTTTAACCACATCGCCACCTGTGGGCCTTCTTCATGTCTGCATCTCTGGCCATAGCTGGACCACGAAGACGTCTGCCAGTAGCCATCTACAATAAAAGAAAAAAGTGCCTAGCTAGGAATAATATACTTAGAAAAACATAGGCTATCGAGATATGTTTTGTTTCTAATTATACAGTAAATAAAATGCTGAAATGTTAATGGCACCGCAGGTATTGTTTTTTAAATCACAGGAGAGCGTCAGGAGACAGGGATATGTTCAGAATCTGCATAAAGTGGACTGGGAGCTCGCAGAAAGCTTACATGGGAAAACTGGGGGAAGGACCAGTGTTGTGGTTAAAGGTAATAGAATTTTTTTTTAGCATAGGTCTATGAAATACATCATCTGGATGTAATCTCCATGTACATACTACATTTGAGCGCACTCAGCAGTTTCATATTTGTTATTTAGGATATGGTACGATTTAAAATATATAAAGTAACAAGGCATGCTACAGATAATCAACAGTCAATGTTATTCTAGCTCTCTTACAGCTAAGAGCACAAGAATAGAGCAAATGCCAAGCTAAAATAAAAAAAAATCTAAGTTGTCTAATTATCTAAGCCTGTAATGGCTGGAAGCTACCAAATTCAGACTCTGGAAGACCCATCAGTTCCTCTCCTGATTAGAAAAGATATTCTACCAACAAACTCTGCCATAGGCACTAAAATGTTTACTAGTCTTAAAAGTGATAGTGATACAAAAAAAATATGAATTACCTTCTCAAGGAACAGAGTTTTATAAGGCTTAATGACATCTTCCAAATACCATTACAATGTTGATATCTTTTTCTGGAATCTGATCTTCACTAATTTTTGTGATTAATTTTAACAGAGGAAACCTTAACCGAGAGCATTTTGCAGAGCAATATTTTTCTAATTTTTCTTTTGTGCAGCATCTGCCGTTGCTGTGCTGTCATCTTCGTTATGTTTTTCATTGTCTATGTGCCATAATGTAATTAGTTAGTTCAACATCATCTGTGCTATTAGATGAGATGTTTCTATGGTAAGTTAACATAGTTCTGTGTAATTGGTAGATTGCAGCAGTAGGCATGAATGTATCCATCAACTTTAGGTCGATTTGAGTCCGCAAGATTTAAATTCACTTGGCATATGTTATTCTCGAAGACTGTTAATTTTGGCTGAATGGATAAAAAACACAATGCAGAAGAAAATCTGGCTGCTTATATTGCAGTACTGTTGGAGTCAGGGAAAAGAAAGCATAAAATTGCTGGCTTAGTAGCTTCAATCTGAATGTCTGGAAAAATGTTACAGCCTGTGATCCAAATCATTCTAAAACTTAGATGTGCCCCCAAGATAGCAGGTAGTCCAGAATTCCTCAGGGTTTTCTCTCCATTCATGAAAGGAACCTTGCTTCTCTCCCTAAATACAGCCTTCCTATGAAACCTTGATTATCTTTTCTCTTTTCCCTTACTGAGAAACATTGAGGCTGCTGCTTTTATCTTGAGATCTTCCATGCTGAAGTTTGCTAGTTCTTCTGTCTTGCAAGCTGCACCTTTTGAACAATCAAGACTTTTAAAACAAACTTTCTGACCACCAGTCTCTTTGAAAACAGTGATGAAAAATCAACAGCCATTTGTTATTTCAAAGTAATGCATCCTTTTACTCACATAGGACCTTCTCTTTTAAGGCCTCAATTTAAAAATGTGACTGGATTAAGTATTTTAAGTTAGATATCCAATGATATGGGAGAGTACCCATCCTGGCAGCAGCTGGGAAGAATCCTGGATGGCTTTACTCTCAGTGTTCTTTTCAAGCAGTAGACTACTGTTTGACCCCAAGAGCAAGATAGAAATATGAGCACTTCTAGAAATAAGTGCGTAGATTTTGACTTGTTTGTAAATACACGAGGAACTTTATTTCCAGGAACTCAGAACCATGGAAGGTAATTAGTAAGCATGGTTCACTTAGGGTCTTGCAAGTCCCATTTATCATCACTGTATCCGTAACCTGGGACAAGAACCAAATAATATAAAGTCAGTAATTATAGATATATATTTATATTAACAATGAAGTCTTCTTCAGGAAGAGCTAATGATATATTTCTAATGACCTCATATGGCTAAAATTATATTCACTAATTTTTCCTGCGTACATTCCTGTTGGGAGAGTTGAGGTATTACCACAAGCCATCAGCAGCAGAAAGTCCTGGATATGAGTTCTGTGATGAAAGTCAAAGACATCAGAGTTTGAGATTCTATGTAATTTATGTTTTAAATTACAAGTCTCTAGAGGCCACTAGAATATGCAGATGTAATAATAAGTTCATTACATAAAACAACCTTACAATTTGAAATACTATATGAATTTTGAAAGAGATCTTTACATTCCACAGTCTAATAAAACAAATTCATTTTTAAACATACTGATCATTGTTGTTTGTGATGTTGTATCTATAAATTTTTGCCACAAATATAAACACAATCGCATGTTTTTATAATTCAGATGTCACCAACTTTAACAAGAAAAAAAAAAAGTTACCCTTTCAAGCAAAACAATGTTTTCTTCAGCTTGCATTAACACCCTGCCTCTATTCACCAGTCACCAGAACAAACGGTCAGAATAGAGGTTGGGACAGCACAATTTGGTGGTGTTTGGAGGCCCAGATTATAGATGAAAGTAGCCAGTGATCTACCTTAAATTTACAGGTGAAAAAACAACAACAACAACAACAACAGCAACAACAACAGCAACAGCAACAACCCACACTTGAATGGAATTAAAAGAAAAAAAATTACACAAAATATCTGTCAAGTGACCAAAATGCTGCTGCCTAATGCAGAGGTGCATGTTTATAGCACCACCGTCTTTGCTTCTGAATATGCATTGTAACAGTATGTTTTTGTTAAATCACTGCCACTTCCTTTTAGTTAGAATGCACTTCAAAAAACATTTCAGCACAGAAAGTAAACTAGTCTTCTTTTCCTTCTGAGATAAGAAATCATTGGAACATTACATGGTTTCTGCTGTGAGCTGATTATTTGTTTGTTGTAGCCCTTTTTTAACATTTCCTTTGTCCAAGGAACACTTTTTGAAGAATGTGGCTTCACTTTGGTATGATTTCTGAGAACAGCCCTGTGCAGAATTTAGTAAAAACAATGTTCTGGTATAATGTGTTACAGTGAGAAATGAAAACTTAATTCTAGCCTGTATTACTTAATTAATTAGCCAAGTAAGTTTAAATATGCAGAAGAAATTACTATTATGCTCGAGTGAATAAACAGCATGTTTAATATTTTTTGATGGTGTTGTCCACACATAATACCTTTATAATTGCACAGAAATTATTTTCAAAGAATGTGTGTCCAGTAGCAAATCCCATGTCATTAGAATATCTGCCTGTTAAGAGTGTATCCAGGAAATGAGTTATTTACTGTAACTCATTGCCATGGAGGAGTATGTCTGATGTCCTTGTGAAATTCCCATAACCTCTGAACGATGCTGTAATTTACAGAAAAGCCCATGACCAATCTTTTTCACCTATTTTGCACCTATCCACATGAAGCCCCTTGTGATAGCTGGCTTGGGCTATAGTAAACCAATGGAGTAGCATTTGCTCAAGCAGTTTTCTCTGTAGGTCTTTATGGGAAGTCCACAACCCAGAGTTTCAGGGGATTTTGTTGTCTGTTACCTCATCGATAGGAAGGCATAGTTTTAGCTTATCTATCTAGATGTTTATGGTGTCTTTCTGATAGAAATTTGACAGTGCCCATTGTTTCAAAGGTCTGAGAGGCAGCAAGGTAAGGACTGAGAACTGAAACACACACATTACAGATATCTCCTGTTGAAGTTGTCTTTTTAATTTAAGGGCTAGCAGCACAGCATGAGAAAATGGAGGGTTACAAAAATAAAGAGGAAGAGCAGCCTGGCAACTTGTGTCTGGCAGAAATGCCTCTATCCTATTTGATTTGAAATTTACATAGATGCTAGTAGTTATGACACGACTGTCACTCTAAGTTCACTTAACTGGACATGAAACAATAATGACAAACAATCAGAATGACAGTTCTCCTTCTTTTCTACAGTGAGGTTCTTCATATCTGAATTTGCAACATTCCTTCTGTTCACTCCACCAGACAAATGTGCTTCTGTTATTATGATTTCTCTGTTTGACTCGGCGCAGCCTTGCTTTCAGAAGGAGTTTCTAAGCTTTCTATTCAGTTTTTCAGTCATACCATTTATCAAAGCAAGAATTTCTTAGTAACAGTTTTTAACATTAACTCTTTAATAGTTGCTTTGCTGATGTAATCCATTATTTAAAAACGTTTTCTCATATAAGAATATTACATTATTTTTCATATAAAAATATAGCCCTCTACTTTTCTTAAGTTGTTTTTCAGAACTGGAGCGACTACTATACTCCATGACCATAACTCTTTTTATCATTCTACTATGATTCAGTAGCTTTTGCTGTCTTATAAACAATCTTACAATTAAGAGCTAATGTTAATGGAATAGATTGTTGTCATGGGATAATGGTTTCCTGCTGCTAGATAAATGCTGTGGCAATTCAAGGACATTTATTGAAAGTAATAGTGAAGACAAAGCTAAGAGATTTATTTTTAAAGCAGGTGCCATGGATCCAGTGACACCATTCTGTTACAATTGTTTTATTTCTATTTCACTAAAAGACTGATGAAGATGGAAGCATTTTGCCTGATGTATGCAAGTGCAGCAAAGTGACAGTGGCTCATTTCACTGTTACTGAGTAAGCTGCATTGCACTTGGCTCATGAAGAGATTTATTGTGTGGCTCATCCAATCAGAAAACAGTTTATCCATTAACTACAGCTTTAAAATATGTTGTATTTCTATGAACAAGATAGGGCTTGAATGCTTTCTTTCACAGAAGCAGTTAGGCATAGTTCACAGAAAAGGAAGAAAGCAACACCTTACAGTGTTTGCACCTCCAGTCCATCCAGAAGCACCCCCTCTCCTCTGTGCCACAGGGACAGCAGGCTGGGGACTGTGACCCTGCCCATAACATACTCCCCTCCACCCAAATCAATGGGTGGCTCTTTTGGCTCTGTTCTTCTGCACAGGAGAGAGTTGCCTCACCATTAGCAAAACAGAAATGGTGGCCTTGTTCTTACCATCACTGCTCTGAAGAGGGTGAAGAGGAGTATTTTTGACAAGTTTAGTGTTTCCTCTGTCCTTGAGTTCACAAAATATTGAAGTTTTGGAAAGTATGCCTTCTTCCTTTTCCATGGCTGTTGAAATTGCTCACCCCTGAACCCATCAACAGAGAACTGTGGAAAACAGAGCTCATAAAGCTTCTTTGATTCCCTACCTGCTCTGGTGGAATGGCAGTAAAACACCTTGATTACCCCAAGTATTCAGCTCCTACAAAATTGCATGGGACTGTCAGGAAGGGCACAGGATCCATTCACTTCAACAAGCTTTCTCCAGACAGATATGCCCCAGGTGTGTGACCTAGGCCTCAACAAATCTTTTGTCTTGTCTTTTGAACTGTAGAGCAGCTATTACAAATAGCAATGTTGTAGGTACAGCAGCTTAAGGATATCCCACAAATAATAAAAAATATGATCCCTTCCCACAAACTCTGATCATTCCAAAGCATCTTTGAAGTTTTGTTGTAAAACAGTACAATGACTTTATATGACCATAAAGTCTCCGCTAGGATTTCCTTAAGAAACAAACTAGTTTTATTATTAAGGCCAAAGGACCTTGATATCAAACCAGCAATTCATTGCTCCAAAGACTTACTCTCTGTAGCTGCTCACAGCAGAGCTCTGAATTAATTTTTAAGACCAGAGCTTGAAGGCAGTAAACAACTTTAACCTTTTCTTGACCCCAGACACATCTCACAAAGAGAAGTTCAGTATATGCACGAATTTCACTTTAACCCATGTGCAGACATTCAAAGAACTAATCCTCATTTTCTGAGTTTTAAAAAAATTCTTGTAAGTGGGCAAGTGTTACAGCACTTGTGCCAAGGAGCCATCAGATAAGCTGAGTCTAGCTCTCTATGAAAGGCAGGCGACAGAGAGAACATCATGGAGAAAAGCAGAAATGGAAGAGACCTGTAAACCTGACAGAATGAATCTTGGCAGCTATAAGGTCCATCAGGTTACCTGAAGAGCACACAGGCTACAGAGCGCCAGCAAGTACACAGTCTTCCAACTACTTCTCCGTAGCAGCAGAGCATCAGACTGAACTTCTAATGATTGTGCCTTCCAGCATCAGTCTCCTGTCTGAAGTTTTAAGATTCAGAGGAAAGTTCTAGGAGATAGAGAATCTTCCCACCTTTAAAACATTAGAGTCACTTGCCTATGTACCTTTAAGGACGCAGCTTGAATATTATGAAGTCCTATTATTTTATCAAAGTATTTGGTGTATCTATCTAAAGTCCCAACTCTGTAATCACAGTCTTGATACAAATCTGCTTTCAACATTTCTAATAGGAATGTTGAGTGTCCTGGATAGGCAAAAACATTAAAGATCAGCCAGAAACAAATAAAAATAATTTCTTCCTATTTAGTATTCTATTTTAAATTTACTTTTTTTTTTCATTTGATTTAATAGTCAGGAGTCATGACTTCTGAGGTTTTGGGATTGCCAGTATGGTAATGAAATGTCCTACCACCACATACTGAATCTGCTCAAGGAATCCTCCTCCTCAATTCAAGGAGTTATTAAACCAATTTTGTCAATAGTCTTCTCTGTATCACACAGTACTGCACACAATCAATCAATATTTGACTTCTGTACTGTCTATAGCTCCCACAAAAGGCCAGAATGCCCCATGTCCATTATCCTGTCTTAAAGCGAATCCCCAGCTTCTTGCAGCAATTTTGACTAAGGCAAGCTGTGTATATCCTGCCTGGATCTGGCCCAGATGCTTTATTTCTATTGCATGAGATGATTAATTATGTGGTTTCTTTCTGTTTGTCTGATAGACGCTGAGGTAACAGAGTGATGGTTGCTTAGTGCACTATTATTAAAAAGCTGCTTTTGATAGCCCTGAACAGGCTTGAGTTGTGTGCTACAACTGAAAGGAAAGCTGCTTACTTGGAAATGTAATGCTTGTTAATACTATACTGTACTTTTATAAGTAAACTCATATTTGATTGGCTAGAGTTTAACTAATCAGTAATTAAGGGTCAGCCATCCAGTAAACTCATTAGTTTACACCAATTACATTTGGTATAGTAACTAATGATTTCAAGGATCAAGCCATTTGTTTCTAAGCTTTCAAAGTATAATTATTGTGTAAATCAGATAGAGTGTAAATCTTTTCCATACGTTTTGGTTGGTAATTGAGAAATAAAATGGTTTCCAAATGTATTCTCTGTCCAGTTTTTGTTCTGCAGTAGATCTCCCTGGGGACTCTTTAAAGTATGTGGAAAAGGTGATGTCAACAGAAGTGTACGCTGGGCAAACTGAGACAGGATTAATTAATAGAGATGAAAGAGAAAAGCCAGCCCACTGCAAATTGTGGTCCAGGCCTCAGCTTGGACATCACACCTTAAATGACAGTTTACAATACTAAGCATGAGTCACACAGATTGACAAGTATTCAAAACAGAAGAGAATTAAAAATCCTTTATGTTTAATGTATAAAGACCTTCCAATATGCAGTCTTTAAGATGGTGTAATCTCTGGAGCATTTTGCTTTGAAGTTTAATATGTAGTTCCTCACATCCACATAACATTTTCAACACGTTAAACAAATTAGTCTCTGGTTACAGAAGATTTTAGACATTTACAAGTTGCCGTTTAACTGAATTTAATATGTGCCAGCGAAGTTGCTCATGCACTTGTTCATTTAGAAAAATGCACTTTTGGAATGATTAATAAATAAACCAGCCTTTCCTATCCCTTCAACTTTGGTGTTTATTTGAAAGCAATCTACTTTAAAAAGACATTAATATCCCTAGAATTATTATTAGAATAATTGCTTTTACTCTTCTTGGAACACACATTTTTTCTCATTTCCCTTCAGCACAGACAGCTTTCGACTCAGATATAAACTTCCTATTATTATTCCCCACTCCCCACCCCAAAAATGAAGAATTGGAATTATACACTTTTCACTAAGGAATAATTAATTTGTCTCAAGTATTAGAACAGAGAATTGTAGAATGACTTTGAATGCTGGTCTCTGAGGAGTAGCATTGTTTGTTCTCTTCGGTCTTTAATGAGCTTTAGTAAATGGCCAGGAAAAATTACCTTCTTTTTGTAATATGAGAGAAGCGAAGAATGAAGGAAGCTGCACAATCCCTAGGAGAAAAGGGAGCACACACACACATACAGACACAGAGGCACACACAGCCCCCTCTGCCACATTGCATCCAATGGGTACCATTCTCCTTTGGAACTGAGCACTAGAGCTCTACTTTTTTCCATTACAGCTAAAACATATAACAATCCTAATATTTTTGTAGGAGAGAAAATTCCTGGATGTCTCCTACATACAGACAGTGTCTGGCTTATGTGGGGGGACAACTGCCTATAGCTGAACTCTGGAAGTCATTCTGGCTTCCTCTCCTTTGGCATTGATTTTGTCTTTTAAGATTCTTCAGTCATTTTTGTTGTATTTCCACCCTTAAAAGCAATTTCCTTTTTAGTACCCCAGCCTGCCTCCCTAACAGACTTTTTTCCCTTCCACTGCACTTGCACTGTCACTCCTGTCCAGGATGGCAACTAAGGCAGCAGTGGCAGGTGCTTGTTTCAGCTGCAGATACAGATCTGTCGCCATGGATGACAGCATGTGTTCAGGAACACCTTTTCATAGAATCACAACATCATAGAATTAAAGAATGCTTTGGGTTGGAAGGGATCTTTAAATGTCACCTAGTCCAACCTCCCTGCAAAAATCAGGGACATCTTCAACTAGATCAGGTTGCTCAGAGTCCTATCTAGCCTGACCTTGAATTTTTCCAAGGATGGGGCTTCTACCACTTCTTTGGGCAACCTGTGCCAGTGTTTCAGTACCCTCATTCTAAAAAATATCTTCCTTACATTTATTTTAAGTTTACTCTCCTTTAGTTTAAAACCACTACCTCTCATCCTGTCCCGTCTCCTTCCCTTCCCACCAGCCTCCACGTATGTCCTAACTATCTAGTCCTACAATGTGTTAGTGGCCTTGAGGCAGCTGCCATTGGTGCTCTGGCATATGACAGGAGATGACCCACAGCAGCCAAGTGAGAACAGCACAGTTTGAAAGGACCTGCGGGAACAGTAGCTCTTTCCATTTAATCTCACTGGAGTTGTCCCAGTTTGTAGGGAACAATTAAATATTAACTGGATTGCCATGTGTGCTTGCTCTCAAAGCATTTCTGAGAACAAGAAACCTGGGTTCTGTTACCTCTTCCAAGGAATACTTCCATACTTTACATTGTGTATTTCTTGGGGCAGGCCCTGGCAGATGTGGCTTCCCTCCCACCCAGGTGAGCGTCTCCACTTTAAGGCTGACAAGTCAAGTGCAAGCTTTCCCACTTGAAAAGAGGACTTGGGTTGCACTCTTTACAGAACAGTTGATAATCTTTTGGGCAGGGTGCTAATTCAAGGGGCAAGAGCTTCAAGTTTAAATTGCCTCAGGCAGAGGCTGAATACATCTTCCCTGTCTTGGCTAAATTGCACCAGCCAGGAGACTGAACCATAAAAGCTCAGGAAAGGAAGAAAGGCACAGGAGCAAAGAGGAGACGTGCAGAGGGCGGCAGCACTGTCATTATTCTGTGAGAAACACCTGGTGCAGGTGTCCAGCTCCTAGAAAGCAGCAGAGCAAGCATGGTAAGTCAGTCAGGTAACACACAGTGTTACAACACCTTGGTCTGATTGTGGCTCTGGATCATGGGAGGTGCTCTCATGACAGACATCAGATTGCTGACTAGAGTTCAGGGTCATAAGAGATGTGAAGAGAGGTGATGAAAGTGGGAAGATCTGCCTGGACCCATCCCAGACATTTAGAGGAAAGATAAAAGTAAAAAGCTGCTGCCAGAGTAAAAATCATTTCTCTCTATCATGGGCCCTCTTCAGTGCAGTTGTTAGAGACAAATAAATGGAGAAAGATGGTCTAAAGACAGATAGGAGACAGTGAGAACAAGAGTAGTAAGCAAGGCAGAAGTATTGGAAAGAAGACAAAGAGGAAGAAACGTAAGAGAACAACAGAAGTACTGGACAAAGCAAGAGAAAAAGGAAAACCTCTGAGTGACCAAGACACCTCACCTTTCATTGTCTCAGGCTTCTGGCAATAAAATAATAACAGTGAGAGAATCACAAAGCATTTCAGTGACTTTGAAATCCATAAATATTTAGGAGACATTTAAATGCCCTGCTGATTAGAACTGTGTTAAAAAGAAAGCAGGAAAATTTAAGAGAATGTTCTGACAGGTCTGAAACACTGCTATTAGGAGGAAAAAAAGGAACAGGACTTGACTTCATGTGTGTAACTACATATTAAAATCTACACCCAAGCACATTTATGCTTTTAATAGAAAAGATTGGGCCTGTTTCAGACCAGTAAGAACACATGGTTTAAGGCATACAGCCACTCTTTCTTCAGTAACAACCTACTGTGACTCCTGTAATTTATTCCTCCCAAGATTCATTTGAACATCTGCAGTATCATTATTTGAGTTTGTTATACTATTAGCTTTAAAATTTTATAAGCCATACAGTAGGATACGTGACAAGTTGAAAAGTTAAGGAGGGTTAATTTAGAAGTTTAAAAGCAAAGCTATTTTTGAGTTATACAAGTGCAAAAAAGCATCTGAATCCAAACCTCCATGGTTACATTTAAACAACTCAGAAACTGCTGAAAGGATTTTCTTCAAACTTCACTCAAGACAAATCCCTCTGGGCTAAGACCAAGCATGAGAATTTCACTCAAAAGGTGATTGTTGTCTGAAGGGAGTTTTCTTTTTCTCAATCTCTCCCCACTCCCTGCTCCCCTACCACCACCTCCTTTGCTTATTTTGTTTTCAGTGTTCTGAAGAAAATAAAATAGCACTGAAAAATAAGGGTCTGGAGTGTAACTGCTTCATATCCATTTTATCATTATAACAAGAAAAATACTGTTTGTAAACTACCTTTTTATTAAAACCAGAACCCCTGCTTTGCCTTTAGCCAGTACCAGCAGTCTTAGTATCCACCTCTCACAGGCATTTGATAATGCTGTAACTGGGTGGCTCAGCTGAGAAGTAGAAGTATCAAGCTGTACTCAGTCCCATCTGCAGCTTCTTTGCATGCCTCAGCAGCCCACTGCAGCTATAATACTACCCTAAATGGACAGCTGAGGATTCCCTTTAACAGGCAGCCTTTGCAGCCCTGCAGCACCCTTTCCTTTGCTTCCTATCCCCAGCTCACAGTGGGTGAAGTATGTAGGATGACCTAAACTATGTTTTGATATCTCATTGGCCCAGGACTTGGAAGTAGCTTGTAGTCATGCTTTTCTCAGCTCACTGATGGTTAACTCAGTGCATCTGGCAACCTTATTCATTCTTCTGCTTTATAGTTGAGACAAGACTCATCTTCTAGTCATGGAGCTGTAAGAACCCCTTTAAAGGAAGAACCTAAATGACAAAGGCAGGAATTTCTATTTTCTTTCTCAAAGTCCTCTTTAATAGCAGAGTCTTGGGTACTGGCAGCCTGATTATCTGGATTTAAAAAAAAAAAAAAAGAAGAAGAAGAAAAAAACAGAATGTGGAAATTTTTTTTTCTGCTGTTCATTTCAACTCTCTCCCACATTTTGTTTTCGACAAATTGTCCCAGGCAGACAAGAGCTCTTCCCTCCCACTTCTATCAAGGCTTGTTGCTGATTCTCTGGCAGCACCTCCCACAGTTACTCACTCATTTATTTGTTTGTTTTTCCATTTGCAACTTTTGCCCCTCCAAAGAGCTGCCTTGCCCAGGGAAATTACAGTAACTTATTTAATTCCAAATGCATTCAGAAGTACATTTTAATTGTTCTTTTTCATTTAGAGCAGCATCCAAATTTGGAACTTGTGAAAAACTGAGAGAGAAGATTTGGAATATATTTGCTGATATAATCCACTACATTTAGGCCAGACAACTCAGATATGTGCAGAAACAGTTTCCCTTGCCTATCTTCCATATACATGACCTGGATTAAAAGCTGCTTTGGTCAAGGGCTGACTCATTGTTCATGTCCCTAACACAATGCAGCTTGCAAGCTGTGGCAACACTGTAATACCTAGGGATTTGTTTCAGGAGACCCTGATTTTGGAAACAAAATACACATTTCCTGATGTCTGCTAACACTGAACAGTGAAAAGTATAACTGAAATGAACAGTGCACCAGGAATCCAATGTCTTGGGGTGGGTTCTTATTTGTTTTAATGTTGGGGAAGTCTGCTGTGGCAAAACAGAGATGCCTTAAAGTTCGTATCAAGGTGTGGTAGCTTAGAGAGGCATAACAGGTCCTGGAAGCTCTCTGCTGTACCACCCTACAGAAGCAGGCAAATTGTGGCAAATCTTGGGGGGGGGAAATCACAATATTTACATAATGAGAAAGCTTTTTCCATTCATAAATGTCCCATCTGCTCTCCACCACCAAACTTCTGGGGTATCATTTTTCAGTGAGTAGTTGGCACTCAGCACTTTAAGCTGTCTGCTGCTATCTCATTCATACAGCTTTTTCATTACAGGTCAATATTATCTGACTAGGCTCAGATTAAATCTTAATACAACGTTCATCTGGAAAACCCCAACTCCAAGCACACTGAAAAACTGCAATCATAAACACTGCAGTTTCCCTGCAGTTTTCATATTAACACATATCCCAAAGGGAAGAGTAGTAGGAAAAAGAAGAATGTGAAGTTATGACTGCAGAAGAGAATACACTTATTTTTTTCAGAAGAGAATACACTTCTTTTTTTCAGAAGAGATTGTATTTAAGACTGAGAAGGAATGAAGGAATGTGGCAGAGAAGAAAGGTCTGTCTCCTCATTGCTGCTTCTGTAGGAAAGAAGATTTCCACATCAGCCATGGTAAAATTAGGTAGAGAAAGAGCAGATCTGAATACAGGAAGATGTGAAACGAGGAATAGTTCAGTGCAGTCCAAGGATGGCAAAGTATAATGAAGGCAAATGGAAAGTAAGCACTGAAAATGGAAGAAATGAGCTGAAGGAACATAATATGAAGATACAAGTTCAATCAATTAAAAAAAAATAAAAAAGGTAGGGCAAGCTGAACAGATAGAATTAATTTTAAAAAGTCAAAATACATCTTTCTCATTGGCCACTAAGGTAAAAACAAGGGCAAGGTATGTAGAAAAAGCATGAAAGTTGACAGGTGGAAGATTGGGTTCAAACATGAGTGCTGAGAAACCCTGAAACTGCAGAGAAGCTCTTTTAAGAGATGACAGTACTGTCTTTATTGTGTTTTGCTGCCTTCCAAGTACCTAACATTACCAAAAAGGATCACAAATTACCCCCTGATGTCTTTAAGCTAATTCAGACAGAGTCGTTTCACCTGGTGATGAGCTAACCAGTCTGGCTTTACTGGTAATGCATTAGGGAATGCTTACTTGGCCTCTTCTGATGGCAGACCTATGGGGAGGCACTAGGAGCAAGCGGCAAGATGTGGTATAGTTTGCAGACAGTAAATGGTGGCTAGGCACCGGGAAGGAAATTTGTTCGGTCTGGGAGAACACACAAACATTTAAGACTGGAACCAATTCAGACATGAAAGGATGTACATTTCTTAAAGCTGAATACGACTAGAAGAAAAAGTTATCATCTGCAAGAAAATTTCATATCTATCTCTCTCTCACTGATATAAGTAAGGAACACTTTAAATACCTTTGCTACTGGTGCAAGGATGATCTCTGCAGAGGTGTATCTATGCGCTTGGGAGAAACAACAGTTATTGTGTTGGTTAGTAACTGAGAGGAACCACACCAGAAGATATTAATGATTTTACTGTCTCTGGTCCAATAGAAAACTGTAGTCTATGTTATTTAAGCGTCATATACTCAGCATTTACAAATGCCAAACAATCAAAATTTTTACCAACATAAAAGTGAGCAAAGGTGAAGAAAAACTGCACATACAGGATCACTAGGACAACATACAGTGGCTTTCACTTCAGGGTAATAGCTTAATACCCCTGTTCCTTTAGGGACTGGCATCAAGGGAATTGGTACAGTTAGGAAGCACATAAAAACTGAGCTTGCATACCACTAATTTACTTCTATTATCCAGAGTGGTTCTGTTTTCCAAGGTAGGTAGATCATGGGAAGCTTGTTTTGCTTCAGCTATTGTTCTAACAATTCAAAGAGAGGGAACAAGAATTTTGGTTCTAAAAGTGGATACATTTTAGAAACATTAAAATAATGCTTTAAACTGAAACATGGAAATACTGTTGGTTGCCCCCTCTGTAGTGCTTCTTGTAATTATAGCTGAGAATAATCAAATATCAACATCTTGTAAGAGGTCAGTCCTTCTGCATTTTTAGAAGGATTGCAGCTCTAAAACCTTTGTGATTACTTTTACATCTATCTTCTATGTTATAATTTAGATTGAGGCTTTTTAGTATCTGATTCAGTAGGCCTTGTGTTGTTTACTTCTTCACCATTTATGTCCTTATTTTGGGTGCCTATTATTGATGTTTCTGAAAAGTTCAGCTGAAACCAGTAGTGCCCTGTTCACATTACTGTACTTTGCATTGAAAATATTAAGTAGAATTTGCAAGCCAAGTTGTTCATAGAACATTCTTATATAGAACATAATTTGCCAACAGCTAAATTAATCTTGCTTCACAATGTGAAGCTGTGTACATGTGGTTTTTGATACAAAAGACTCCAGTGAAGTCAATGGAATAGGCATCATATTAACTCAGACCCAGCCTTTTCAGGTCCATGAAGCTTAAGTCACATGCCTGCTAATTTAGAACTCAAATGTAAGGCAGAATCTCAGCTCTCCTTTTTAAACAGTGTGAAGTTTCAATCCAATTTACCTTGCATAGATGAAAACATAAATCAGTAGCTGCTCTCCACTGCACATACTAGTTTAATGAGCTGGGGATTTGACCACACATATAGATATATCCTGGCAACCTGAAGACTTTTCCCTCTATACTGCATTGCTTTTGGATGCATGCCAAAGAACTATCTACAAGCTAAAAGGAGGAGGGAAAGGCAGTTTGTCCCACCAGTTAGCACCAGGGTCTACAGCAAGGGTGTGAGCCACAGCTCAGGGGTCAGGCACCATCCATACCCTACAACTGATGGATCAGTTGAAGAAATGCATGTGCTGCTGCAAGCAGAACCACAGCCTGGACAGCAGCCCCAGACATGTCTCAGGACAATGTCTGCAGTCTCCACTGCTTAGCTGGAAAGGGCTTTTCTACTGCTTCCCTTAGTTAGGAGGGAATCCAGTACAGCACTGATGATCTGGGAAAAAGCACCAAGAAGAGGATGCTGATACAAAAGCTTCCTCAGGCCTGTGTTTTGGCTCATTGCCCAATGTACTACAAAACAAGGCACATTCAGGGGTTTTGTCTAGTAGATCTGCAAAGGTGTGTCATGTCAAGTCTGTCAGAACGCAAAATGAAGTTGATGATAAAAAGACAGAGGATAAATACTCATGCACAACCATCAAGTGTGCTTTGGCACCATTCACATTATATGACTTTTGTTGGCCTGACAAGACTGAGACCTGAAATACAGACTCAAAAAACACAGTGTCTCCCCAACTTTGTTTCCTCTTTTCCTTGTCCCAAAGACCATCATCAGAGTGATGAAACCTTGCACTTGTTCTCAAACCTCCATATATCCGAGCTCATTCATAAACAGCTCCCTTCCACCAAAGCAGTTGAAACCAATCCTCTTCATACACTTGTCCAAGCAACAGCACATTGAATCCCAAGTTTTTAAGTCATGTGAAAACAGACTTTCAGTAGGTAAACTCAAAAACATGAATATCAATGTCAGTTGTCTTTGGCTTCACAGAGGAGGTACAGGTAAAGCTGGGAAGAAGCAGAATAAAGCTAAAGAATATGAGTAAGG
Organism: Melanerpes formicivorus; assembly: GCF_026170545.1. NCBI lineage: Eukaryota > Metazoa > Chordata > Aves > Piciformes > Picidae > Melanerpes > Melanerpes formicivorus. The sequence continues at coordinate 16,536,958 of NW_027142359.1, read as the reverse complement.
CAGAGAAAACCAAAATGCTGCTGAAACAGAAGTTCATCGTTCACTACAAAAGCATAGATTGTAAGACAGGTTCAGATAGCACTGGTCACCTCTGGTTAGACTTCTCCCTGTCTCTTACTAGAGATTTAAATCTAGGCCAGACTTTGTTTAAGTGTCAAAGGAAAAATGCAGTTATATTAACCATCTCTGTAAATCTTAGCAACAGCATTTGTAATGAACTTTATATATTAATTTTATTTTTAAAGTGAGTTTAACTCATCAGATCAAACTTCTTAAAAACACCCCACAACAATAAAACAAAACACAAAAATCAGAAGTCCTGTGATGTTGAGAACCAGGTACACTGAAAGTGAAAATCAGCACATCCCTAGCTTGTAGGATGGGAGGGCTATCTACTATCAACATTTAGGCAACATGCTTTAGGTGGAAAAATTGCTTGCAGCCTTCATTATAGTAACTGGGTTTAGCTCTTAAATTCATGTTCTATCTGTATCTCTAGTTCAGAGCACCTCAAATCAAGGCTTTGCTGAGGGTCTTAGTGTACTATCCTCTGAAATGGGTGGTCCTCTGTGCTGGGGTCTCTTGGTGGAGTCATGAAGAACTTTGCATAGCCACAGGAATCTCTGCTGTCAGGTCCTAGATCGTAGTATAAATAACTTGTCCAGAAGAAACACATAGAGGTTTTCTTCTTTGAAGACAAGCTATCAGGAACAATTTGATTGTATTTCTTTCTCCCTCTCTTAGCTATAGAGTGCCACTTATTTTTGCCAGTTTTCATTATGTAATGTCAGATTGGACTAAACAGTGCAAGTATCCCCTTCATTCTGCTGTTGTTTGGCTTCCTATTTGAAATGTTATCAGAAGGTAAACACAATGCACAGGAAGGTTTGCTGCGGAATAATGAGCTTTTAATACTATATGATGCCATGCTGACAACAGACAAATGTTTTTACAGGTTAAAACCATTTTTGGTAATTACAAAGAAGCTGAAAATACTTTTTAAAGATATGACCCCTCGAGCTGACAACATATATTTTATTCAGAAAGAGACATGATATGAGACCATGAAAATTACACAGACACAAATATTTGAGATGTAACTGAGAGGCAGAAAAATATATTAAAATGTTCATTAATTGAGCAACATGGAAAGAATCCTCTGCACAGAAAAAAAACAACCAGATTTTTACAGCACAACTAACCCCATTTTGGTGAAAATACTTAACATTTCCACATGAAATTTTAAAGTTACTTTTCACTATTGGGGTTGTGGGTTGTTTTTTATATATATATATATATATATAATTGCCTTTATTTTTGATTTTTACAGATAGAGAAATCAGATTTCCAGAATGACTTAGAGACTTACCTAAGGTTAAATGATAAGTCAGGGATAAGACAGAAACAGTCTATATTTCCCCAATCTACCCCACTAACAGATTGCACAGCTATTAAAAAAAAACCCCAACCTCTTCCCTATGAAAAGTTAGGTTCTGCAAGGAAAATACCAAGTTCCACCTGTCTCTCTAGCTGATATTAGCAATAGTGAAAATTTCATTCTGCAGAAAAACTGCCGATGCAGCACTTGTAAAAAACCTCCAAATTCATGTGCAGATCAGAAACTGCTGGTGCGCTTTCAACAGCTGCAACTACCACACACTTTTAGAGACTCATTTAAACTCATCAGATCTGACTCTGGGATAGACAGCAAAGCCCAGATGGCTTGGATGCACATAAATTCCTCATGAGGGGTGAGGCAACATGAGGTTGGGGCCCTGCGGATTTGTGTAGGCCCTGGGTTAAAATGGGGCACACCAGTGTGCAGCCCCATCAGCATTCCCAGAGTGCTGGTAAATGGAGGACATTGCCAGGACATACTCAAATGCAAGCATTTAAATATTTTACAGAATCACAGAGACATTCAGGTTGGAAAAGAAGCTCAGGATCACCAAGTCCAACTGATAACCCTACTCTACAAAGTTCACCCCTAAACCATATCCCCAAGCACCACATCCAAACAACCTTTAAACACATCCAGGGCTAGTGACTCAACCACCTCCCTGGGCAGCACATTCCAATGCCTGACCACTCTTTCTGTGAAAGTTTTATTCCTAATGTCCAGTCAAAGCTTACCCAGTCATAGCTTGAGGCCATTGCCTCTTGTTCTATGACTCTTTACCTGTGAGAAGAGGTTGTTGTTGAGGACTACAGGAAAGCTTTCAATAGACATTTCACCTTGGGATGTTTATTGCAAAAAAAAAACACCAATAAAAATATGCACTACTCCAAAGCTCTTCCTCTGCTTAACCAGCTGCTTTATTATTATCCAGCTTCTCTCAGAGTATTTCCTTTCTCCCAACAAGGGTAAAGCTCAGGTCTCAGGATGGATTTGCAGGTGCCCATCCACAAGCCTACACAAAGCTTACCCCTTCAGCTGGGTCAGATAAATCCTGTGCACAGACTGGATGCACATTATGGAAGCTACACCATCCTGTTAAGTAGCCCTGCTGCCCAGCCTAAGGTACTGGAAGCATGTGAGGCAAAAAAGTTCAGGAGTGCTGGCTGTCCATGTCCCCACCAGAAACCAGCTGGAGGGAGCTTGGAAAGCCCAGCCTTTTTATTCTCCAGAATTAAGACTTTGATTAGCTGCTGGCACCAGACCAAAACTCCATCTGAAATGCTTTAGACAACCCATCTGTGCTCAATTTGGGAGTCTGAGGAGTGCACGCTGTGGCCCGCTGCTCACCGGTGCCAGGGAAATCAAAGGGGAAAGAATGGGGTGAGGAGCTGGGTGGGGAAGGAGCACTGCCTGGCCCCCATGCTCCTGGGAGGAGTACGTTCACCTCCATGCCCACACCTGCATGCAAACATCTCACACGGGGTCCTCCAGGCTGCTCCAGGCCCTCACATCTGCCGGCCCAGCCTGGCACGGGGGCTCCTTGGCCGGATCTTGGCAGTTTCTGTGTTCAGGGTGGAACCTGGCTTCCTCTTGTCCTGCACCGGCTGGGGCAGGGCTGTGACTGGCCATAGCTATGGTGCCCTTCCCTCCTGTCCCTCCTCAAGCCCCTGTGGCCCATCAAGAGTCCCTGCACTTCGTGATAAATTTCATAATTATTCAGCCCTTACTACCAACACCGAAATTCATCACTCAAAGCAAATTAGCCGAGATTCATTAGAATAAGACATCTAGTAGGCACATGTACTTTATTAGCCTCTTACACCAATAGTTTTAATTAGGTACATATTTCACAGCTCTAGAGCTACTCGAGTGAAGGGCTGCTTTTATCTCTTTTATTTACAGTAACAAGCTATCAAACAAATACCACCATAATTAAACTCAGATGTTAAAAAAAAAAAAAAAAGTAAAATTTTTATTAACAGTGACCTACTCAAACCTCAGGTTTGGAAAACTTGGAATATTTAATTAATGAATACAATACCCTGCAGCCAGGCAGGACACCTGGGCAGGGCAGCACCCACCCTTTCCCCTGCCCCTGGTCCTCCCATGTCACCTTCAGGTAGGGGAGGAGAGCTCTCCCGCGGACAGATACCGTCGTGATGAGAAAAGTGATTAAAATCCAGAACATTCCTAAATTATTAATGAGGAATTTAAATGATGTTATAAAAGAGAGAAATACAGGCGAAAATGTTACACATTCATGGAATTTTTACTCATGCATAATAATAAGTTGAAAACACTTTAGTTATAATACTTCCTAAATTAAAGGGCAGGGGGGACACGATGTGTTTCTCGGGCCCGTCCGCACCGCCAGCCACTCGCCGATCAAGGGCGCCACCTGCCGGGCGCCGCTGCGCACCGCGCCCGTCGCCGCCTGGCGCAGAGCTGCTGGTTGGCGTGGCCGCTGCCGGCCGGCCGCGGTCATGGATGCTGTCTGGACGGTAGCCTCTGCTCGAGCCCGGGGGCGGGAATCCCCGCCCGAGCCCGAGGGGCTACGGGCCGCCGTCGCGATGGGCAGCGGACATGCCTGTCACAGTCCCAGTGACAAGGCAGGCCGCGGGACTACGGTGTTATATTCTGTGTCGCTTGCGTTCTCCAGTACAGCATAAAGACAGGTCTGCAGCTTTGCAGGTGTTAACAAAGCCTGCTTGCTTGGAGAGAGCACCTTCTCTGCATACATTTAACCGCCTTGTCAGGCTAGTGCTTCTCTATGCCGTAAATTTGTTAAAATAGTATCACAGGGAACAATCCTGTGAGAAGAGCTCCTGTCTACCCAGGGGAGTACATCGAGTCTGACCTGCTCCCTGCGATGTCGAATGGGCTGCCACTGCTGGTTGGGTCCACCAGCTCCACAGGTCTGAAACTCCACTCAGCTGCCTTCTTGTATTTTGGTATCCTTGTGAGTAACAGCAGCAGTTGGTACCAAGATAACAGAAGTTTTCATTAGGTCAAAGCTGCAAGTGTCACATAACCACACATTGCTATATTTTTGTTTAAATGTCTGTGCAGTCTTGCCACACTATCTCTCCAGCCACCCCATACCTAAGCACTGTTTGTGCAATCCATACAGTCACATAACACTCGAGGTCATTTGTATCATCAGCCACAAATTCCAGGCATCAGTTTCCTCTCCCGTGGTGTAGGGAGAAACCTCCAAGCCTTGTAGCAGTGACTGAGCACAACCTTACCCACAAAGTCCCTTGGACCTGTGCATCCCTGTGGCTCAATTCCTTGGGGACATCATGTACTTCCATTTGCCTTTCAGTCTGATAAAGCTGCATTTGGTAGCTCTGCAAAGCAGAGCCACTGTCAGATTATAGCAGCAGCAAATAAGGCAAGAACAATCCCAGGCCATTCTGGACTGTAAGGTCTATGCAAATGCTGCAAGTCCTGCTGAATGCTAACTGGCAGCTTGCACCAATTACTGAGTAATAGGCTCTCCACATGCCCCTTTACTTAATAAGTAGACACAATCTGCACTCACTTTTGGAGCTTGGTTGTCTCTGGTTTGTAACACCAACTGAATGCTTTGCAGTGGGCCAGCCTCACAGTGACTAAAGCTCAGATCGTTATAGCGAAATCTCAACCAAAAGAAACTGACACACTCTTCTCAATTGGAGCAGATGAAATAAAGGCTCTTGGACACAGTTCCTACCTAGGAGCCTGCCAGAGACTAATAATTGCAACATGCTGTGATTCTAAACCAAATGTGTCATGGAGAGATACCCAGGCTAATTCTGAGGGAGGTAAACTTGCCTGGATAAAACTCTTCAATAGCACACTGTTACTTCTTCCACTGCTTCAGCCACTTCTGGTCCATTTTAGGCACTGCACTGAGCATATTCGCTACCATAAGCCATGGATGACAGCTGTGGTCCCTCTGGACAAAACAGTGACATTCAGATAGGAAACAAAAATTTGTGCTTTCTTTTCTCCTTTGCTTGCACTAGTCATATTCTCATTATTCTTTTTCCTGGACAAAGTAAAGCACTACCTAAAACTTTTGCTGAATTTTGGGCACCATTGTTCCTCTACATTTTCTGACACAGGAGAACTTACACCTTGTCTGGGGGAAGTGCAAACAAGGTTTCACTAAATGCTCTTGAGTTCCACATGTTCTTCCTAGATCTTCAAAGGAGTATGCTGAACAGAAGACAACAGAGAAGATCCCTGTGAAATCAGAGTGCAAAAAGAAGTTACTGCAAAATAATCCCAAAGCATCTGAGATAGTTTCCACAAAGAAAGCACAGCAGGGACTCCTAACAGTTGCTGTACATCCTTATTAGGAATGTGACACCATTACTTTCACAGCTATCACTATCACAGGCTGCTGAAATGTTCAGAGGATCTTTGGTAGGTTTGTTTTTCTCTTTGGAAAACAAAAGTTATTGCTAAAGGCCTTATAAAAAGTAAGAAAATTCCACAGCTTGGAGTATCGACAGCCAGAAATGACATACAAAATGTGGAGCCCAATTTATGTCCTTCACTTGTTTTACATTTTTGATACTTGGAGGAGGGCATTTGTAGCAGGTAGTTAGCATCAGATTATTATTATTTAATGCAACCAGCTATATGAATGCAGTGCTGTAGCAGACTTTCAGATACAGGCAACTCAGTGAATCCAAACCCATGGTTTCTGCAGCAGCCATGATTTGCATCCCATGCGTTATGGACTATCTGACAGTATTATAGACAAGAAATCATCTCCATGTGTAGCGGAAGAGAGAAATCAGTCACTGTACTGGAGGCCAATTAAAGTTTTAGGTGCCTCAAAAGGCACAATAAATTCCAACTTCACAGGTTTATGATCATACTCTAAACTGTTGTGGCCATCTTTATCTGAAATCAGATTCTTCCACATTTTGAATATGCAGTGAAGTAATGGTGGCTGTTCCATACTTTCCCCCCCTCCCTGCATTTCTGTGCCTTGACATCCTGTTAAATGCAGTTCCCAGGACAGAGTTTTGTTCAGTGTTACTTTCAAAGTGCATGTGGGAGGTGGAAAGAGAACCCACTGACTGCACTACTTCACTGTGTGAACCAGGCAGTAAATACAGATGTGAAACTCAATATTCATGTCTCAGCACGGGTATCTCTTCAGTTTCACACCTGCAGGTATTTATATGATCACACACTGAAATAAGTGCAGCATGTGTGGGTGTGTAGAGCTGCACCTGTAGTTATAATGAGACATTCAAAAAAATCCACTAAGTTTTGTTGCAATCCCACTTGACAACATTCTTGTACATTTTGTCCTGCATGCTCAGGAGCCTTATATCTGCTGCTGAATTTTTCTATGGGCTGGGCTGGACTGCTCTATGTAGCCATATTCCCCCCTCCTCCCATCCCAGGGAAAAACAAAACAAAACAAAAAGGTTACAAAAAATTATGTTGCCACTTTGTCAGTGCTTTCATTCTAAGGATCAGATTCTGTGAACCGTCTGCCTGCACAACTTCTGGTGAGCTTAAAGTTACTGGAACTGAAACTGAGCATAGAAGGCAACTTGCACATCCTTTTGGCCTGCTTACTTGCCAGTATGTGGGCTTTCCCTATAAGGCAGCTACTGACTGGCAAGTCCTGCTCTGACACGGAAATAATATACATCCTGGGATTACTTTTGAGAGACCTCTTTCAGCCAGTGAAAGGGCACAAACCTAAAACCTCATGATTTATGAGCAGTGTAGATCCTAGTACTTAATATATTAAAAATACTATTACATAGGTCAAAAAGCACAAAGAACACAGACACTGTTTTTTCAGAGGAGGAAAGTGAGCCAAGGTATCCAAGTAAATTGTCCAAGTGAGCATCAAGCATGCTAAATTTTCAAACATCCCTATTTACCTGAAATTTCAAGCTGTGAAATAATTTAAAGCTCCTTAAGACTGGGTAGGCATTTCATCATTGCTGGTAACTTAGAGTACAAGAGAAAACATTGAGAAAATTAAACCATTATTGCTATGCAAAAGTGCTGTAACCACTGGATGTTGACTTAAAACATATAGACTTTGTGTTGTAGTTCAACCTCACCATAGGGACATGAAGTCTGCTTATCTGTTCACATTTTAAGGAATAGAGATAATAAGGAATATATATTACTCTCACACACTTTACAACCAGACTCAGCATTTCCTAATGGTGACTGTAGAAGGAGAAAGTACTGCCTAGTCTTTAGACCAAGGGATTGTGAATAGAGGAACAAATTCCATTCTGACTTTCTTCTCAGAACTGGCTATTTCAGTCAGTCATTCCATGCCTTATTTGACACACCTGTATCACAGATATTATAATCTCAAAATGTTTTCTTTTACCAAAAAAGAGGTCCCCTCTTTGCCCAGCCACAGATTCTATTTCCTCTTCCCTTCTGACAGATGCTTCGGCAAAAGAGAGATTTGGTTTACGACATTTGTTGTGTTGATATCACAGAGTCAATGAGAACAAGTATTTATACTTCTATTATGCCTTCACTGAACTGAACAAGGTGTTCAACAGGACATTTTAATTATAATCCCACTTCTAACAGCATGAGTAAAGGTGTTTAAAAAACACAATCAAGCATGAAATAGAACAGTAAACATGCCATTTCAATTACAAAATTATGTATGAGCACATCCTTGCACAGCACAACATTTGAAGACTGTAAGAAATGCTAACATCCTATCTGAAACCCTGGGATAGTTTGTGCACAGGGATGAAGAAGCCAAAATACTCTCTTCTCACACTCTTTTGTGCACTCACACTGATTCCTTAACTCACAAATTCCCAACTGGACAATTTTAATGCAAACCTCCATGGAGGAAAAAGCCGCCTTTTGTTGTTTTTTTTTTTTTTCACTGCAGTGTCATATCAGACACTCATACTGTTTGGGGACTTCTTTTTACTTCCCAGGCCAATGGTGCTGAAATTGAAAAGCAAATGCACTGGCAGGTCCTTGTGTTGTCATCGACCACCCTTTACCAGTACAAAGTGCTCTTCACCAGGAATGCAGCAGAGCAAATATGGTATCATGTTTATGTGACCCACCAGAAACTCCTGGACATGTATCTCTGGGCACTGCAGGATGATGGGCTGCCCTGCAAAGTGCTGTAAATGCCCTGGGCTGCCAGGAGGGAGGATTTCATCCTTCACTCAACACCACTGTAATATGGACTTCACTAAGTCCCTCATTCAGGGAACTGATAGAATCCTAGAATGTTTTGGGTTGGAAAGGACCTTTAAAGGTCATCTAGTCCAACACCCACACAGTAAGCAGGGACATCTTGAACTAGATCAGATTGCTCAGAGCCCTGTCCAAGTTGACCTTGAATGTTTCCAGGGATGGGGCTTCTGCCACCTGTCTAGGCAACCTGTTCCAGTATTTCACTACCTTTATTGTACAAAAAAAATATCTTCCTTTTATCTAGTCTAAGTCTACCCTCTTTTAGTTTAAAACCATTACCCCTTGTCCATTGCAACAGTTCTTGCTAAAAAGATTGTCACTGTCTTTCTTATAGGCTCCCTTTAAGTACCAAAAAGGCCACAGTCCCCTCTGCAGCCTTCTCTTCTCCAGGCTGAACAATCTCTAACTCTCTCAGCCTGTCCTCATAGAAGAGATGCTCCATCTCTTGCATTACTTTTGTGACCCTCCTCTGGACCCACTCCAACAGATTAGTGTCCTTCTTGTGCTGAAGAGTTCCAGAGCTGGACACAGTACTCCAGGTGAGGTGTCACCAAAGAAGAGTGAGAGAGTCACCTCTTTTGATCTGCTGGCCACACTTTTTATTCAGCCCACAATGCTATTTGCCTTCTGGGCTGCCAAAGCACACTGTTTGCTCATACTCAGTTTTTCATCCACAGCACATGCCATACATTCTTATACCGCAAACACTCAGGGGAACACACCAAATTCTGAAGTTGTACCTTGGAAACAGCAGAGGAGCTGCTTTTCCATTTCAGAGGCATTCACTCCAGGAGCTTCTGAGCAAGTAAATGATGCTTCAGTTTGGCAAAGTCTGCTCTTTCTTTAACAAATCAACAGACATTGCTTAGAATAATACAAGGCTGTCAAAGAAGTTTGACTATTGCGACAGCCCTGTAACTCAGGGCTTTTTGACTTTGTAAGCAAAAGGGAATGTTGGCCCTTGTAGCAATTAGGGCTGGGGACAGGACAGGGAAGCTTGTTCCATCCATGTGGAGGCAAGTGTGCAGGGATAGGACAGCTGAGATAGGAAGCTGACAGTCAGGAGAAGACTCACCAGCTTTCTGCAGCCGGAAGGGAACATGGACACTGCTAGGTGGGATATTCCCTTGTCCTTCAGGCAAACTCCTCTCTCCAAAGCAGCAGCGCAATGCCTGCCTGCTTTTTCAGCACACTGGAAGCACAGTTGAAGCAGGCAGTGAGGTTACAAATCACTTTGCTGGCCATAAATAGTTGCCTGCATGGCCAATGTATAAAGCTAGATCTGATGGGCACATATCAGTACAATCTGGACACAGTGCTCTCCCAGTAAGCAAAGATGGACTCTTCTGCATGTGATACCACTGGGTGCTTCAGAAGCAGCTGGCAGTGCAGTGAATATTCTTACTAAAGCACGGCCAAACTAGAACAGCCTGTCCTTTGCAACCCTTGGGGAGAGAGTTTCTCCACACAGTCCCAGAGAGAAGAAAGTTGGAGCAACTTGCATTTCTGCCATGCAGTTTAGACTTTAAATAACGCTGCATATATTAAGTTCTCAAAGACAGCTGAGCTGAAGATCATAATGTAAAATTTGGTGCTATCTGGTGATCTGGACTATTATCTTTTCCTCAAACCCTATTGCTGGCATCTGTAGGTATGTAATAGCACAGACAGCATTAAAAGTTTGTCTGTACCCCATTTTTGAAATACAATTTGTTATTCTCTCACTAGCCTTTCAGAGCTGAGGGGAAAACTCCATGTATTTGTTTTCCATTTCTGGAAGAACCTGTCTTTTTCAAAATGCCAGAGCACCTCATTAGTGGAAGCCTTGGTTAGCTTATAGATAGCTGGCAGAGGTGTTTTGTTGTGCTTGTTTCCACTTCGTTTTTCCCTGCTATTATGAGTAAGTAGAAGTAAAAGCATAGTTTTCATTACCTTTAATGGGAGCAGAATCTGCTTTTACTTCACAGCTATTTTCCATTCTACTCCTGGCACTACACAGAAATGCATGCGAGGTGAGACACAGCAGTGAGGTGACTTGGCGGTGAGGGTTCCAAAAGCCAATGCTAAATGCAGACAACATATTTTTGACTAGTTAGGCACATTTACAGGCCCTGACAGAACTTTAAGAGATGCACTATATGGAGAAGTCATTAACTGAGATTTAAATTTGGGAAATACAGGAAATATGGGTAAACCTACAATTTAAGGCCCATATTTAACATTTCTCTACTTCAAGAAAATCAGGAAATGGAACAAGGCTGTGAAGTCCATTTATACTAGAAGAAATAACACAAAACCTACCTGATTCCTATTTTCTCCTTGAGGGTACCAGTTCTGTTAGAGGAAAGCTGTACCTTTTCTGCTGTCTTTTAGAACTGCCAGAACTGGGTCAGGTCCTCACCAAATTCCAACCTCTAGAACTGAACAGAAAGTTCTCCATTGGTTTCTCAGAACTAGATATAGCCCAGGACATAATTAGAAATCAGGATCATAACTAGTTAGTTCTGAATAGTTATGAGAGGTAATCATGCATGGGAAGGAAACCATCTTATCTGATGAAAACAACATAATTTTCAGAGTCAAGTTTAGAATGCCATATGTTTTTATCTGTACATTCAACAGAAGCAAACATGGAGCTTGGCATTTGAAAGGTCAGATTTTAAATTGAAGCCATTGGTCAAACATCTTCCTTTCCGATGAGAAAGAAAAATAACTCAGGCAAAGACAATCTTCGTGTGACTCTCAGCTCCCTGCCTGGCCTCCCTGTGCAATTCAGGAGCAGTTTCAGGGCTGATCTGCTTGTGATTTCCTCCAGTAGGCACTTGTTTCTCTTTTCTGGGCACAGGCATGCTCAGGGGATGAAGCCTGTGCAGGCAGGCTTCTGAACCACAGCTCCTAGGCATTGCTGAGCCCATGAGCCACAGCTGTGGCCTCTGCAGCCATGAGCCAGGACACCATGCACCGCTTCATAGCTGCACACATGAAACACCAGCCAAGCTCAGAGTTGGAGAAGGAGCAGAAAGTGGTGACATGCTCTCATCAGCAGGCCCAAGGCCTTGCAGGCATGAAGACAAAGGATAGTGAAAAGAAAGTATCTGAGAGATGAAACAACTGCTTTACAGAGTACAACAACAACAGGAACTGAACTCATAGAGAAAACAGTGTCTGTATGGAACATTATTTCTGCTTTATTTTGTAAATAGAGAAACTATGACTTCATGTCTTAAATTTCAAGAGACATACTCTTAGGCTTGCTTTCTTCCATATCAGAGCTTTCAGAAATCCAAAATGTGTCTCTCTATTTCAGTTCTGGCTCAAGGTTAATATCTAGAAACAAGTAATGTAACATTTCCATCTATCTTTTCTACTCTTTTGGCGTTTTTAATTATACTAAATGCTATGACAATTTAAACAAGACACATATCAGCTTCTGGCCTCTTCTGCAATGGTTCAGCTGCTACATGTGCTCCAGTGTATTTTGCTCAGACAGGCTGCTGCTGGAGGCAGGGGGGAGGCAGAATAGTGCCTTTCTGTCATGAGAGATTTCACTGCACTGATCATTGTATATTTGATAGATTCTTTGTCAATGTCAAGTGTCTTTTGTGGTTAAGCCCAGTAAAGCTAAAACAAAAGGTCTCCTAGATATTAGATATATAGTGACATTACTGAATTCACTTGGAGGCAGTAATTTTTTGTCAGCCTATGAAAAGAAAAATGGAGCTAATGGGAAAACAAAAGGAAGATGCTGGCGTGCCTTTTTAGCTATTTTTGTTTATGTCAGACATTGTGATTGACATCTGGCCCAGAACACCCCTTCAACCATTGAGGATGGTGTCATGAAACAGAACAAAGAGAAGCTGCCAGCCAAGAAAACACCACTGGCTCAGAGAGCACTGCTTTTTGTTTATTTTCTTTTAAGTGTTTCATTTTTAGTAATCAGTATCATTACACAAAAGTAGTTCACTCACATGCACTCCCCACTTACTAATTGGACTTTTAAGTTTCCTTTGCGTTTGCTTTTTTCCTGCCTGTTTGAATGGCACCAGAGTACTGGTTTGGTTGGATGACAGTCTGTCATAACAGTGATGTTTGAGGTTAGTGAAAACTGACGTGAAAAATACAATTCACTGGCCTTTAACTAAAATAGCAGCTCTGTTTTTTGTGAAGTTGGCAGGCAGCATTTTTAAACCCCTTTTATGGTGAAGGCAGTTACAACATGTTTTTCTCTAGATCAAGCAGTTTCATCATGAAGTACATTGTCTACATCTGTTGTCATATCAGGACATTGCCTTTGAAGAGGAGTTTGCTGTTTCTTGTGTCTCTTGTTGAAGTGCCCTAAAAGGGTTAAGGGAGTTTCATGGTAAATGTCCAGGGCCAGGCCAATTACAAGGCTTTAAAATTTGTTTAGGAGTGATCAATGACCAGAATAGGTCCTACAGGTCCCAAATACCAAGGAGTCTTTGTCACCCGTGTTCTGCAGGTGCTGTAGCATTTCAGTGTCTTGGCCAAAATTATGTATCAGCAGGAGGAAATTATTCCAGATGCTGAATGTTATATCAAAAGACTTTTCACAGGATGAGAGCTAGAAACTCCAGCAGCCACTTCCCTCAGTTATATACTGAACTTCTAACTTCCCTCAGTTATATACTGAAATGGCATCAGAACTCTTACCTTACAAAAAAACCCAAACAACTACCAACAACAAAACAAACAAACAAACAAAAAAAAACCCTCCACTTAATCACTTCAAAAGATTCTAAGGAAGTTGGCCTTTGAATGCATGTGCTGGAGCTAAACATGCTTGCACCTTTTCAGTAAGGTACCTTTCAGTACTGAACACTGGGGTATATTCTATAGAAGCACACACTTAACTCCCCTCAGCATTAATAGCAGACATTCTTGCACATTGAGTGGAGAATTTCTGTCTCTCTGCACTGTGCTCTAAAAAGAACTTTGAAGAAATTGAGAAAAACAGAGAGTGAAGTATATTAATTTTAAGGAGATGAAAGCAGTACATGTCATTCCTAAATTTCATGGAAAATGCACCGTTAGTAACAAAGATCAGTAGAAAATTTCAAAATCATTTTGAGCAGCATTAAAATCAGTCTTCCCTGATTTTCTGTTTTCCCCTTATTTTCAAAGCACATACATTAAACTCATTTTATGCTTATAATGTATATAATGATTCTAGACAACATAAGAAGGACACTGGGATTCTTCCTATTTCAACATATAAAGCGGCAAGCCAATTTATGCAGCTTAAACCATTGCTAAAGAAGATGTATCAAAAATTGCCTGTGATCATTACAAATAACACCCTGAAATGTTCACAAGAAGCTGTTTGCTTATCATATTTTCATTAAAACATCTTTTCACCTGCTTTGCTTTTCCCATGCCTGTAACCTGCATTGTAATCAGTCTTATTAACTGAGAACATAAATATGATTTATTATGGTCTGATAATGGAAGTTGCATGGACCAAGAGAAGGGATATATTGTCCTTTGATAAAATGGCTCTTTTCTCTCAAATAGAGCTCTATCATGAGAGCATGCAGAATGTAGTGAGTGATTATTTCCTCAGGGTGAATGATGGCAGAACCCTACAGAAAATCTTCTTGTTGGCCATGACAGCCTCCGAGTGTCCCCAAATCTCACCGAGTTTGACAACCTGCAGACACTTTTGATGAACTGTATTCTTCTGTCAGAGACAGCCTGTCTGGGAGGAGAAAAGGGAACCTTTATCGTCTGATCTGCTATTATTGTCTTGATCTTTTATAAGCAATCTCTAATGCACATGAATATAATATCCTTTCACACAAGTGCCAAACATAATAGAAACGTAGTTAAAGGACCCTTTTCCCGGTTATGTAAATGTCCTAATACCATAATTAGAAAAGATGGCCTGTGAATGATAGTGGTAAGGAAAGGGTAATCAAAATATTTTAACATTATCTTTTTTTTTTTTTTTTTAAAGACCAAAATCTGTGATAAACAGCATTTATGGTAGATATGGGGAACTAGTTTGTGCTGAAGCTTTTACCTAAAAGAGAATAGTTTTGAGAGTAAAACTGGTGTTATGTTTTCATAAAACACATAAATGGCAGCTGGTCTTAAGCCAGGAATGATTACTGGCAGATATGACTTAAAGCAAATGAGTATTCCGCTCAAAATCCCTCCACGGCTGTGTAGAAAGAACAAAGCGTTATTATTAAGTAGAGTATTTGGACAAAGGGGTGTTCAAGACTAACTAAAGTTTGCCAACAAATCTCTTTTTCATCTACTCCCAGAAGAATAAGCATAACAAAATCTTTTTCAATTAACAGCTGTACACATCAGCAAAACACGCGTCTTCCCCAGCTCAAGCAGTCTGGCTTATTTATCACCAAAAAATGAAATGTTTGGGGAGAAGGTCTCTGAATTGCCCAGTAAAAGCAGGATGCTTGATTTTTCATTAACCTTTTGACATCTGGAGCTGGGATGTCCCAGTATTAACTACTAATGGTCTTTTGCATTACTAGTTGGTGTTGAGAGAAATCCAAATTGTCAGAGTCTAAAGGTTAATCACCAATTTCACACCGGTGATGTGGTCAGAGTTCACATGTTATGGCCAGAACAGGAGGAATAAAAAAATGAAGTCATTAACAAAAAACCACACCCCAATAGTATTAAATCCCTCTTGGTTTTGGTGGGTTTTTTTGTTTATTTGCTGTTGTTGTTTTGTTTGTTTGGGGTTTGATAGAAATTATTTGATGATCTATTTTAGTAAGTATTTTTTACTTTTTAGAGGACATGGCAAAATTTTGCTGAAAAGCCCAGGTCCAAGTATGTGTCCAACTTGTTTGGTATATTGTACTTTTTATAAGGAAAAAACAACAACATAATCTTTGCTTTCTCAACAGCCCAGGCCAGTGCAAGGCAAAGTCTTCCAGGTCTGTTACCCAGGTAGATGTTAAAAACACTATTCAGCTGGGGCTAATTCAGCCTGAGAATTCTGTACTATCCCTTAAGGTGAAGACGCACGAATGCCCATAGTGCAGAGGCCATGTCAGGGATGAATTATGTACAACAGCAAAAACCTGAGTGTAGACTTTTCCCTTCTGCTCCCTTCCATGTTGAGTGTAGAAAATAAGTCAACCACAGCATTCCCTTAAAAAAACATTCACAGCAATATTATTTTATGTGAAAGTACTCACATAAGCGGCCATGTCAGTACCTCAGCTGGTATCATTTGACCAGAAATAGTCATATCACACTTTGACTTGTGGCCCAAGAGCTCTCCTAGCCATAGCAAAACCAGATTGATTTTCCAAAAGACAATATAAAATATTTCTAAAAACATCACAGCTTGGCATTTCCTACCAATAACAATATCCACACAAAATGACTTCTCATTTGCTCTGGCAGTATCTGAAATTGTTAGCCCTTGTTAATCTTGTGTTTAGCCCTGATCAAAGTCTTCTGATGTCACCATATGGATCAAGCCAGTTGTTCTATGTTTTTGAGACCTTCTATCTTTTTCCAGTGGCTAAGACAAGTAAGTAGTGAATCTTGCCCAAAACAACACCCTTCATCCTGGATATTTTCTGCATCACATAGTTTCTCTCATCTCTTTCTCCAATTCCAGCAAAATCTATGGCAAAAATCTATCCTCTCTTGATTGCTTCAGTTTTAATGGGGACAGGATTTTATCCTGAAATGTTCTGAAAAAAAATAATCAATCTTTCCAAGTGCCCTATTACTTATTCCACCAATTAGCTGACTGTGGAGCCTGAGTGTCCTTGTACGTCTTCCCAGTCCCCATCTGTATACTTGGCTGCATATGTTTATGCAATTAGAAATGGTGAAAATCTAATAAAATTAGGACAAACCTGAGTAAGACATAATTCTGTTTAATCTCTCAAACTGGATTGCTGAAAGCTTGCTGAATTCCCCAAACCTCTCTCAGGTGCCAATGAATGAGTCAATATCATACCAAAGATCTCACAGCATAGCAGACATAAATTTTGCTTCCAGAATCTCATACACACCCTCAAATAATGAATCTAATGTCTCTAAAGTAATGTCAAGGTGAAAGAAAAAAAAAAAAAAGAAAGAAAGAAAAAAAGAAAATAAATAAAAAGGTAGCTTCCTTCATGTACCAGCATCATGTTTGGTGACCCAGAGTGGAACAAAGAAGACACAGAAGAATGTCTTGGGAAGGAGTGGTCATTTTAAAGGCCTGTGCCTTCCTATGGCAGTACTAGAGCATTCCAAGCCTCCTACCTTTAGGGGAGGACCACTGACATTATCACACTGGGCTTTGCTAGGTCCCTTTGGCAAGCCCTAAAAAAATCGACAAGGTGGAAGAATGAAGCTCTCAGTGGGATGCCTCTCCATATTTTTCTTTTCAAAGTCTGGTTTACACTTTGTTTTGTTCTGCAGTGGTAACTGGTGGTTTGCACAGAAGTAATCATCAGTCCGGAATAATCCCAGACAACTCTATACCTGTGTCCTCTCATCACCCAGCATTCAAGAGAAGCCAGGAAAGCAAGTGAAGAATGATTTTGGGTGACCTTAGGGGGAATTTTCTTTGAAAGAGAGAATAGAATTATTTAGAGTTGAAGAGCAGAGCAATTAATAAATCTGTTCTTAGAAGAAAGAACCCAGAATCTTTTATCTCAAGTTGTGAGGGCTTTGGGTTTATATCTAAGCCAAACTATTTGTTGCAGATTGGGGCCCTTCGGTGTGAGGAGGAAAATACAAGGGTTGTGGCATTAGGTCCATAGCTGAAAAGAAAATGTTGCTGACAGGTTTTTTTCTCCCTGTATCTTCATCTTTCTCAAAGACTTCATCTCCAACTAGTATCTTGTGTACTCTGTGAGATCTTACAGAATTTCAAATGAAGTGACTGATCCAGAAAGAGGTTTCCCATAACCATGCAACTGAGGTGCTGCTCCCACTCATACAGTTTGGGATGCTGAGATTGTAGAAAATAGAGCTAGAAGAGATTGGCCAATACCTGACAGTATTCTTCAGATTTTTGACTACTCTGTCATTGAATTCCTCCAGTGATGGAGATTTCATCACTGCTCCAGTTAATTATCTCAACAAGTTTCCTACGTGCCAAATACAGCCTGTGAGAGAGACTGATTACTTTCTTTGTCATTATATGTTTTGCTCAAACACAAACCTATCTATGACTTTCACCTTGATGCTTCTGCATTTATTTGTGCCTCTGTTACCTCACCTTTACCCTTTTTTTTCCCTACTTCATCTTTCCCCCCTACTACTTTACCATTTATTTGTTAAGCCACTCCCTTTCTTTTTTATGTTTTGAACCACGTGCTCCCTGGTACCCTTGTATTTCTTTTCTTTTTTTGTGTCTTTCCAAACACAAGCAAAATAGACTCACATGTGCCTTGCTACAGAAACTTGTCTCTTGTCATCTCCCCAGACAGGAGCTAAAATGCCACATTTTCATTCACTGCACCAAAACCACTTTTCTAAAAATACAAGAAACTATACAGATGTATTGAAATTCTGATCTAAAGGTGATGTTCTTGAGGTGTGACTGAAACACACTGTAGCTAGTTATGGGAAGCACACGATCTGCTCTGGACATGCACATGCAGGGGTAGGCATTACATAGACTCAGAAAAAGAAAAAAGGAAATCAGAACTCCTGCCAGTCATACTAAAGATGTCTGCTTCCTGCTGACTGTTAGCGCATTTCATGTACAAAATTAGTTACAACACAGGTCTGTGTTGTAACACAGATTCAAGAACATCAGATTAAATGACCTTATCTCTAATTTGTGCCAGCAAAAGTACCGTCAAAATGAGTTAGGGTGGAACATCGCTATAGGCATAGAAATGTTTTAGTTTTGTCCCCCCAAGTCAAGTCCATTGCATTATTGTCACATGCCACATAAGTATGGCATGGTACTACAGGCTGCTTGGCATAACAGGTAGTTGGGGATGTCGAGATAATCTCCAAAATTCCATGCAGCTCAAACATTAGTGCTGCTTTTTGAAAAAACCCAACTGTTTCAGTTTTTTTCTTTCCCTTTTTGACATAAATTTATCAAAGAGGTGACTACTGTCATGGCAGGAAGCAGTATGATAAATAAAAGGGAGGACTAAGGAAAGCTTACTCTACTCTTAAGAGTATGAAACAAGTTTGTTTTCCAGCATAACTATTTCATAGTGCATTGCTGCTCCAATATAAATGTTTTGAACTGCAGTATTTTCCTGCCCACACAGACCAGGACCTGTGCTTGAAAGGGCTGAGTGCAGTGGTCTGAAGCAAGACTACTGTGGGCATCTGATAAAGGAGATATTTGCAATAGCACTGAGGAGCCACAGCAATGAGGTCTCAGACTATGCCTTTCCGTAGAAGGTCTGAACATAAAGCAGAGAAACTAAACCTGCTCTTGGGAGGCAGAGGTGCTTTGTCCCCTGCATGATCTCAGAAAACATATTTCCCCTCTCCAAGCCTCAGTTTTTCCCTGAAATAGTGACTGACAGCTTCCTGTCTCCCCTCTCTGGATTCATGTCTTTTTTGGCTAGTGGCTGCTCCTGATCAAGGGTAGGTCTGATGACTGTTAGTCTAACCTCCAGGAGGCCTCTGGACACTTCTATATTATATTTGATAATGAAGCCTCTTGTCTTATCCAATCAAGGAAAAAAAATAAAAAGTAAGACCAGAGGAAACTGGCTCAGCACAAAATGGCAGCCTCAGTGGAGCAAAGTCAGAACCATTAGCTATTGACTGCTATAGAAATACTGAAACTGCATCAGGGATTTCTCTTTTTTTTTAATTGCTATATAGGGATTTAAATGAGATTTTTAAAAAGAAAGAAAGACAGAATGTTTAGTCTACAATCACTCTCTGCTGCCAATACAGGCTATCATATAAATTACTTAGACACTTTTAAAAATACATTATTTACTCAATAACCCATAATGGGTCCAGAGCTCCTTTTACATGCTATTATAGAAGTACATAATTGCTGAATTTTCAAATGGATATTTCTTCTAGGCAATAGTCTGTAATGGCTCCTTCAAAGCTCTTACGCTTTTATCATATGAAGGCCTAAGTAGAAAATGTTTAGTTCACTGATCATTGACCTAATAGAGAGCAACAGCTTCTCTGGAACAACTATTGTCTGCTAGGGCAGATGATGTATGAATGACATTTAAAAAAATTCTTGGAAGTATGTGCTAGGGGAAAATTACTGTTCATGTGCAAAGCAAACACTGCTGCTGAGAGCCTCAGAGTTCTTTTGTTTGGTTCTGCTTGGTTTAATTTTTTTGTTTCTGTGTGAGCCCAAGAACCAAAGAAAACAGTTGGTTTTCTGCAGGAAACAAGAACTCAGTCAAGGATCCATTTGGATCAATGAGAGGCATTTCCATGTTCTCAGAGGCTATTCAGCTCAATTAAAAATTGTCTCCAATGATAATGCAGGTATTTGGGACTTGTTACAATGTAAAGAGCTGAATTCTGAAATTAGAGAAATAAGGGATGCTGCAATGGGGCAAATCACATTTCTTAAACTCATACTGGACACAGAAAAACCCACAGGCCTATCCTGAGTTTCATCCAGAAAGGAAATAGTCAGCCTGACACATTTTCAGCACTGTTGCTATGAATCTTACAGTTATTGAGCTACTGTTCTCTGCTTCCATTTATCTTTGAAGTCTGTTGCTTCCATTTCAAGACACAAACAAAGGTTCAGGTTCCTAAAAGCTTGGAGTAAGAAAACACATTTTCTCTCCCTGCCCACTTTGGGCAGTAAAGCCCAAGGAGTCACTAGTGCCAAATAGATGTCAACTGGGTCTAAGTGAGGACAGATGTGAACTGGAGGCAGTCAAGCAAAGACCCTCAGAAATGATGAAAGGTATTTCCAGCTCTGAGCCTGATGGGCCAGGTTCCTTGCTCAGTAGCACAGCTCCCTCATGGGCTAAGGGCTGATGGCAATGGGAAGTGCAGCTCACCAAAGGAGGCTCTGAAACAGCCAGCTCAAGAGCTGTATTTGATCTTAACACCTTGTGCCACCAAACCAGACCAATTATCCCTAGTTTGGTGCTGGTTTATATGTGACCTGACATGAGCAGCTCTCCCATGCCTTTTATTGGTGGATTTATTCAGCCTAGTAAGGCTGCCTGAAACTCCTGTTGTTCTGGCATGATTAACAGAAAAAAAGACAGTTGCTGGAAATTCTAATATTTCCTTCTGTTTGATTCATCTGATCGAAGAGAAGCTGAAATCACAAACCAATATGCAACCAGGCTGCACCAGTAGCCTCATCATGCAAATGAGGCACACTTGCAGGTGAACTTATTAGAGATCAAATAGTTTTAGGCATGGTGGATAATGAAGGCAGAGTGCTTATGTTGCAACAGTCAGAGCTGGAATTTAATCATGTTGTTGATACCTACAGCAGCAGTGAACAAACACAGTAGCAGCCACAAAAAATCAAACCTTTAGAATAAAAGGAAATTAAAAACTAGACAAATAATAGTTGTTTTAAAAGACCCCAACCAAGAAACAAAGTGTTTCCATGAACAATCTTGCAAGTTAGATTTTGAAAACCTTTGAGCTCTGTCTCCATGCATCTGGAAAAGTGGGGGTTACAAGAAGCTGATGTAGTGTCACTGCCTGTTCCAAGAGATAAATGGCTCCTATGAACCTTTGGGCATGGCTCTGCAAGGGGAGAGGTGAGTGCCCTGCAGAATTATGCTTGGAAATGAACCACAAGGTGAAACACAGATCACACTGTGAAGGAGCATCCCCTAGGAAAGAATTCAGAGAGAAACAGAAACAGCCTCCTGGGTTGGAAGTTGTAACAGGAGTTACACAACTGACAGGCTGGATTAGCAATCTGGTAGACATTATTAATAAATAAATTCTGGAGAGGCATAAGCCCCTTCTGTCTTAATAAACCTCTCACATGCTTTCACCATCCTTTATGCAGACACCTGGGGAGACCCTGAGCAGGCCCACCCAGTTTTGCTTGGTTTTAGAAGCAAAGATGAAATTCAGCAGGTGAAAATTGCAAAATGGAAATATTTGGATTCCTGTTGGCTGACAGAAGTGGCTAAAAATGCCATTTGGCATTTCTTGTCATACCAGTTGGTAGTAGAAGAGCTGTGAAGATGTCAACACGAAGCCCTAGAGGTTAGAGGGAATGATGTAACCACATGGGACATAATGCTTGGTGTAGAGATTTCCAGGAATTGATTAGTGCCATTCATGATGACAGCAACCAGCAAGAGTATGAGGACTGGGTGAAGGACAGCATTCAGGCATTGGGTATTTTCCTCTTTTGATGTAAATATCTGGTCTCATTGCTTCAGATGCATAATACAATAACTGCATGGTATTCCTATACAGCTTTTTCTGGGAAGAATTAAAAGCAGCACACTCACCAGCAACACACAGCTACTCCCACACAAAGGGTCACAGAGAGACATCTACAGAGGTTGAAGGGTAAGGAAGACTCCAGGTCCTCTTTCCTCGAGATACCCTCCTTTCCGTTCCTTTTATATTCTGTGAAGTATAAGGTGCAGTCAGGTCGTCCTCATCAGTACATTGCTTTATGCCTGGACTACACAGAAAGCTATGAAGTGCCATCTATATTTAACGGGAGGCCTCTGATCTACACGAGTGGGTGGAAATTGATAGTGAGTGACATGGGTGCTGACAATGGCACACAAACTCCACAGCACTCTTAAAACTTTTAATTGCATTTTAAAGCAATGTAACATAGCAACGTTTAATGAGTACTTTGTTTAAGAAATTTTGACTTTATAAGCTAATTAAAGAGAAGGAAGGGTTACTGCACCAGGGCAACAAATCCAGGCTGCTGAATGCCTATAATACAGTAACTTGTAGTTCAGATTCAGTTGGCAGCCTTGCAAACCTCCAGCCAGCCAGCATGAATGATGTTGGTTTTTTTTTCACTGGCAAATAAATTATTATTATCATCATGATTATGTTAATAAAAAAAAAGTAAAGGATAAGAAAGTATGTTTTTTTTTGCCAGGGTTGGTAAGTTTTCATGGCATTTTTTGCAAAGCTGTCATATGGCTGTGTTAGATGAAACTGGAAGGCTTTATATGAGTAGCATTTAACTTTAAACATTCTTCATGGAAACTTACATGGCACATAATTTACATATTCAATACCAGTGACAATTTACTTCTCCCATCTGAGCAGGGCTTTCAACTATGCCACTTGAACTAAATTAATAAACAGTAATTAGAGAATGTTGTGCGAGCGAGCTGTTGATGTTGAGAAGATTCTAATCAACACCTTCTTTTAAGGGCCAATTAAAGCTGAATGTATGCAATATAAACATCTTCTTGTATTTAGACATGAACCGGTGAACAAGGCAAAAAATAAAAATCAGAACAATTACAGCAGGTTAGAGATGGAATGATTAATCATTAATCATGAAAGCAGCAATAATTTCTAAAAACCACTGGCCACCTTCCATGGCGAAGCACTAATGACTTGTGCAAGTCAATCCTGACTAAGATAAACCTCCATGCTTTCACAGAGAGGCTTTTCTCTGAAAGCACCTCTGCATCTGCCTCCAATTTCCACTGCGGTATTTACCTGCCTATAAGACAGCCCTGCATCTAAAGTGAGTCCAGAGATTCAGTAGAAAGAAGGCTTCCCTAGAAGTGAGGCAGTAAAGGCAGATGTACCCATCCCATTATCACTGTCTTGTAGCAGAGTGAGAGCCTCCCCAGCAGGTGATCTGGAGGAGGATTTGCATGGCACAGCCCTCACCAGCACCACTATTGGGAATGCAAACACAAGAACGACTCTGAGTGAGAGGTAAAACTTCCCCAAACTGCCTCACATCTACTACTGGAGAAGAGCAGCACAGGGGCAACTACACCAGAACAGCTAATGACCTTGGTGCTTGTCTGTGTTACTTCACCCCACTGAAAACATAAGGTGGCTTATTCCTGAAAGGTGAATTTAAGACAGTGCCCTTGTTTCCAAAATTCCTGAAGGACAGAGGGAAAGCCATCTTTGATTTAGACAAAGATGATCCTTAGTATACCAAAGAGAGCCTGCAGTAGTAACATAGACTTGCATATCATCATTATGAATTGTCAGTAAGCTAAAAGTAAGTGTAACTTCACACAAACCACAGCTCATTGCATCTTAAAACCCATCTTAAAAACAAAATGTAAAAAAATTATTTAAGCTGGTGCATGAAGCACATGCAGAATTTGTCCTCCAAGTTAGGAGATAAAACAGGCTAATAAAGGTAAGGCAAACATATGTTCCAATACTGCATCAGTATCATTTGGGAAAAATGGCTGCATCACTTATGGCCATTTGGCATCCAGAAATACTATCACAGTAATAGGATGTTGTCACCTCAGGTGTCACTGAAATCTGCAGGAATTTTACTTAAGAATTATAGGATTAGGCACATAATCAGTGTTTCTTCCCTTTGAAAATAAACATTTTCACTTACCATTTCTATAGTGGTGTGAGATCATTATCTTGTGACAGTATTTGGTTCTGCTGGCATTATCTCCTAATTAGCTATTTTAAAATATATGTAAGAGGGTGGAGGTGACGAGTGGACTTGTAAATCTGACAGGTCTGATAAATTCTTACAAGTTCTACTAATCCCAGCCATTGAAAATATATTAGTAAGGCCAAGCTAGCACTTTAAAGAACAACACAGCAAAAGCCTCATGTCTTGAACTCTGGGAGTTCAGCACACAAGAGAAGGATTCTGGCACCTGGAGCAGAGCCCCTGCACCGGAGCAAGAGCAGGGAGCAGTGGGAAGTGGCATGCCAAATGGGAAACCAGCTGTGGGAAGAAGACGCTATTGAAAGGCTGACAACCTCTACATTGTGGTCAGCCCTATATTACAGCAGTATCATCATCAAAGGTGTTTGGTGTAGAACTTTAGGGGACTTCTGAAAATCCAAACAAAGAGAAGTTTACCAGAGATGAAAAGATGCAAGTAATACAAAGGGAAAAGATCTAACAGACTGTGTTTGATATCCTCTGCACTGTCTCTATATCCTGAGAGATCACTGCATTTATAGGCTCAAAATCACACAAGCTTTCTCCAAGATACTTCATAATGTATAAGCAGGTCTGGGATTTCAGTCAGTGGCACGGTAGAGAATTAGAAAGATAGGTATTCTGGTATGCTGGACTTGTATTTTCTTGCAAGAGGTTGGTTTATTTTTCATGGTAAAAAAAGAAAGTAGGACACATGTATAGATGACAGGTCATTTTGGAAGAATTCAGATGCATGCAGGAAGCATTCCCTCAGCAACAGTACTCTTCTAACAGAGCTAGGAACTATGATGTGTTTCTCTTTCTGAGTTGCTTTTAAGCTTCAATTCAGTAAGCGTGTTGGTGATTTTCAGATTGTTCTGAACAGTGGAAGGCAGTAGGGTAAATGTCTGGAGAGTACTGATAGTATGAAACAGGTTCTGAACTGACATTTACTCCAGTATTTGCAATTCGATTCAACGTGCCAGCGTGCAATATGATTTTCATTCTGATCGGATAGAATTTCCAAGGCCTGAATCTGCTTGCAATAACCATGGTCCATCAGTAACTTTACAGTAAACATGGAGGGGCAGGGGAAAAGAAGGATGTAAGCAGGAAGAGGAGGAGTCTACATTAATATTCTCTATAGATTTTTGTTTCCCATTGAAACTTTTCTCTTGCTTAAAGTCCTTTTTTCACACCTTTTCAGGTCCACTTGGTGAATAAATTAAATTAAACTCCACGCTTGCTCTTAACACTTTTTAAATGCAAGCCAATCCTCTTGGCTTTTCAGACCTGGACATGTACATTTTTTAAAAATGCTATTGGATAATTTCTCTCTCTTTCATAGGCTGGTGCTTTGGCCTGTATGCACCCTATGTGCTCACTAAGGCTCATGCATAACTGCAATGGACGATTAGTCCAATTAAGTCTCCATCAATTTCAATGGCTTATGCAAGAGGAGATGGGGCACAATATGTAATTTCAGGGTTTTTTTTTGTGAGAGTTTTCAACCCTTCCATGAACTATATCATTTTATCAGTTCCCCTCTTTCCTTTTTCTTTTTTTTTTTTTTAATTTTGTTCCATTAAACTACAGAACTGGAACATACTCATGAATAGTTTCTTTCTGCTTTAACTCAAGGAGTTCCTGACATAACAAAAACTGGTAATTAACTGTCTCGAAGACTTTTACAAAAGCCTTTTAAAGTCAGTCCTAGTACACGGCACTTGCAGCAGTGACTTCACAGTGCTGATACTGCAATGCATCCTCTATTAAACAAGGTTTGCACGCTATCTCTAGATCAATTCTCGGCTGTTTTCTCCACTGCTCTCCTACTTGGAAATTCCAAAGTTCTACGTTTCTTTGTGTGGTAAAGGCTCCGTGATGCGTTCCTGCTCTGAGTTCACTTGGCTTTGTACTGCTTCCTTAAACATCTCAGTATCAGAGGGCCACTTGCCACCAGCATAAAGACCAAGCAGCAGGTCTCCAGTGGCTAGGCACGGTTCAGCTTCCCCTTCCAAGTAGTGTCTGCACTTTTGGTGCAGATGCATTTGGGCACGATTTGGGAGTGCCCACTACCTGATGTGTGCTCTGCACCTACTCAAAGCAGTGAGGAGCTCTCCCTGGTAAAACACCAGGCTTTGATTTTTCAGCTTTCACCAGCAGCATGTGATTTGTAGCTGCTGCTGCAGGTTGGCTTTAAGCATGGCCAGTTTTGCCTACTCTTGCTTATCTCACCTGGTTATAATACATTCCTTTTCTGATAAAAATAGTACTCTGATGAGTGTTTCTCTGGTTCCACCATACTTTTACACTTCCTGCTAACCAGTGCAAGCCTTATTGCTGCAATTGCAAATATTTTGCATCATTGTAGATCTAGCAAGATAGCTTGTAAATAGCACAAAAGAAACCATTAATGTATGTCTTCCTGTAATGCTCCAGACAAATTAGTTCACTGTGGAACAAGTACATACATATGTGCTAGCCTGTATTTCTTGTAAAATCAAATCATGTAAGGATGCCTCAGCCAGAATAAGCCATAAAGCTAGACAAGGCATGGAAAAAACACCATCCCCAAATATGTACTGCTTAAGTTACAAAACTGTAAAAAAAAAAACCAAAAAGGCAAAATTGAAACAGGCAAAGGAGAGAAAACATAAACACAAGCTTTTATACACTCTGTGTAATACAGAGTGAATGTAACTTTGACATGCTGGTATCATGAGCTGCCAATGTAGTTCAGAAGAGAAAGGGATATCTCCAGAATTATGGCAATGCTGCCTTCCCTCATCAAAACTAGTTGCAAGATCTGTGTCTGTGGTTGCCAAGTCTAACTGCCTGATTGGAAACTAAACCAGGAGAAATAATTTCCTAAGTGATTGTACTTAAGGTGTCCAGAAAGATCACAACTTTTCAGATCCTTCTTTGGAAAAGCAGTCCTTTTAGGGGCAGCTCACAACCACCCCCCTCAGTGCAATGAGTGCACTGCTGCTGAAAGCCCCCCCTCCAAACATGCTGTATTCAGGACATCAATGAGGTAATTGTACTGAGCCACTACGTTGATTTTGTGCCTTTGAAAAATCTCCACCTTAACACAAATACTCCATCACTGTCGGCTGAACACATTTAACTTTTGAATTAGTGTTATTTTCAAGAGGTCAGACATGTGACAGTAACAACAGTCTTTTGCCAAGCCATGTATTTCAGGTCTGCATCTGAATTTCCCCAGAGCCTGGTATTGTTTAAATACAAGTAACTGACTCTGGCTCATCGTTAATGCAAAACTTCTGTTCTCTGGACTCCTTCAGGGCTCCACTAGTGGCCTCCTTCCCCATGTGGGCATAGGGAGGCAGATCCACATGGTTCCCTCTTCCACAGTACACACTGCTTAGCAGGTCAGAAGGACCTAAGAGCCAGTACCTGAAAGTAATGGCAGTCATTTTCCTTCCAATTTTGTCCACATCCCAAAGACTGCCACATGATTCATTGGAGGTTTAGATGATAGCCACTTGTTTTATGAAAACTCATACATCCACCAAGGGCCACAACACTAACGTGGCTGCTGGACAGCCTCGTGCTTGCAGAGAGGTGGAGAGGAGTGGAAGCCTTTGTGAGGAGGGGCAGTGGCTGCCTGCACTCACATCTGTACTTTCACAGAGGAAGAAGAAGCTGGTATCCATTCTAAGGATAGTCTATTTTATATTACATTGCAATTGTATGGAATACCATATCAGTGCTCTGTGGTCTTGTGGTGGTTATACAGATCTAGGGTGCTCAGAAATATTTCAGGAAGCACAACTTGTGGAAGCACATGCAGCTGGAATTGGCCGGGACTCTGGTTTTGGTGGAAACAAGTAACATGTCTGCCCCACTGCATCAATCTCTGTGACTCTGGCAGCTATCAGTTAGTTAGAATCATAGAATTGTCAGGGTTGGAAGGGACCTCAAGGATCATCCAGTCCCCTGGCCATGGTCAGGGACACCTCACACTATATCAGGCTGCTCAGAGACCCATCCAGCCTGGCCTTAAAAACTTATAGGGATGGGGCTTCTACCACCGCCCTGGACAACCTGTTCCAGCATCTCACCACCCTCATGGTGAAGAACTTCTTCCTGATATCCAATCTGAATCTACCTACTTCTAGTTTTGTTCCAACCCACTTCTAGTTTTACTCCAATCCACCTCTAGTTTTGCTCCAGTTGCAGTGGGCTTTGGGATAGGTCTGGTCGTGTGTGATGCCACAGCCCAGTCCTCATGATAAGCAAAGCTGAAGATATCTGCAGTTCTGAATGAGCATGTTCTTACCAAATTAGCTTCCAGTAATACCAACTAATATTGCACAAATATTGACATTAGTTCTCTCCATGTAGTAATGCTATAAATCCCACTCTGCTGCTGTGAACTGCTGAGGGGATTTTGGGGTGCACAGTCTCCATCTCCAGACATACCTCCAGAGTCATGGCCTGGGACTCATGTTCTCTCTGCCTCTCAGCACAGGTGTGATCCAGATCTTCTGTCAGTTAAATCTTGTTTTCCAGCTTGCTTTGTAATTCAGATAGTGTTTCAGTTCACTTGGCTGGCATGGAATACTTTCACCACACCCTTGTCTCTTCAGACAACCTATTTTCTAACCTCTGGCAGAGTTAAACCTGGTGAGTAAGAAGAAACAGTAGTTAAGGCATAATAAATAAAGCTACCCTGAAGAAATATGTACACAAAGCAAGATGAATGGGCATCATCTACCTGTATAGTGTGGCTGCTAAACATGGGAGAAATAAATCAGACATGTCAGGTGTGCTGAGACACCTGACAAACAGTAAATGACATTTCTTAAAACTGTAGTTTTATCTCTGCTCATTTGGATCAAACACTTGTAATAGTTGTGGATTAATTTCCTCCCCATAGTCAAAACAATAAAACCAAGGCACCATTTTATTAATTTCCAAACTAATGTCAGATAAGCAGAATTGCATTTTAAAAAGTAAATACCCTGCCATAGAATTGGAGGATATGTAAGCATTTGGGGCTTTTTTTTCCTGTGTCAATAAAAGCAGGAGGTTTTTAGCATTATGAATAGATTTCATTCTGTAAGTTGTGCTACAAAGCACTGATAAGGCAATGGGAAAGCAGCACATATTGAGGCAGAGTAGGAAGAAATACCACCCATATTAGGAGACAGCCACTTACTTAGTGGCTCCCATTTGAATAAAGATGCCATTGTTCAGCCAGAAGAATGCACATATTCACAGACCCAGCACAGAATAGCTCAGTGTATCTAGAACTCCAGAAGTGTCCAAATTACAGCCTCAGGGCCAAAACTGCCCTTAAGTCTTTCTGAAGAATGACCCTCTGCTTAATTAATCAGCGCTTTAACTGTGAGCGATCCCAGGACACACTTTTCTCAGGCCTTTTTCTTAGCTCTGCTTGTTCAGAACAAACCTTTAAATGTTCTCTGGCTGATTTTTGACCATTTTTTCCCCTTTCAAGATTATTATTTCCTGCTTTACTGTGAAAGCTCATAGAAATGAAGAACAGCATCTAGATGATCTCAGTTAAGTTTGCTTGGATAACAAATTACTGACTCGGGATGGAGAGACACTGGCACCCTTTCAAGGCCTACCAAAAAGGATTAAGTCTACAGACTTCCAGAATACTGCTACTGCAATTTTCTTTCCATATAGTAAGACAGAATTATAGCAGTGCTGATGAATTTGTGCATGCCATTCTGTTAGTCATATTTGATCCCACTGCCGTAAGTCCAGCTGTTGTGCATAGAATCCTTACCAAGATCTCTTTCCCATTTACTCTGCACAAGAACATTTGAATTTACAGTACTGAGACTCCTTCTTGTCACATGCTGTCTGGATTTTCACAAAGCTTTTTTTTTTCCCCCTTCTGGACAGAAGTGAGATTTGTGGCAACTAGAAATGCATGAACACAATGAAAAACATTGTCCAAAATGTCTTTCCAAATTGGGCTTGACCTCATCTACCTAGCTTTGATGATAAAATCCATCCTATTTTAATTGAAGCTGAAGTTTAACAGGGAAAATCAGAAGTTTTGCTTGAAATTAAAACAGCTGATCTTTACAGAGAAAATCAAATTAATTTTGACTCTCTTCACAAACTTGTAACAAAATATATCAAGGTTTTTAAAAAGTCAGCATGAATGTCTTGAAAAGCTATAATGATAATATAATCTGCAGCTAGGGAAGCTGGAGCCATACTGTTTGATAGGCCCTATCTTATGATATCCAATAGTAAGCTAAGTGAAATGATATGACCGGATGGCCTAACTAAATTTAGTAGTCTGGTGAATTGCCACTCTACTAAATTTAGTCAGCTCATAATGGGCATTTGATATCTACAGGCCAAATGATAAAATCTGTCTTGCTTTTTTAGGTTCCCAGCAACTGCACAGTATACTACATTGCACTATTAAGAAGCAAGCAAATCTGCAAGGGAAATCAGGGGAAGGGGGAAACTAGGACCCTAAAGAATGCAGAAGGAATCATGGTATGCAAATCTGCATCCTCATGCTCAGTATTACCCTGACAACAGGCAAAAGTGCCTGGGTGCTCCCCAAATATGTGACCTGAAGGAAGGAAATGAGGGCTCTGTAGGTGTAATAATCCTCCCCACTGTAAAGCCACTACTCCCAACACAATTTGTGCTGGACCCATGAGAAACAGGTGGGAGCTGAGCTCTCTAAGCTTTACTGCTTTTACAAAACATATGCTGGCTGCATTTTCTTACCATTCCTTCTACATTTTCCATTCTGGGCTTTGCAGTACTGATGGTAAATAGGGCCATGAATTTCTACACAGGTTTCCCTGCATCTCTGAGACAACTTTACAGCTATGAAAACTGCTAAGTCACTTTTCTCAAAACCATATTTGAGGTGTTACTTACACAGTTCCTGCTGTTTAAGGGGATTTCTGCTTCTCAGTTCATGTGTTCTGTGACCTCTCTACTGGTGTGAAACCAAGTAGGACAGTTGTTTTTATTAATAAAAAAAAGAAAGTGAAATCTAAGAGTGTTAGAAGTTTCTAAATTTTTTCGTTTTAATGAGCAGAGGAGAACACTATTTGGACATGAAAAAGAAGCACCATAACATTATTCCTATGCCCTTAAAAAGAGCTGCATCTTTCTGTCTTCATGTAAGACACTGCTGAATGCCCCATGTAAACTCACTGATATTTCTTGAAAACAGAGAAGAAATAATGTCCTTGTCTTCACTTCATCCACCAGTATAGCAATGGAGACATAGCCCTGGTATTCAGCAGGTTCTGCAGATCTAGATTTATACTGAAGGTTGAATATCATGAACTATGTTAGCTTTGACCCCCTCCCTACAGTAGACAAATTTGACCAGTTGGAAGTTCCATATGCATCATTCTCTGCAGGAAGAAGTTTTATTGATCATAGTTGGTGCCATGGTCTAGTCATGAGGTCTGTGGTGACAGGTTGGACTCAATGATCTTTGAGGTCTCTTCCAACCTTAGTGACACTGATACTGTGATAGTTGTGTGTACTCAGAACAGTGGTTTTAGAAAAGAATGTATCTTTAAAAAAAAAAAAATCATCCTAGAAACTCCTAATTTCCTAAACCAAAAGGGAAGAAAGTGGTCCTTGGAAAAACACTTTGTCCTTTTGGCAGAAGAGGAGCTTCTAAAACAGGAGCTAAGGAGCGGGTCTGAAAAGAAGTTCATTACAGTTCCTACCTGCCCGCAGTCCATCTGTGTAGACAGAGAGTTTTGGGAAAAAAAGAAAGGACAGAGGCTTAAAATTCAGAGCATTCCATGCATTTGTGACACAACAATTTTCACTCAGAATGTACCCTTTTGCAAGATTTTAAAATCTAAGTTCACAATAAATGGATGTGGGAAATGTGATCACCCTCTCTAAGTCCCCTCCTTGTAACTTTTGGAAATTTACCCATTTTGACCCCAACTGCATCTGGAGGTTGTGTAGGTCTCAAACACACATGGCTATCACAGGCACCATAAAGTGCACCCGCTACCAATGGCCCCATCAAGATGCCAGCCCACCCCCACCTCAGAGATTCTGTCACAGGGGAAACCTATTAGACACCAGAGAATCTAACCACAGCGTCTAAATGCACCAGGAACCAGGGTGCCCTAGTTCTGCTGCTCACACAGTAACTTGTTTTTCTTTTTATAATTATGTCTTAATCATTCTTTATGCTGAAATAATCATAGCATATTTACAACCAGACTCTATTTTGTCTTCAGATCACTTTCTATGTGGCCTCATACTGCCATTTCCAGCCCAAATGACACTCTTCCTATCAAAGCCAATTTGGATTTCTTTTCTCAGAGACAAGTTAGTAAGGTATTTTTGTCAAATGATTTACTCAAGTTCAGATGTTACAAATAGAGCTGCCGGTGTAAAGAGGTAGCGCAGCAATTCTGGATCTGACCCAACACATATTGGTTTTCCCCTCGCTGTATTTTCTAACTCTGTAACAAAACCTCACTTGTGTAGCACGGCTTCATAACCCAACAGTCGTGATGCCTGCCTGCTCACTCCAGTTGTGCTTCTCACTTTTAGTACAGATGAATACCTACTGGCCAAGAACCACAAGCATCATTTTTCCAAACATCATTAGCCTTTTTTTTTTTTTTTCCCTGGTTGTTATTGCTTCTTCTTTTCTGATACCACTTTCCCCCTCTCTGCCACAGTTATAGCAAGCTACTTGTAAATATTTGGAAAAATGCACTAGTTTCACATTGCTCTTAAGATGAGTTTCATCTAGACTTGCTCATTTACATACATTCATGTTTTACAGGTTTTCTCTCCCCTCACTTTTTAATCAAACACCTGTTTTCACAAAGCCTTCATTTCTTCCTAATTGTCAGTCCTTATTATTTTTGACAAAGACTGACTCTTAGTTGTGTTTCTGTTGTTGGGGTTTTTTTTTAAGTGGTTCTATTGCTCATCCATTTTAAAATAATAATTAACTTCACCTCCTTCCTCATTTGCTAATGGGTCTATTTTCTCTCCAGTATTTCCTTTTCCCCTGATACATTCATAAAGTCTCTCTTGTTTCTCTTAGCCGCTTTGGCTAACTTTAACTCATTCTGCTTTAAGCTGGGGAAAGGGAGTCCTTCACAATACAGTGCTTGGAACCTCTACACCATTTTATACTTTCACAATCTTGTGCAGACATCAACTCATTGACTTTCATAACATGCCAGAGAGGTAGAAAAGTACTACTAACAGCTTTGTTTTGATGAGGAAAGTGAAAGGGAGTGCTGAGTCCAGAGGGGCTCCTCCAAGAGCCAAAACCTCCATCCAGGCAAGCAGACAACTAAGCCTGCTAGTGAGCATAACATCTTCATCAGAGTTAGAAAGCTGAGCTCAGGCAACAGAGTGAAAAAAGTATCTCTTTTAGCTACCTTTATTTCAGTTTATTTTTTAGGTGATAACTCCATGGAGGTTACCCACCTAGGTTTCTGTTCAGTTCTGCAGGTCAGGTGTTCCTATACAACATTAGTACATCTGGTTAAAAATGCTGCAGGAGAAAGCAGTGCAATTGTTTGCCTGATATTTTTTATTTTTTAAAGATATTTATTTTATAAGATTTTTTTTTTTAACTTCTTGTTGCTTTTTACATGTGCCTGAGAAACATCTTTACTCTCTGATAGCCAGTACTTTTAGAAAAACAATTTCAAACCCATACACTCCAGGTGCTTGAATTAAGATTTAACTAGACGTGGTTACACAAGGGCATATCAAGGATATTCTCATGCAAAGATCCCAGCCTGGGCTTCCTGCAACTTTCTTTAGTTTCTTTATACCCACACAGCACTACACAGGATTCTCATAGTGTTCCTTAGCTTGTGGTCCATGGACCACTGGTGGGCTACAAGACATCAGCAAGTATTAGATGAAAAAACTGCACATTGTCCAAGGAAGAGCAAAAGCCTAAGTCTAGCAAACAAACAATCAACGCCTCTCTTAATTTTTAGTTGGTTTGCAAATGAAAAGCATTGTGGTTAGACATGCAACACAGCCTGAGGACATCTTTTTCATGATCCTAAACAGTGGTTAAACTCTGGTTTGTGTGTCTGGAAATCTAAAAGTTAAATTATTTTTGTGATCTTTTTTTTTTTTCCCCCTAAGCTGGTGTCAGGCACATTGTATCACCCTCACTTGAACTGTGGTGCATCACCACACTGCTCCCCAGCAGGAACAGGCTAGAGCTTACTGTAGTCCTGCCTCTTACACTGGCTGAACAAGAGGATCTTTACTGAGTCCTCTGAGGACTCCTCTCCCCTTCCCCTTTTGTCCAAGCTCCACTCCATGCTCACCATGCCTGTCTCCCACAGGTACATGGAGGATATGCTACTTTGCAGCCAGAGACGTGCCATGCTGCAATTGATGGGCCAGTAGCCAGAGGAGGTACAGAGCTGCAATCTTTTTCTCTCATAAGGGACTTCCCAGGGGTGGGAAGTGAAATGTAATGGTTTAGTTCCTCCACCTCCAGTGCCTTTTCCAGAAAGAGGTCCAAGTTAGTTCCTGGATCTCCATTTGTGTTAGTGTACAAAGGCAAAAACAAGGGAAGTATCCAGCCCTAAAAAATGACTTGGTTAAGTTCTGCTGAGAGGCTCAGCACACAGCCTGCTTAGCACTCCCAAACTGTGCTGGCCAAGTACCCAGTTCAGATATTTATGGACATTACTTCCTAAGGGCTGAAGGCTTGCATCTGTGCTTCCAGTTCAAGTTCTCTCACAAATTTCAACAAAAAGCTTGTAAAGTTCAGCATCTTCCAAATTGCCCCATATAAGTCACTACTGAAACCATATCCAAATACACACACCCCCTCCCCCGCCCCCCATACCTTCCACAGAAATGACCTAAACTTTGTCAGGTTCACATGTCCCTAGAGATGATCTCATTTCACTGCTTCAAAAGAGCTTTGGTCTGCACAGCCTGTAGCAGCAAATTTACACTTCAAAAAGCAGACAGCTTTTTCCACATCTTATTCACTTAATGGGTGAGAATGTAAAATTAGTTCCGTTGCTGATGAGGACCTTGAGCCAAATGAAAAGTGTTCATTTGTCAGCACAGACTTACAGCCTGAAACATGATTATATAGCTAATCCAATAATGGGTTTTGATGCTGAGCATTTATTTATATACAGTATGTCTTGTTATCTGTTGATAATCAGGCTCAACAATTTACTCTCTTTTGTGTCATTAGACATAGCAACATATTCCAGACATAGTATATTTGTGTGTCAACATACAAACACATACAAAATCTTTCTGACCAAAATACTTTCTTTGCTTATTTGCCTTGAAACAGCATTTGAATTTGAGCTTTTTGTAGTTTAAAGTATTAGTAGCAAATTAATCATTTTAGACTGAGAACCTCTCTACAGCTTAGAAGTCTTAATAGATCAAAATTTCAAACATAAATTTTGTTTCCTTATCTATAACGTCACATGAACTGATTTATTCTCTTTTGCCTGATGTGAATACCAATATCTAATTATCTCAGGTATAAATGTGTATACATTAAATCGTTTCTATCCCAAAGTATTCCATGTAATAACATCAGACAGTATCTTAGACTTTTCTAACTATGCAAACATCACTATTTGATGGCTGAACAGATTAATCTTTTATTGAACAGAAAGTAAGTATAACTTGTTAATGTTAGTATCAGGTACTTCCTACACCAAGTGCATTAAAATCACACAAAATCAGAAAGTTATTTGCCTTTTTTTTTTTCCCCTGGCTTTTTGACTAATTTCTGTTGTTGCCTAAGACTCCTGCAGTTGTGTGGATGACTGTAAATCTCTAACACTGCATTACTGGGACAGTTAATTCCTCATTTAAATATAGAACACAAAAAAAAATCCAATATTTTAAATGGTGAGGTACTCAAATAGCTATTCTATAGCACAATTCATTGTAACATTCACCAGATATTTAAAAAAAAAATCTATGGGAAAGTAAAATCACTTCAATATTAAACTGGGAGCTAATTGCAAATGTGGGGCACACCTGCAAACCCTGCAAACAATCCTGCAACACTACACAAGGCAATTTCTGTGCTAAAGGATACCTCTGTATGCAGAAACCTAGGAACCCCTCTGAAGGTTGGATGAAGCCTCCTCTAAATTTGGCAGTCACAAACCTTTTAGAAGTAAAGCTATTAAGCAAAATTTACCTCAAAGGATAGTGCAAATCAAAGGTGCAGGTGAGATGCAAATAATGTGTGAGCCAAACTTGAGCTTTGCTACTGCCTCTCCCATGAGCAGGATCAGGCCTCCCTGTGTGCTTTTGTTTAGCTGAAATTTACTCTACAATAAATACTTATATATTACTGCAGCATGAGGTTTTATTGGGCTGTGCTAGTTTACTAAAAACAGCAGGCTGGTAATAGCAGTGCTTGTGGTTTTGCCTGTAATTCATTTGTGCATGGTAATGCACAGGGAGAGATGATACAAGATAATAAGGCAAATTAAAAAAAACCCAACTAAACTCAGTACTTGATATTAAGGCCATGTTCAGACAGGCTGATTCTTTGGATATTTTTTTTTGTTGTTGTTGCTATACCTCAGCAAGGTAATTCATTAGGTATTCGCTTGGGTAAAGAATAAATGAATATAGCATACATTACATCCTCACTCTAGTGCAGAAACAAATCTTTCCTGTACCCGCCAATGTAATCTTCAGAGTTTTCGTTATATAAAACACCTCAAGAAAAATGCACCTCGGTAAGATTTACACTTTATTACTCTAATGATTCTACAAACAGTGCCACAATGTGATGAAAGGCAAAGCAGTCCTGATCTGATTGAGAGCTAATAAAAATCAGTACTGAAAACTGAAAATAGCACCCTTATCATCTTTCTTTCATTTAGACCTGATTACTAGGGGATTATAATGCAATCACAGCTATGTGTGAGAGGTAGCTATGGGAACCAGTTTTAACTGTTTATCTAGCCAAAGATCTTAATTTAAGTTTGAACACTCTGATTCATTTATATGTAAGACACCAAGGAGACAAAATGCAGAAGAAACAGATGCTCACTTGTTCTTTCCATTTAACTTCATAAGCTACCAGCCAATTTGTCTTTCAGGGACAAAATTAATTTTTGATGACAATGTGAGCAAGTAATAAACTAGAAGTTCCTGTCCTGGGAAACTTGTTAAGGCTATGTAACATTCTGGAGTTATTTAGAAAAAAATAATTTGCTCATAGACTTGCAGGGACATCTGTAACAGAGTTTTCTTTGTCCCTCTGCTGTTACTCATTTCTGGGGGGCTTTATGACACCTTTTCCAGAGGTTGATTTGAAAAAGTTCAAAGGGAAACATATTGCCCATTATTTCTTTCCTGTGAGGTTTTTTTTTTCCTTCAACCCACTTGCTTTGCTACTTCCACAGAGCCAGAGAAAGTAACCACTAGTAAGGAGGCCTAACAAAATGAATCAAAAATTATCTGAGGATAACAGTTTGTCAGACATTTCAAGGCAAGTACACACCTGAAAACATCTGACAGAACACCGTGAAGCAGTCTGTTGCAGATTTAGACGGAAGGAGCTTTGCCCATTAATGCTGTTAACCCTGTTAAGATACCATCATTAGCAGGGGAAAAATGCCAAAATGAGAGGAGGAGAGAGAAAAAGAAAAATCCACCCTAAGAGCTTGCATTTTCTATACAGGCTATGTGTACCTACCCCTGCATCAGTTACTTAACCAAAATTATCTTTGCTGGTGCTATTTTGTCCTTATTTCACATGTACAGCTCTTTACACTGGTAACATTTTTCTATCATTTGGCTCATTCATTGGGGTTCTGTCCCCCACCTGGCAGTCCCTCCACATCTGAGGTTTTCTCAGGTAAATTCCTACAGCCTAATGTCTGTCCATTAGCACATTTAAAATCACACCGTCTGCTGTGCTTAACATTCGTTTACAGCTTATGTGCTTCACATAAATGTTCCTTTTCCAGCAGTTCTTTTGAAGAAAGTTTAAAGTAAGTTGCAAAATGTTTCTTTTTCATCTAAACAGGGAAATGAATTTAAGAAAGGAAAAGAAGAGCCTGAAGGTTTAGCTCTTTCAAATTTTAAACAGAATTCAAAACACTGTTGGAACACATCTGTCAAAGAAAGCAGGAGAGCACCTGCATTTTAAGAGAGAATCTCTTCCCTAACTCCTTCCTTGATAATGGCTTGCACGAACAGCACCTTTAAACCACATCGATCCCAGGCGCTTTCCATCCATCCAGTTATTATTTCCTTCAGCACTGAAGTGCAACTACCTCTAGACTGAAGCTTCTCAGCAATGTGCAGCCCCCTGTACAGCACCCTGTCTCACAACAAAACCTGATTATACGTATTCAGCTGAAATTATAAAACAAGGGGAATTTTAAACAGGCAGTTCAAACCAGAGCATGGCCCGGATACTACATGGAGCAATACCAACTCTTGATTTAAAGGCCAGATAGTTTCAAATATAAGAATAAAGTTTGGAGAGGAAAAACTGAGAGTTCAATGAAAATTATTAACTTCACCATGGTTCCATCTCTGTGTAGCAGAACCTCACCAGCACATCACCCAAGTGCATGGTACATGGCCTGACTGTCTGTAGGGAAGGCTACATGATTCACTATTTCCTACTGCTCTCCTTTACCTTCAGCTAGTCCCCAGTGATAAAGTCAGTGCTTCAAGACATGTCCACTCAGGTGTGGTGGCCTGGCCATTAGCTGAGCACCAATAAGGATGGAACTGGCAAGAACTGCTACAAACATCTCATCAGTGGGAGTCACAGAAAATTTAAGTTAACTGCTTTAATGGTGATTGTTTTTCATAATATCCTTGATGCACAGCTTTGCAGCAAGGGTACATACTGAGGCCACACAGATGAAAACAGAGCATTAATTCATGTTTCAAGAACAAAAAGTAAAGGGAAGTTCACACACTAGAAAAAAAATCCACAACTCTCTGCAAATTAAATCAGTGCTTGGGAGAGATGAGATGAGCCAGTGCTCTGACATCTCTTGCACAGGCAAGTGAGAGCTGCATCATGACAGCAGTGTTCCTCTAAGGTGATGCTGATGAAATTTCCCACCTAAGAGACTCCACAGATTTGGGATACATTGACTATTGAGGCAAATCTAATAAAAAGAATGCAAGGATATAGGGTATATACTATATATGTCAGGAAGGTTTGTGTAGGACAAGTTTGACTGATTATTTGTGGAGTTCTGCAGCAAGTCTGAAAATCAGTGTGGCCTTCTGGGAAGAAAAACCACCACCTTGGGAAAAAAACAACATTTTCTGGGCTGCAGGCATAGGAGAGAAGTGGCTGGTATGGGGCTACAGTATATATAATATTAATCCTTCAAAATGCAACATTTTAATTAGCTTACAATTAAGGTGGAAATATCCTTATTTAGATTTAAAAAATCTTAAACCAATAATATATCTTAAAGTACAAACATTGGGAAAGGGGAGCATTTCAATCCATCTAACCAGTCATTCTGAGCCCCTGGTAAACTGGCTCAGTAAGAGCAGTTGAGGTTAAGCATAAAGGAGAGGAGGTGAAGAGATGGGCTGATGCAATTTTGGGAAACATGTTCCACAGAGTCACAGCTGCCACTTTGTTTCCTATGAAGGTCTGAGGCCTGACTGAACACTACGGTACCAAGTTTTGCTACCATATAATGACTGACTTGTAAATCAGGAAGACATTAGTAGAACAATGAAAAACTTGGCTCTAAATAACTCTGTAATGTGTTTCTAAAACCAAATAGCTATTTTCCACTCTTTCATAAAACTTAGTATAATAAAATACATTACACATTTCTGTGCCAAATGTCATATATATCCTGTGCACATTTCAACAAAACTGTAAATTTGGGGGCTGGATATCTGAAATGCAATTTTGATTATGTAGAGAAGTGGGAATACCACAGCTGGCCTGCAGTCAGGTGAGTCTGAGAAAAGAGGAGTCCACCGGCCTCTCCTAAAAGCCCTCAATGCAAAATGAACCTGTAACTTTGCCTTTATAGTATGAAGCCCACAAACCCAGAGCACCACAAACTTAATTAGGGCGAAAATTGTTGAAGCAGGATGCCTGTGTCCTGGTCCAATGTAACACTTTACAGACTGCAACCACCATATTCCTGCTACAAAAGAAGCAACATGAACTCCCTTGGTAGCACAGTAGGGTGCAAACTGACAACAAACAAGGAAACATTCTTTTTAGCTTCAAAAATCAGTGCAAAAACTGTATGTGAGCTATACGAGAGCTGTGTCATGAATACCTCAATGCTAAGTGTGATAACCCCAAACTGGGTCACCTCTGGTCTTAGAGGGCACCAATCTTTAGAAGACTAACAAGGCAGCAGATGTTCATCCTTTCTGCAATGCCTCAGTAGAGACCAGATCTTTGTTTCATGGTGCACACAGGCTGTGAAATCTATGGAGCTCAGAAATCTCAATGACTACAAAATAAATCCACTCCTGTGCAGTGCTAATACAGGAAATTCCACTGTGAGGGAATGCAGCCTCTGTCCAACATACCACAGCCAGCAGAAGAATGTGACTTCAGAGGAAAAACCTCTTAACCAGTTACTAATGGACACATCCATAAGTTGACTTTGTATTACACTAACAAGCCTATTGATCCATTTGGTCTGTGATGTATTTCTGCTGTCCTTGCTGTGAGTGCAGCAGAGATGTGATGGGCAGGACACCTTTCATATGTGAGACCAGGCACATGTGAAACATGGAAAGGGTGATTTTCTTTTCTTGATGAGCTCAAGGGGAGTCAGGCTGCCCTGTGGAAGTCTCACTTTTAGACAAATCAGTAAAAATTACCCTGAACATAGATGCATAGAATGGTTTAGGTTGGAAGGGACCTTAAAGATCATCTAGTTCCACCCCCACCTGTCACGGGCAGGAACATCTTCCATTAGACCAGGTTGCTCAAGGCTTCATCCAACCTGGCCTTGAAGACCCCTAGGGAGGGGGCATCCACAACTTCCCTGGGTAATCTGTTCCAGTGCTTCACCACCCTCACTGGAAAGAATTTCTGACTTAACTGTTGACATGGAAGGAAGCAGCAGGAGTGACTTACCGGCGTAAATGTCTATTCTAGTGTCATCTGCATCTCTGGCATTATCTACAAGCTCAGTGAGGGCACCAACCAAGAACTCCTGGGTGGTTGAGTTCATCATACTCACCTCCCTGGCTCCTTGTGATGTCAATAAAAACCATCAATACCAAACATAATAGCTAAACAGCAAATATAAACTGAAGCTTAGCATGAATCATGATAAATGCTTTTCAGTGACTCCTGTGGCTGGCAAGACTAGCAGTCAGCACACATGATATTGTCAGTATGTAATAGGAATCTTACTACTGAGACCTGAGGCTCAAACCATACAGACCATATGCAGCCTTCAGAGATAGCCATTCTGGAAATGTTGGGGGGAAAGCAGCTGAGAATTAGTCCCTGAACCTGGCAAATCTCTAATAACACCATTTTACAGCCTGCCACTATCATCTTTCCTCTGATAAAAAGGTGGCAACAGAAAGCAGTCTAAGAACCCCTGTAAAGGGCTCTGAGCACAGAAGCACTGGTGCCCAAAGGCATTACAAGGGTGGTGGCAGAGCACGCAACTGGGTGCAGATCACAGCATCTGCCCTTTCCTTCTATTCCAGCTCTCACTGCCTCTGTGACACAAGGCAGGAAAAGACTGGACATCTTGTGCTTTGAATTTCTGACCCAGGACTGTCGCTTGCACTGATGTGTCAACTCATCTGTCAGAAGTCTAGTCGAGCTTTTTTAGGTTATATTATAAATGTTACATAGCAATCAGAAAAGCAAAGTCCCCCCTCTTTTTACAGATGAGCTTCCTCCATTACCCAGGTGAAAAATAACAACCTGAGAGTGGCTGTTTGTGACACATGAAAACCTGGTTGCTCTGTCTGGATGAACGGCACCAAACCCAAGACAAATACTTTGTCAACCCTCATGGGGAACCTTGTAAAGCCATCTCCCATCCTGTAACCGTTCTGTGGTTAAATAGTAGCCTCAGTTCTCTGATGTTGCAATCCAGCACCTTTCACAGGGACTAAACTCCCTCCAAATTAATTCTACGGAAAAACCATGCATTCTGCTAAGAGTTATTTCCATTGCCCAGATATTTTATATGAATCTGATAACTAGTTCCCAGCTACAGAGATTACATCTTGAATACTTAATGCCAATTTGGAGATTCTTTAGACAAAACAAAAATAGATCTAAAATATAACACACACAGTTTAGCTAAGTGTAGAACATTAATGCAGGGCATGATTGGAAAAACAGCAAGAAAATTAGAGGAGGAGAGCAGATTCAGTGGATATCTCTCAGTACACGCTGTAACTGGTCATTCAGGCATTTCTGGTTCTTAAAGTACATTTTCCTTCACATAAATATCTTGGAGTTCAATGATTAAAAAAAAGTTAGAGCGAGGAACAGAGTGCAGCCAAAGGATAGCCTTTAACAACCATTTCAAAACAAAATCTAAATATGCTTACATGTTAGATAAATGTTGGCTTCCAGAGAATCTTGAAAACACTTTATTCCATTCTGGACTGGGATATACGGAAATGTTTTGAATTTCCATAAGCATCCAGAGCTCTCTGCTAAGATAACAGGCTGATATTTTTATTCACATAATAGAAGCTATTTTTTCCCTGAAGTAACTCACCAGACTCTCTTTAGTGACTTCTCTTTCTTTTTCCTTTTGAGCTGTAGCACAGTTTCATTAATAGGACTATATAATAATTATTCTTCACATATTCTCATCAGCTACTGATAACTCAACTGCCCTACTTTTTGCCACATCAATTCCAGGATCTACATTTTAAAACAAATATCAGAGGGTTTTCCCTGTCTCATTTCTTACAACTTGGCAAAGCTAGTGGGTTGCATATAGGTAGAACATCTCACTGGCAGCTCTCACTCCCTTCTTCCACCCATAGAACATTGAAGTTCTTTGGCAATTTTTCTTAAAGCTATGGTCCTGCATACACACATGTATGCATCTCCTGGAGAAAAGACAAATTAAGATTTACCTTAACTTTTGTCACCCACAGATATTGTAACATGAGCAGGAATCGAAAACATCAGCCCCAGCTGAGATTTCCAGACACCTCATATGAGCAGACTGGTACCTATTCCCAAGCCACACTAGGCATTCCTCCATCTGCATTTTGTCCTTGTTCACAAGCAAAAAATAATCCCATAACTGGTAAATCAATCAATGATTCTTAACAAGAAACAATATTTCAAGAAATGACTCTTGACACTGTACCTTCAGGCTGGCACAGGCGGCCTTTTTCTTACTGCTTGCTCCACTGATGCTGTGGTTGGCTCCAGCTCATGCCCACCACTGGAGCAGCTCTCATGTAGCAGTTGACTGTGGCCTGTCCTCCCATGTTGTCCCAGATGCCCTTGGAGACTTGAAAACACAGTAGCAATAGCTCCTTCCCAGGCAGGACTGCTCAGCCACTGCTTTTATGGATAGAGCACCAGCAGCTTAACACAAAAATCCCTCTCAAAGAAAGTACAAATGTAGGCTTGTGGGTGCAGCCTGCAGCGACCATGGGCACTGGTGATGACAACCTATTTACCCTCATAGACTAACAGTATTAATTTGCAAGGAACAGACAGAAGCAGGGCTGTCAGCCAACCAGTAGGGCTGATGCCATGTGTCATATTAAAGGTCTTACTTCGGCAAAGCACATGGTTTAATGCTAAGCCTAAGGGTGTTCCAGTGAAGGCAGTTGCCCCTTTCATGGTTTTCAAGATAGATACCTG
This sequence comes from Melanerpes formicivorus, assembly GCF_026170545.1. Classification (NCBI taxonomy): domain Eukaryota; kingdom Metazoa; phylum Chordata; class Aves; order Piciformes; family Picidae; genus Melanerpes; species Melanerpes formicivorus. Next base: position 16,492,957 of record NW_027142359.1, on the reverse strand, counting down.
AAGAGCTGCATAAAAGGCATTTTAGTTATTTTACTATAGCATTTTTCTTTATATTAGCTTTCTTTCTTCGGTCTTTGTGCTTAAAGTTGAAGGAAATTACATGAAAAAGCAGAATATAATTAAAAGTCAGATTCACAGAAAAGAAAGCAGGTACTGCGATTTTATCAGCACCTAAAATTATGGCAGAACTTGAAGGCCTCAACAATTTTTGTAACTTGCCATTGTGCATGATGCTTTTAAGCAAGTATACTCTTGTCCCTAAACTTTAAACCCTATACAACTTTTTTTGTCTGGTCTAGCTTCCCATGGCTAGTGAATCTTAAGACAGAAGGGAGATCTTATTAAAAGAGAAGATTAGGAACAGAAAGCAAACCTCCTTAGATGCAAGCCTGAGGAGATACTCTTTCTCACAAAAGCAGAGCCTACAGATGTGGCTTTAAAATGGGCAAGCTGACTATTTCATAAAGATGAAAAAACGTTTGGTTTCTGCTGAATGAAAGATGATTCCACACTAACTGCTCATGGGGAAAGGGCACACACAAACCCTTCAATATGGCTGCCCAAGCAGTAGCCCAGGAAGAGCAGCTTTCACAATTTGGCAGCTGGATGTGGAGATAATCATGTGGATATGAGCACTGACCTCTCTGCTAGAACAGATAATAGAACAAAAAAAGAGGAAGATGCCAAAGAGATACTTGAATTCTTTGGGTTATTGTGACTTGCAGTTTGTTATCACACTCAAGTGGAACATCAACTGGTTTTGGGTTTTGCGAATTTTTAGGGAGAATTGATAGCATCAGTAGTCAACTATCTCCTGTTGCCACTGTCTAGGTTCCTAACACAAATAATAATTTAGTCCTGATGGGCTTCTTAAGATCATTTTGGGTCAAGGTCTAGGGTTACAGAAAACAAACCCAAGAGAAGAAAAATGAACGGAGGCTGTCCTAGGCCATGGCACTGCTCTTTTGTACAACTGAAAACTTGCGCTACAGATACAGTGTGGCCCATCCATTCCCACTGCTGCTGAGGACAATGTTTACCATAGCCAGGTGGCCTGTTTCCTGGATGCAGGAACCAGCTCACATCAGCCCTTGCTTTTTCCGCACCACCAGGGAGAGGCTCCTCTGCCTTTGAGAGACTGAAGTAGATACCTCATTAGGCTGTGATTATCCTCAAGCAATTGCTTAGATTTCTGCCCTATTACTGATTTGCCTTTTTTAGCAGAGGTCGTGGAATGGGCAGTGGCTGTCTTGTCTTCGTTATAATGCATCATTTGAAACTTTTCAATTAAGCTTCAGATCAGGCCACAGTACTGAGACCGCTTTAACGAGGGTGAGTAATGACCTTGTGCTGCACGTGATTTCTGGCACACCATCAGTTATAATTCTTCTTGATCTTACTGTAACCCTTTGATACTTTGGATCAAGGGTTCTCTTGAAATGCTTTAAGCACATCGTAGGACTTTCAGGGACTGTTCTGACATGGTTTCTATCCTACTTGTCTCAACATAGCCAGACTGTCACCTGTAAGTTTTCCATATAAATTCAAATTGCCAAAGATTAAAAGGGAACTGAAAATCCAGCTGGTGTGCAGAACGGGGGAAATCTGGTGTGGGTCCCCAGAGTGAGTGAACCTAAGGAGGATTCTGCTGCGAGAGTAAGGTAACCCCTTTGATGTGCCATGCCCAAGTACAGCAATGCTATAATTAGAACAGAAAGCTACATTATGCTGGAGTAGTGAATTTACTAAGAACTACTGAAAGAGAGACTTCCAGAAATTTTGATGTCCCAGTTAATACCCATCTTTACATTACACACAGGTCAAACTAAAACTCTGTAGTTTAAAACATAGTGCAGACCCTAATCCAGTTAAAATGGCATTGACATCAGCAGGATAATGACCTCTCCTTTAAATTAAAGGATATTTGGACACAGATCCAAACCCAAGCCTTGTAGCTAGAACCAATTTTTAAACATGCTATGTGTGGGTGAAGCAGATGAACCTCAACATTTTCAAGGTGCTTTCCCAGGTCTTGGAAATTCATGAACCTGGATTTCCTTCTATAGTGAGGAGCAACAGCTTCTAACTATAACATTCATCTCAGTAAGAGTTCCCAGAACCCTTTGAATTCTCTAAGTTTTGGCTCCCAACAGCTGACACCAGACTTCCATGAGCATGAGGCAATGAAACAGATAGATATAGTCATAAAAACTCATATAACACTTCTGTAAATTTTAGGTATGAATGTTTCATAATGTCTAGATGAACAAATCATCAAAACACAGAGTCATTTTCAACAGGAGCTATTGATTCCTATTAACAGCACAAGACAAAGTATCAGATGCATGGAGGGCCCAGACCCATAAGGGAGACGAGCAGCTACAAGCCCATCCCAAACATGTGCAGTGCTAGCAACTTAGTTGTTGTTGAAATAGGCAGTGTGAATAGAACTGCAGCCTGTGCCTTGCAAGCAGGTATTTGGGAGCCATCAACATTTGGTCCATGGCTCTGGTCTGCCCAGCCAATACAGGGACTATGTCTCCTGAGCTTGCAGATGGATGTGAAATTTTAGGTAGCTGTTCTCATCTGAAATCTCCCCTCCAGGCCTCCCAAAAGCTCCTCTCCTGTCTCACAGGACATGTCTTGGACTGTTACCCCTGATCAGGCTGATTTACATCAGGCTGCTGACAATGCCTCAGAGGCTGCTACCAACAGAGTTAAAGCAATGATATGATTAACAGTTCCCCTCTTGTTATAGTTTAGATAGTCAACCTCAAAAATAATGGACTGAGTTCATAAAAGTAATAACTCCCTGTACCTCTTTTTTGAATTTTATTTTTGAAGCTCTTCATATATGTAGCATGAGGGAAGTTTATCTAGAAGGGTAGCGGGGTGTTTTATTGCAGTTGGACGGCACCAACAGGGAAATGAAAAAGCTTTCAAACTCACTATCAATCATTTGATATATGCAGGACATGATCTTTATTGATATGCCTCTAGTCACCAAGTGAAATGGTTTGTCTTTCATTTTACCCTTTATAGAAGGCCTCCTCCAATGCACTTGCTAGTGGTTTCTTATCCTGGTTTTGCTGGGACAGAATCACAGGCCACGGGCTGCAGGCCATTAGCAGTTTCAAGTCAGCCAGGGCAGCTGACCTGAGCTGGCTCACATGGGTATCCCAGATTATGAATGTTACACTCATTATAAAGGGGAGGATGGGATGGGCAGGCAAGGGTGCCTTCTGCTTGGCCTCCTCCTGATCCTTCTCTTCCTGCTCCTGAAGACTGCCTTCCCATTTATTGTGACCACTGCACATTCACTGGGCTAAGTGTACCTTTGCATACTTTATACTGGTATTAGTTTTGCTGTTTCATTAAATCTGTTTATCATTTCAAACCGGAGGTCTCCTCTTCTTTTACTGATCACTCTTTGCTGGGGAGTGGATCACTGGGTTATAGAGCAACTGCTATAGCCCTAGATACAAGCTAAATGTACACACTTCTGCAAACCCAGTAACAGTGAACAAAGCTCATTTCCCAAACCAAGCTTATTGAATTGAATATATGTTTTTCCTGGGATGGAGCAATAAGAAAACACTCTCATCTGACACCTCCTCCTCTACAAGGAGAGCAGATCAGTGGTTCCATTAGTGTTCTACAATAGCAGGCACAGAAAAGAGGTGAGGGAACTCAATGGATTTCACTCTGGACAAAATTATCATTGCTACATCAGGATTGACTTCTTTGTTAACCCGGCACTGTCACACCTATTAGCATGAAAAAAGGCACTGGTCATTTAGCACAGTCCTATTTACTGCACACTGGAAACACACCTTCCAGCTCCTGTGAGTCTTGACAGCTACAAAGAGCAAATCGCAGCATTGTGCTGTATCCCCATCTCAGGTCCTCTAGGCAGCAATTATAAAAAACAGTTGTGTTATCACCACGTTTCAGTGTTAGAATATGGCCACACTGATGTGTGGCTCTAAATACAGCAGTGCCTGATCTATTAAACACATAAAGGGGTCTGTGTGTCAAAGGAGCCTGGCCTAATCATGAGACAGAAACCACAAACTCCCAAATTTGAGACCCAGATTTCTTCAGCTATTTGACCAACACTTCAGAGTACATCCGTACATTTTAAATTTCAGACTCTAATAGGAATACAGAGCAATGCTCTTTTCAGAGGTGTTGAATTGATTAATAAGCTTGTCACTGAGGATGGAAATTGCTACATAACTGTTAAGCGCTGTTAACTAACAAAAGACAATTCCATACATTCTGGTAGAATCCAGAGAACTTCAGCAAAATTTATTAGCTCCATTTGCACATATACTGTCTGACAACAGTGATCAAGTGGTGAAAGTTATTTCAAATGTTTGTTATGCTCCATGACTGCAGGAAAAAATAGACTGAAAATTCTGGCTCACAAGGCAGAATTGTGCCTGCTGAAATTTTTTTAATTTCTGAAATACATAGAGAGCACTAACAAATATTTCTCTCATCAAATTTGCACATGCCTCAGTGATATTGAGCTTAATAACTGTGCAAAGAAGGAACAGTATTGATGAAGTTGAGGTACAGAAGAACATTCTGCAGGAAAGCTGCTAATGCTTTCTGTTTCCGTCACATGTCCTCATTAAGGACTCGGGCCTCCTGGCAAACTACAGAACATCTGGTTTAGGCACTTCCAGCTCAGTTTTTCTGTGATTCACCTTCAGTGCCACATCACCAATGCGAAACACTACGGACCACCTCAGACTTGTCCTCCTTGTAGCCACAAGCTGCCCAGGGCAAAAGGACAGAAAGTATTGTACCCCCAAGGGAGTAAAGTGAAAACACTCACACAGAATTGAAGGTTAAATATGAATGCTATTTACAAATATATACAGAAATACAAAAGGTACTCAGGGGAAAAAGAAATAAACACACAAACACAGTCAGTTCAGGCCTAGCTTCCCAGATGAGCCCAACCCTGCCTCACTGCTAGGCCAAAAGCTTCCCAAACCTTCCCCCTGGCAGGACAGGCCCTTCAGGCTCCAATGCACCCCCCAGGCCTCACTGCTGCCCCACGCTAGCCCAAAAGGGCACAGCAAGAAATTGGCTTGCCAAGAAGGCTGCAGAACCCCACAAACCAAAAGAGGCAACAGCCACCACACTGGGAGCAGAGAGGAGGGAGAAAGAGAGAGAACTGGCAGTGAACTCCACGTATATAGGGAGATGCAGGATGGATGGAATAACAAAGATCACACTTTCCTGTGTCCAACCCCTGGGGGCAGTCTGGCCCCTTGTACTCTGGTGCTTCTGGAGGACTTTCTCTATGATGGGGCATTTAGTCCTCAACCTGTAACACCAGCCCAGGGCTATCAGCACCGATTTTGAATTCTCAGAGGTCAGACTCTGACTTTCCTTAAGTAAAACCTGTATTTCTAGTATGCATTATCCTTTCCATGAAGACTTCCTGCAGCAGCTTGGGATTAGAAACTAGGTCCTTACAGTTCTATGTCTTCGGTTTCTCTTGGTCAGCTTTGCAAAACAATTAAAAACAAACAGACAAACAAACAGTTGAGCAAGCCTGGAGCTTCTGTCTTGAGGAATTCCAGAGAAGCAGCCCACTGAGCTTGCAAACTAGCAGATGGGAGGCTGCAAGAGTCTCATGAACAGGATGCTTCTCTGACACTGGCCTACTCTGTGATAAAGCAGGTTGCAGGCTGGACTACAGTTTGACTCAATGATGTCAGAAGTCTTTTTCAACCTAATCAATTCTATGATTCTATGATTTCACCCTTTTCATTTTTCTGGGCCAAGGCTGACTCTGTGTGGGTGCTGCATCCCCAAGAACAACAGGATTTGGATGGCTCCATGTGTTGCTGGACTATAGATTTTTTCTCTGTCTCCTTTGTTCCAATCAAGCATTTTGATGTGGAGAGAGATCTATATCTCTTTCCATTACATTGCTACGGGAATAATAATTTTAAAAAAAAGGGCATTTTTTCCCTGACACACCCATTTTGCCAAGGGATGTGCTGTGCATGTACTGTGAATTACTGAAAATGTAAAGTAGCTATGAAGCAGTGTTCTTGTATTTACCAAGATCCACCAGCCCTTTGCCTTTAACAGAAGATCTGCAGCCTAAATAGCAGCTTTAAGAGCTCTCCTGACTCAGTTGCAATCAAGATACTATCTACTTAAATAAGCATTTGTACTCCCAGTGATTTTAGGAGATGAATTACTGATCTTATTACCATAGTGAATACCCCTGAGGCAATGCGCAGGCCAAAAGAATATTGCTTTCTGCTGGTACAGTACCCATTTCCAGGAGAACTCTAGGAGTATTTCTAGCCATATGGTAATAATAAAAGATTTGCTTAGTCTATATTTGCCAGAAAGTCCTATTTGCAGAAGTGGCTTTTAAATCTTTGACATTGTTCATGGGAAACAGTTTGTCAGCTATGAAAATATTTCTACCAGCTTCTGTATATCAGCCTTACCAGTAGGGTAAAGAGATTTGCAGGTGGCATAGCTCAGTAGCAAGCAGAGAAAGTTTTTAGCTGACATAGTGACTGGCAGAGTAACTTTACCTGGGTAGACAAAAGTGGTTCTTGCCTGCCAGCAGTGGTGCAGCCTGCAGTGCCCTTTGAGAACAGACACCCCTTTCCCTGACACTGCTCAGTGGGAGCTGGAGAGAGACAAGGAGCAACGGTGTGTGGGAGGCCTCCAGTTCAAGCACACTCCATTTATTTATCACTGAACCATCATTTGGTCAACAGGAAAAGCTGATAAAACTGTTGCCTCCAGGGCTCCGTTCTCCTTGGGAATAGTGAAAAGGTGAAGCTGGTTAAGGTCAGTGCACAGGAGGCCCTATTGAAGGTAGGAGCAGGTTGGCCATGAATTACTGAGCATCATCTGGTGTCACAGATAAGCAAAATGGGTAAGAGACTAGGCAGGCTCTACAATAAGGGATGGATTTAATTAACAATTACACAGAGGGAGCAGACCATAGCATTTTGGCACGAGGACATCCTGCATTTGACAGTTGCTTAAAGAGACAGGGAGCACCCTATTATAAAAATAAATAAAAAATAAATAGAGATAGATATATATATATAGAGAGAGAGAGAGAGAGCGCGCTTTTTCATGTATTCTAAAAATTACACAAGAAACAATAACATATTGTATTACCCATTCTCTCCAGAGCTGACTGGTTTACCAGCACTGAGCAGCACAGGCTCTCAGCAAATACTCTGTACCAGGGTCTATTTAAAAACATCAGTCCAAACTTGATTCCAAAAGTACAACTCTGATGAAGTCAGGGGGTTGTGCAGATGTAACTAAAGGCAGATGTTGATCCATATTAACTAAACTATTAAGTACATCAATCTTACTCAACCATCTGACGCCTTATCCCATTTCCCAATATTTTGTTTCCCAAAAGTTTATTTAAATTCAGACAGCTGACAATTGCAAGCTTCTGGGTAACCCTTTTTTCATAATTTCTTGTCTGAGCTGTTTTGCTATTTTTCTTTTAGCTCTCTCTTTCTTTTAAAGTTGTTATTTTAATATTAAGTGAATCTTTTAATTGTTTTGAAAGTTAAAGATGATCTCTTCAGTGAGTAAAACCAACAAAACACCCAAGGAAAAAAGCTTATTCTTACTTCTTTTCATGTGTGTTAGCAAAACAATTCACCAGCTCCTTACCTCACAGGTCTGCATTCAAAGAGCCAACAAGTGACTTTGATGATCCCAGCAAATGTTCAGCCAGACCAGATCAGTGCAGCTTCAGCAGATGGACTCTCTTCTCAAAGAGCCAAGCATGGGACACACCATTGCTAAAATGGGTATATATAGAAAATAGAAAAGTACATCCCTGAACATGCATTCTTGAGTAAATAACCTCTGTGTTCACATGAATAAAGCACTGCCCCATCCTACAAACAATCAATGAGGAGGAGGAATTATGTACTCAGTCTATAGGAAAAAAGCTTTACAGAGTTCAGAGATTCTCTACCAGTAATATAACTGATTTTTAAATGTTATTATACCAACTTTGAGACCATACAATGACTTACTCTGGGCCCTTTCACTGATGACAAGCAAGACCCACCATTGTATCTTTGTCCTTTTCTAAACACATCCATTTACTAGAGCTCATTCTGTATAATTAGATTGCTTTTTCTGAATCATATTTAAAAATCAGTGCTGTAAACTGTACTCTTAAAAAAGAAAGGCCACAGAAAAGGTGTGACCTGAATACATAAGAATTTTTTTTGAATGAATAGAGCCCTTAATATTTAATTTTGCTTAATGAAGTAAGGCATGAATGTAAAAGGATTACTATTCCCGTAATGTTCGATTCACACACACAAAGTGTAATTCATGGAACCTGGCTTTAATTTTTTTCATATAAATAATTAATGCTGCATTTAAAGCACGTTAAAATGTTTTATTTCTTAATCAGCTAATTTGAGTGAGAAACAAAGATGCCTTTATTTTCATTTTCCTTGACTAGAGTTACTGTAGTAAAAGGTCCCCCCTAGCTTTCACCTTCACTCTCAAGTTTGCTGCTGCCAATTAGTTTTCTAAAGTCACTATTTTACAAAATGTTTCTCACTTTTTAAAAAATGTAGTTGAATGTCTGTACATCACAGAGTTTCTTGTGTTCAGGCAGGGGGTGTTAAATATTCTTTGGGTTGACTTGGGTCAGCTTTAGAAAGCTTCAGACGCTGAAACTTGAGAAGCAGTCGTGTGCTATAGTGATTTCTCCACATCCTGTTAAGTATTAAGTGGTTATTTAAAATAGAGTTGTTATGCTCAGCAACTGACTTAAAGTGCTTGATATAGTTTACAAGACGATTAATTAAATGAGAGCATTGCATGTGATGCACATGTATTTCCATAATCATTCACATTGGCCTATAGTTGCCCTTTAATTTTCATACTAATTAAAGTAACACATTGAACTGCAAATTGTAAATGGCTGCATTTCTCAGTAGATGTTAACACTGATGTAAGCTGAATGGTGAATTAAAAAACCCAAGAATTAAGCAGAGTGTTTTTTGACTCTGATCCATTCAAGTTTCCTTACTCATTCCATTACTGGACCCTGTCCATATTTAAACAAGGCTGCATTTTTTTCTGTGTTTTCAGCCTCAGGAAAATCTGAAGCACAATGCACTTATTTTTTTGTATTGTGGTCTCTGGTTAGTTGGTTTCCATCTGATACAATAGAGCAGTTATACAGGGTTTGCAGTTACAGATTAGGTTTTTAAAGTGGTGGTGGGACTGAGGTTTGTAATCTGATGGGCAGAAAGAAAGAAAACCAAAATGTACAGCTATTCCACCAGTAGTTTTACCTCTTAATTACATCTGACCCATTATCCTCTTTGATTCTTGTTCAAATCTTGACACGGCTGACTTGGAACCCGAAATGCAAACCAGAGGGCTGTACTTTCAGGTCACATCAAGTAAGGGGGAAGTTACTCCCTAGAACATTTACTGGGACTTGGAAAAGAGAAGAAGCAGATAGGAACAATTATCCCATGGCTCATACAGCTGCCGGCATTTTGACTTGGCACATGTTCTGATGGGGATGACTGCATCCACCTTAAGCAGCCTCTAGAATGTAGTGGACATACAGGAATTGATATTGAATGAGAAGAAACATTGTACTGTAGGCATATAAAAGACACCTCTAAAAAAAGAAATTAAAAAAAAAAATCCTTGACAAAAAAACCTTCTGTCAAGGCCAACAGCTCAAAAATTAACAACTAATCACTCCTTTCAATGTGTCCTCCATCTAATTGCTTCCATGATGAGGTAAGGTTTTGTTGTGGGTTTTCAGTTTTATTTTTTTTTACTTTCAGAAATGAGCATCATAAAAGATTTGGTTTTAATTTAAAATGAAAAATTCCTCCACTCCCAGGTGACCTATCCAAGAGAAATAATAATAAGCACTCGATTGCTCAGAGAGCATCAGCTCTTACACATATTATGAGGCTGAGCGTTCATGCTCTTTTACATCCCCCCCTTCACTGCTCTCTTCCCGCAGTGTGTCCTATCTCCAGATCCTAACTTGGCTCAGTCCAAGACATTATATGTTAAAATTAACTCTCAGATCAGGCTGGAGTCAGTGTACTTGGCAAGGAGGAGAAGAACCAAGACTGCAAGGGAGGGAACAGCTTTGACAGGCTAAGAGGGAAGCTGCAGCCCAGAGCAAGGGTTTTAGGGGGAGAGGTGCAAGCCACAGCAGTCCTGCAGCAGGACACAGCAGACGAGCCAGGTTTGCTCCCAGCTGCTTTAAGCACTGTGCTGTTCCCAAGCTGCTTCTTGCAGGCCAGGCAAAGGCTTCCCCTACATTTGCCCTCAGCCTCCTGAGGCTGCAGGCTCTGCTCCTGCATTGATGGGTGCACCCCAATGTTCCCGTGATATGCTTTATTCTAGCAAAAGTCTTCTGAATTTCAGTCATGGCAATGCTGAACAGCCATGCAGTGCAAAATTAATGGAGTCACGCTGAGGGAAGACCGATAGACTATGGTAATAATGCAAGGCCTTTTTTCCCCCTCATAAACCAAATTTTCCATACATTTCTGAGAGATTAATTTAGATTTAGGGAGGTTTTGAGTGAGGTACTGGAAAAAGGACTCTCAATGTAAGGCTGATTTCTACCTGACCTTAACTACTACATCAGCTACCACTGCTCCAATACATTTATATATGGCAACGTACATGTGCTTCAGCTTAATTACATAGGAACTCTACAAAAAAAACAAGCCTTTAAAATGTTTTGATTGCAAATTTAGTTTTTCCAAGAGCTACACAACAGTGGTACCATCCATCGACTAATTAACCATGTATGTGAGTTTAAAAAAAAGGACAATAACTCTCGGTTACATGGACACAGTCCTGCTTGCCTTAAATAGACAGGCATACACAGAATTAAGTAGTAATTTGAGTTTGTTGGATTTCATTTTTCCTTTGAGACTGGTTGCTGTAAATGTAACGTTAGATTTACTTTCAAGTTTACCCTCAAACTCTGCTGTAAGGAGGAGTTATAAAGGGAAGAAAAAAAATTCTAAAATGAAAAACTCTTGAAGCTTTCTGCCTCCCATGACACAAAAGGACTTGGTGCCTGCTACGTGGGAGGTCCAGCTGATTCTTACACTTGGACAGAAATCTCTCCCTCTCTTTTGGTCCCCTAGCTTTTCTTTGCACTCACTAAATATAGCATGGAATTTCTTTTCCTCTATTGTCGCCTGCAGAGATTGTCTCAGATGGGATATGGCTGGTGAGGCACAGTAGGGCAATTTTACTGACTGGCAGGGCAGTTTGCTTTGCAGACCATGGTGTAATCTGGTATGAAAGCAGGGTGCTGGGCACCTGGGAAGGGCACTTACAGGAAAGCCAGTGGCCTAGGAAGCCTTTCATGTTTTCAAAACCAAACTCTTTTTACACAGACTTATGACAGATGATTACAATGAGCAAATTAAACCTAATTTCAAAGTTACTCCTGGGTACAATTGTCAGGTTTTCATTCAGGAAACTCTCTAAACAAGCACTTGACTTTAAGCAGGTGCCTAAATCCCAGTGAGCACAGTAGGACTGATACACCTGTTGTAGTGCTTTCCTGGGCAGGGATGGTCCTCAGCAAGTGGTATGCCACATCCCAGGAGTCCCAAAATCCAGGTGGCTTATTGTCTTCCAAGTTTAATTGCCAGTGCTCCCCAGCACTGGGATCACACCACTACTAACCAGATTTTTATCTTAGTGCACATTACACCATAGTGCAACCTGCTGCAGCTCTTCAGGCATCTCTCCTGCTAACAATCTATGGAAAGGAAATCTGAGCATGAAAGCCATCTAAGAAGGTTCACAGACAGAAATTGTGGATATGCTACTGTGGATAGCAATGCTGCTCTTTCAAGCCATGAACAGCACATTAGGACCATTCCTTGAAGTTGGAGCTGGGGCTTTTTTCCCTTTTTTATTCTCCTGAAGATCATCATGATGGTACTGGCACAGCCACAACAGCGCCAGGAACCCCAGCAGCAGAAATCCTCTCCTACCACAGTAGCAGAGTGTAGACAGTGTGCATAGTCATGGTATTATCTCTTTTAGAAGTTACAGATGAGCCTGCTCAATGGCAAAATTAGCATGCTGAGAAAAGGTCTTCTTACCCTAGAGTAGGAAGCTGCAGAGCTGGTGGGGAGAGAAGGAAAAGGAGAGATTTGCACTATAACAAGTAGTGGGAATACTTTTTTGAGCAATAACACTGATGCAGGCAAGACACAAGACCTGAAAAGTAGCAACCATTTTCAATGAAAACCCCTCCATATTTCATAAACTTCCAGTTATTTAATTGCAAAGAAAACCCAGAGTTTTCATTTCTCTTCCTATTTCCCTGCTAGCAAGAGGAGGATGGGAAAGGAAACAGAGAAAGGGTCATCACTCAGCTGTTTAAGGTCTTTTCTTTTGCTAGTGTGACTTGCTTTGGTTATTTTTTTCATTGCTTATTTTCACTCAAATAAAAGGTCTACAGCAAAGCACTTGTTTTGGTTAAAACCAAAATTAAATCTGATCTACCGCTGAGGGAAGAAAACAGCTGGCTCTAAGGAAGACAACCTCTGTATCAGTGTGCTTACATATTAAAGAGGGCAAACATGCACTGACAGACCAGCATAGGTCAGATCTGTGGGAAAAAAAAAAGAAAGAAAAAAAATATTTTTAACAATCTTTCAGCCCTTACTTTATTAGACCTTAATTAAATCAATGGGTCACAGCAACAGAAGGGGAAAAAATGGTTCAGCCAGGGGACACTAACCAACCCCTTTCAGTAGACTGAAAGATACCTCTTAAGCAAGAACTCAGCAATAAACCAAGATGTGCCTCATACAATACACAAATACAGACATAACTTCTGAAGAAAAAAGTAATTGTAAAGCTATCCTTTCTTGAAAATAAAAAAACTGATTACAAGATATTGCTAATAAAGTACATGAGTGAGCATGTTTGAACAAGGACAACCAGGCAAATCTTTGGGGTTTTGGGTGAATTTTAGGGACCCCAGTGCTGAAATGAGCACCAGCTCTGGAGTCTGTGGGTTTCAGATGATGACACAATTGACTTGACCATCAGACCTGTGAGCAGCGATTGAACCATTTAACTAGATTAATTGAAAAGCCTGTATTTGCCTTTTTTTTGTCCCCACAAACTTTGGCTAGAAAGCTGAACCCTCCCTAAATTCTCACCCTTATGCATGACAAAAAGGACAAATTCAGTCACATTAATACAACCTCAGTAGAGTCAGGAAAGATGAAAAGCTTCATTCCTGGGACAGAGGGTGGCACTTGACCTACAGTGGCCAACATGACTGACAGAGTGAATGCTGGCAATATTCAGCAACAGAGTCTGGCCCCCCAAACCAGCATGTACCCACTCTGAAAGAGCTGTATTTCAAACACAGACAACACAGAGAGAACCTATGGGAACAAAACAGTTATGGTGAGCATCCTGCTTTGAAGATATAAATTATTATTGCGAGGCTATTCAAGCACAAAAATACCTTCCTTGTTCTTCACAGCATACATACAGTGTTCTTGCCCTGCAGGATCCAAGCCAAGAAGCAAGGCTGAGCTGGCACGCAGCACAGCCACATCCCTCTGTCCCAGCACAAGCCCAGCGGAAGGAAACATGACTCAGAACTGGAGTTTTCTCTCCTTCTCAGTCCTAGCTCTGAGGAAAGTTGACTTCCCCTCATACCTAGGTCATGACTGTGGACAAGGAACATCTCCCCAGTTCTTGCCTCTCTTCTGGATTTTGTGCAAATCAGGGTCATCTTGAATACGTTAGTCTGATTCTTACCCTAAACACAGACCCAGGATCAAGGAAGTGCCTGTTATAGCCCTACAAAAGAAAAGATATATTTATTGCCTCCTTGATATATGTCCCATTAGGAGACATTTTTACATCCTAAAGAAGAAATAGTAGAATTTAACTGAAGTGTAGCAATCAGCATTCAACGAAGTCCAATTCTCAATAGTTATCTATTGAATAACATCCAATACTTTGATTAGCTTACAATTGCTGGTTCAGTTACTTTTGGTTGTGGTTCATTCTGTAACATTACTCCAGGAGCATTTGGAGCATTACATGTGCCATTTAGCCAGGGACAGGGTGGTCTCTCCAAACCCCCAAACAGCTCTGTGCAGCTTTCCTGACAGGATGCATCCTGGAAATATCACCAAGTTGTCATAAAATACCTTGCCTTATTATAATAATAATTATTTGTCTCTACTCCTTAATACACTGTTGCACAAGTAAGTTAATATTTCCAAGGCACTGGGGTGGGATACCTTTTCCTGGAAAACATGCTCTCAACAGGAAACTCAAACATAGTTATCTTAAGTAGATTTAAATAATTAAATCCAAAATTCTCAAACCACTTGCTGTTTCAAATTTATTTCTTTAATAACAAGCTTGTTTCAGCAACACACTGGATTAGAGTTTCATTTATTCAAAATTTAAGGGCTGTCCCACTCTGAGTGTTATTTTAAGTATTTAGGGGAATGCTTGTGAAAATGAAGAGCTTGTTGCATTATAAATTAATTTCCTCTGTTTTGCACAGGCCATGCACAGTGCAGCTGTGAAAGCGCTGTAAGAGCCCTGGCAGTGTCCTCAAGCTCAACCTAGATGGGCAAGTCTTTGTTTTCACACTGAGGAGCTGGCCCTTTCTTAGGTCTTCAGCTGCAAGTACTTCCTGAACAGGGATGCTGACACAGCCTGGTCAGGGCAGACAAAGAGGGAGCGTTTAACGACAGCAGTGACTGTTCACTGGGGAGGCAGCCCAGGCACAGACGGTTTTGTGCAGAGGGGTCAAGCCCGGCGCCCACAGCACCGCACCAAGTGGTGTAAGCAGCTCCTCCAGCAGGTGTTACCTCATAAGGAAGGGCTCAGCAACGCTTGCCATCCACACAAGCAATTTTACAAACAAGCGAGTTTCTTATACATTCTTCATCACCTCCAGGCATTCATATTCTTTTTAAGTACAGGAACATTAATTAGATTTTGACCACAGACCCCAGATTTGACTTACCCTGACAGGGTTTCCATTAGTGTAATCTGTGGGGGAATTCACTGTTTTAACATCTGTGCGCCTAAGGCCTATCTCACATTTACTGCCGTAGTCTGAAAAGCCTCCCTTGTACGGCTGTGTGTTTCTTCATGCTCCCAATTTCACAGAAGTCATTTCAGCACCAAACGGTAATTAGCAAAGGGATGGGCCTCGGCTGACATGAATGCAATTTATTGTTTTCCACAAGGCCCTGAACCGAGCAAACAAAGAACACAGTCTTGCTGTCTGGCATTTTATTAACTTGTATTGTGCAACGTACCTTACTGAAGGGAGATCTCTGAGTAAATGCAGCAGCTACTAGGCAGTAACGTGTGTGCTTTTCAAGAATATTAATTTCAGTTCAATTAGGCAAGTTTTGTGGGACCTCAGCTTCTAAAATAGGACAGCCACTTTTATAATTATCTTCTGTATTAACTTTATCACCACCCGACTTTTTACATAAATGCAACCTTTCATCTTTAAAATGCCAACACTTCTTCAATTTTGGCAACCGTACAGCATTGCTAATTATTTGCTCATTATGTGTGGTTAACTGATGAATCATTAATAAATGAATGAATGGCTAATATATTTTTATGGTAATTGGAGATATAACTGATTGCAGACTTCCTTTGCTTTTCAAAACTGCCTTGAATGAGCAGTAGCTGCTTAATTGTTTACAGATGATATTTATGCCACTGACAAGCTCTTCCCATCACTGTGGTTTATCAGAGGTGAGTCCTCCCTGTGCCAGCCACCGACAGCATGGAGGGCATGGAACATGATGCTCTCCTTTCCCTGCAGCCTTGCAGTAGATAGGCATAAGCACACAGTTTGGATGGGTTTCCCACCAGCTCCCTACAATGGCTGGGAGCAGGAGTACTGACACCATCACATTTGTAGTTGGCATTACTCGGAAATGATACCCTTCTGTAAGTGTTTGCCTGCAGTCTGGGTATCTGCAGTGAGTACCACAGACAGAGCAGAGAAATCAAGCCCCAGTGACATTTTGTTTTAACTGCATACCATGAATTACAGTGGATGGCTTACACAACCTCTCACTGCCAGTGCACAGTTAATGAATTCAGAGCTAATTGCTGGGTTGATTTCTTTCTTCTTTTTTTTTTTTTTTTTTTTTAATAACCTACCTTTCCATAAATCATTCTTGGGGTATACTCTTCCAAAACAGAGCATTGAAATCTGTTTGACAATTCAAATCAAAAAGAAAAGATAGTAAGATCGCCAAACAAGGCTCCTTCAGCTATGCACACACATCCTGAAGATCAAGTTAAAAATGCAAAGGAGATTACCAATTCTTAATTATAATTATTTAACCAGGTGGGTAGTTTCTCTAATGAACAGTTCTATGAAAACAGAATAACTAATGATGGTCTTAAAGAAGTCTTTGTCTTCCCATGTACTAATGATCACATTTATAAATATGCAGGAAGGCCCCCATGTACATTGCTAATGATAAGTAATTAAGCACCAGGCGTCAAAAGCTATAGAAAAGGGTCAGGGTAATGCAAAAGAAAATTAAAAATGCAATAAAATAAGTTGTGGAGCAAGATTAAATTCCTGGCTTCTGCAGGCCTGGCTATAAAGAAATCTTTTCCCCCTTCAGTATGAACCAGGGCTGCTGTGGGGTATCAAAACAAAACCTTCTAAGCACTTCCATTAGATTTTACTTGCCTCTATGCTTGTACTCATATTAAAACCAAGTGAACTACCAACCATTTAAAACAGACGCTATATTCAGTAAAGCCACAGTTTTTCTCAGTGTTTATGAGAAACCACCATGCCTGAGATTATTACCAACCTCCTCAGAAGCACTTCAAAACTTCTGATGAAAGAAAATAGGGACATACTAAAATTGGAATCTGATTTCCTTGTGTTGGGGTGGGCTGGGTTTTTTTGTTTTGTTATTGATGTTGAGGGGTTTGTATGGGGTTTTTTGTTGTTGTTGTTTGTTGGGGGTTTTAGTTTGTTTGGTTGTTTTTTTTTAACTTGGAGGTTGCTGCATGAAAGGCCTACGATTCAATCTGTAGCTGAGTCCCCACCATGGAGTCTCAGACCCATGACACGCAGAGAATGAGCTAGCTCAAGCCCAAACCTTCCGTTCAGCCACTAAAGCCAGACCACAGACCACTGTGAAGCATTAAAGACAGTTTACAAATTTAAATTTAAAAAAAAGAAAAGGGGGTTATCTTTGGTAGCAAAGACTTGCTTGTTTCTCTGAATGAAAAGCTGTTAAATGCAGGTAATGCTGACACTCTTCCCTGGGATCTCGGCATGGCTCCTAATGGCAGCTGCAGCACCCAGCACTGGCCTCCCTCTGGCACCCTGCATCCACAGATCATCACCACAGCCAATCTCCTAGCACCAAACCCCAGTTTTCTGCTGTTGTAGTTTCGGATTCAAAAAGATGACAGTCTGGATCTAAGGGAAGTAATGTATTGTTACTACTTCTCTTAATGAAAGGAGAATTAAGACTGGTTTTTAAATCACGGTGAGGAAATAGTAAAGGGAAGGACAGGCAGAGTAAGTGGGACAGAAACAAGTGCTGTCCCTTTGCCATCTACCTCACGAAATGGCATTTCTGTAGCTGCTGCAGCCTTGCCATGTCACAGGGCCACAGCCTTCCCTAACATGCTACCCCATGGGCAGCAGCTCCACAAGGTTTCTTGGCCTGATCTCAAATTTGACCAACAAGTTATATTAAAACACACAGTGCTCATATTTAGAGCTTGTGGCATTAATTGCAAATAACACTGTGGCATTTCTGTCAGGTAATACCAGTGACTCTCCCGCATTTCTAGCCTTCCAGTACTTCTTTTTGAGAATAACCTCAGTATTTGACTTCCAAACTGACTGCTTGTTGTCTCACATGGGGTATTTCTAGCACCTCCTTCAGCCCCACCTCAGTTCAGGCTCTCCCACGAAGCACCACAATCAGAAGAGTCTTCAAGGCCTTGCTGGGCAGCATGACATGAACTGACAAGTCAGCTCAGTTTTCTCTTTTATAGGGCCATGCAGGCCAGCCTGCCTGTTCAAGCTGTTTCATTTTGTCTACAGATGAAAATCAAATAACCTGAAATAAAGCCTTGACAGTGAGCTGCTGTGGTACAAGAGAGCACACTTGGCTCTGAGAGCAGAGCACGTGCTTCAGTGGGGCTGAGGTCCAAATGGGGCTCCACCTGGGGCTGAGGTCCAAATCTTCCTTCTGGAGGTAACTGTACCCTGCAAAGCATCACACGGGGCATCTTTGGCAGTTCACGATCTCCTGACGTTGTCACTTAATTCCCTTAGGGTTCTGAGCCCATGCATGGGGCTGCACTTGCTCTGCTTGAATGCTGTGCAGCCCCATGGAGCCCCACACCTCTAGGACTGTCCATGAGGGACAGCTTGCACTGCCACAGTGCTGCTGCCATGGGCAGGGTCTGCAGGAATGAGTGCCTGTGCTGCCGCTTGCAACTGCTAAAACATGAGAGGGATAGGAAAAGCAGGTATTGAGTTATCTTCAATTAAAAAAACCCAATGTTTATCTTCAATTTAAA
The DNA here is from genome assembly GCF_026170545.1 of Melanerpes formicivorus. NCBI lineage: Eukaryota > Metazoa > Chordata > Aves > Piciformes > Picidae > Melanerpes > Melanerpes formicivorus. The sequence goes on along the minus strand of NW_027142359.1, from coordinate 16,474,294 downwards.
AAAAATGTTTATCTTTGAAAATACATATCTGTTACTGAGAAGCTCTGAAAGCCACTGCTCCAAGCCTGTCAGTAAAACCAAATGTTAAATGGAAAATATTTGCCAGGATTTAAAATTAGACCTACACATTACTTACAGATGTTTCAATGAAAAACACTTGAAACTCAACCACACAGAGTAATAAACCCCACAATAGTGTATTTTTTTATGCTTCAAGTTAATTTTTATTATATAAGTAGCCATACGAAGAAGCCATTGCATACTGCTTAAATTAAATGTGGAGGAATGAAATCAGCAGTATCCCTTTACAGCATATGGTCCAGCAAATCAAATTATAAAGCTTTCCACATCTCATTAACTGCAATGAGTACAGTGAGATTTCTAATAAGTCACTTCTTTTTCATGTGAGAGGTGAGCAGTGACTTATTGTAAGTATTCTCACAGGATGACCCTTGTGCTGAAATTAAGAACTAATCTAAAATGGGAAAGGTCATCTGGTCAAGTCTGATCATAACATTTCCTCGTTATTGTTTTAGTTGGCATTGAAGCACATGCTTTCCTGGTGCACCAGCTGAAAAATGCCTTTGATAATTTCACTGACAGCGAGTAACCCACACAGTGCCATTTAATGAGTTTGGGCTGGATTAGCTGACAATAAAGAATACAATATAAATGCTTTTATAGAAAGAATTTTTCAGCAGGAAAATTTCATACAGGCGTACTTAACTAATTTATTTGCATTTACCATTAAGATGTCAGTCCAAGTACTGCTCTGGTGAAAACTCCTGGTGTCCAGTTAGATTGCAGACTCCCAAATCTCAGCCTCCCCTTGGAGGGAACCTGCTCCCAGTGCCCTGCTCACAGCCCACCTGTAGCCGTGGCTTTGGTTGCAGCGAGCGCACTGGGGAGAGAGCTACATTCAAACACTCACTTCCTCCTCTGCACAGAAAAATCAAATCATCGTACAATTGCTCATCATGTGGCTTGGCTTTATGTGGATTCCTGATTTAGTGGCAGATCTGATTCAGGAACTGAGGCATTCCTGGCTCCCTGTCTTGGGCTCAAATCTCTAACCTGAGTCCAATCTCCCTTCCGCCATCGGTCTGAAATTGTTTGCTCTAGGATATGTTGACCATAAAAATAGAGCATAGTGCACAATGAGAGAATCATCTCAACACGGTGGAAAAGAGAAAGATCAGCCAGGACAGCTGAAACACTTGGGAGGAAAATCAACAGGCTGTTTTTAGTAATTACAAAGTTGTTGGCTGATCTAATGTAGCTGGGCAGGAAATTCCATAGTTTTTGGAAACCATTGACAAAAATGTTCTGGCACTTGTATTCTCCTTTTTGTACTTCAAGAAGAGCTAATGCACTGTGCCCAAGAAGTTCAGCACGCAAAAGAAAATGGCAGACAGCTTTTCAAATAAAACATGGAGACGGATCGTCTTCCACGGTAGAAGAAAAACACTGCAACTTACTCAAAACCTCCTGACACACCACTCTATTGACTAGGCAGTAGAGGGAATGTGATCGTTCCTGCCAGGACGTTACACTTGGTTATTAAGCTCGTGGAAAATTCTGTAGGACTGTAAACCAATCCTCAAAGGATGGATTTCTTTCTTGGTCTAAAAACACTCCTTACTTTTGTGCAGCCACCACTAAGAAGTCTGAAATCAAGCTACTGTTTAGATTAACTTAATTCCCCCTTAATGTTCATTAAACACTAAACTGTTATTTCAGGGCACTTCAAGAAGAGTTGCTAGAGCTAATTTTTGGAGAAAGCAGTGTTTGAGTGCAAACTCCAGACTTATGTCCACGTCATTTCCTTTGGGTTATTTTAAGCATCTAGCATCAAATGTAACCAGGAGCCTTGAGGTCCTCAGGCCCATAGTGGGGACTAGCATGAACCTGCACCTGCCATAGGTCCCTGGAAAAGGGGAACACGGGCTGAGAGCATCTTCACCAGACAATACATAGCCATGTGCTCATCCTGAGCAGAGACTAAGCCCCAAATCAGCAGCAGCAAGAAGAACATAAAGAGACAGAGGATGGGCACTGTGGGGCTGTCCAGTCCCACTGGCTCATGGCCACGTGTGGCACACAAGCTTCACTGTCAGCTTGTGCTTCCCATGTCCTCTATACATCAGCCAAGCTTGCTCTCACCCTGCTTTCCAAAACATTTGTTGGATTGGGTGGTGCTTTTTAAGTGCAATGGAAAATTCAGGGAGTGGGGAAATCTTAAAAACACAAGTTGGAGTGGTGACGCTCAGACTGCAGAATGCCTGAAAAAAACACAGGAATTTTTGGCAGACAACTCTTACATCTCACTAGAATTAACTTTTGACCTCCAGACCTCAGAGAGTCAGAGTTTCAAAAAAATGCAGTTTTGTACTATGTGCATGGAATTACTGCAGTTCTCATGTGCATACAATCAGGCAATTATATATGCAAAAGTATAAATTAATTAGTGTTAGCAATTTAAAGCTACCTACTTTGCTGCAGTGAATTAAGCTGAATACAACAAAGAATTTACCAAACAAAAGCTCTGCCTCTTTCCTCTGTACAATGATTACAGTCCTTTGGCACCTCCAGTTATTTATATGCCACTGCCTTTAGCATCTGCTGGAGATCCACTGCAGAAGGACAGTGTATGATGGCACAGTTGCAGAGCCTTCAATGAAAAAGGAGCTCATTTAAGAAGGCATTTGCCCCTCTCCACTGAATTCATCTGATGCATTTGATTGTGCCTAGTTAGTACATTTATCTAACTACATATTGACATTCTGGGCATACTGGGGAAAAAAAATAAAACTGATGACACACTTGAACACAGCACCCTGCAGCTGTTCTGGAGGGGATTAATTTCCAAAACATGGTGAGCTGTTAGTGAATTTGTAGCTCCCACTTTGAGAGCTTGGCCAGGCTGGTCTGCATGAGGGTTCAGGGAGTGTGGGCATGAGGTCACCCTTCCAGGATCATCAGAGCCACAACTGAAGGAAAGCTATTGCTTTCCAAACACCAAATGTAGGCAATTGCTATTAGCATTTCCATGCATGTTTTACTTTAAATAGTTGCTGGTTGCTCATCCTTCCCGTAGCTGAAAATTACCTACATACCTAAATGCATACACTTGTTATGTGCCTGCATATATTTATTTTAAAATAGATATGCATATATAACACAAAAGTTCTCCAAAGCTTGTTCCTGGAAGGGTAATAACACAGAAATATTTAAGATGATTCAACAGTGGACGGCTCAGCAGATGTCTCCAGCATGGTGCAAGACATTAACATCTGCTGACTCATCATCAGAGTTAATTCCTGCCTGGCTCATGTTCCCGTCATCTCAGCAGCAATTTAGTACTTGGTAAATTTTCTCTCATCAGGAGTAAATGTTATCACAGACTTGTGATTATGTGCTATTTGAAACTCATAGAGCTAAAGCCATGTGTGATAATAAAAGGTAATTGTTTACCTTTGAAGTCCATATCTAGGGCCTTCACTGCACTCTGCCGGAAACTGGGCCAGTCCACGACCACTCAGGCACCCACACTGCCATCTGACACCCGTCACCAGGGCGTGGAAATGAGGTGGGTGCACATGCAAGAGTTGAAACAAGCTAGTGGCACTTTTATAGACTTGTTTTCCTCTACTGTAAAGTAAAACTGAACGCATGAATTCAGTAAGGAAAAGTTCCCCTTTGATTAAATATAATGACATTTCTGGCTAGTGTAGTGTAATCAAAGTTTCAGCTGCTGGAAGGATGAGCAATGCAGTACTATCTACCGACCCATAAGCATACTTAAGCATAGATGTATATATCAGTCATGATGGCAGGTACAGGAGCATGTCAGCATGGGAGTGCCCTAAGCCAGCAATGCTGCCATGTTCTTGGGGTTCTGCCATACTTTGGCTGAATGGTACTTGAACACCTGAGGCTATGGTTTCCTGTGTGTACAGCCACCATGTACTGGAGACTGCAGCTATCATCACCTCCATGTTTGAGACAGGCCATGTCAGCATGCCCATAGCTGATGGACACCCTGCATGAGACAGCATTTTGGGTACTCCAAGGGCAATTTTTCCTTCACCAGGCAGAAGCTGGGGTGTGATTCCACATGAGCCTTAGGAAGAGGAATCCCCAGTCCCCAAACCTGGCTCTCCAGCAACTGGCGGGGCCACAGAGAGCCATAAGCTCCAGCTGCCACAAATCCCCTGATCTAAGAAATAGGGAAAGGCGTAAATCTGATACCAGTTGAAAGGATTTAGTGTTTGTAACATATGCTATTAACATGCTGTTAGCTTTCATAACTCATTTTTAGCAGATTATAACTATTCCTAACAGAAATGGCCAGGGAAATGAGAGGTCTCAACGTTTTTGCCTGCTTTTCCTTATTTTGCCTTATCGTCCTGAACAATCCACGCTGGAATGCATAAATAAAGACATATGCACATTTGGAGCATGTTCAGATCAATTATCCCACATCATCTTTTTTTTTTTTTTTGGAGCTGGGAAGAAGGTATATTGCCTAAACGCTAATGCCCATGGATCTTTAATATTAATGTGATGCTCAAGAGATAATTACTTCTCATGAACTGGAATGAGTCTGGCCAAAAGGCCTGAACACATCCAAAATTCAGCTGATTTCAGTGCAGCTAATTCTGGTTGAGGGTTTTTTCTCCCTCACTGGACACACTGCCAGATGTAATAGAAATAAACCCCATTGAAACTGGCTGAGGATACGTATCATGTTCTGATTGGTAACAGATTTGCAGATTATTGGACGGGGGAGTCAGTTAAAACACCATTATAGCTCAGGCATAACCCCCCCACCCCCCTCCTGCAATAAGAGTCTTTCCCAAAGAGAATCCTCAGATGGAAACATACCTCCTGCCCTGGCACAGGATCCCAGAAGGAAGCAAGCAAGAGGAAACAACTGCAACTCTGCCCATGGCTGAATGCAAGAAAATGCTGGCGCCAATGGGACTTCTGGAAAAAGAAGAAAAGATTAGGTTTGGATTGAGCTAAAGCTCAGGAGCAGCAGACCTGTGACAGTATGCTTTGTGGGTAACCTATAGGGGACACCAAGGTTTAAAGACAGAGTGAATAAAAGCTGCCTCTATCACTTTACAGAGAGAGAAGCATCTCAGTCTCTTGTATCAGGGCACAGGAAGACGATAGCCCTCACATGCTTGCCCAGAAAAGCAACACTGAGCCCAGCTACCATATGTATGGTGAATTAATTTCTGCAGCCTGGCGAATGGCTCCTCACTGTGAGACTGCCTTCCAGAAAGCTGCCCTAAACAGGGCTAGGAAGTGAGGAAAGGAGCTCCCAAGCAGCCCAAATCTGCCCTGGCTCCTCTGTCCTGCTGTGGATGAGTCATGTATGGAGCCGGAAAGGAAATAAATGCAAACACATGGCAGACAAAATGGCTTTCACAGAAAAGAAAACACTGGACTGGAGCTGCTGTAGGTGTGCAGCACAGAGTCAGTCCCATGCAGGACAGGCACCTCTTATGCTTTGCACAGTGTTTGCCATGGTGCAGGAAGTTACAAACATTTCTTGAATTGCTAAAGCTGTTTGCCAAGGTGAGGCTAAACACCTCATTTTTTCATGGCTGGGTTTTAAATTTACATGGCCTTTTTGACATGAGAAAGGCTGGAAGAAGGAAAATAAGGGGAAGCAAGAGGAAAGGGAAAAGAGACCAATCTCGGATATAACAGGAATGGAAGGAGGTCAAAGGAAAACTCTAGCTGGAAAGAATACATGAGTCTATTTCTAGTACTAAATGCAAATATACACTTAAACATAGAGGTTACAAATTCATGCTGGTGCTAAAACTTCCTAAAAAGTTGTAATGTTTTTTCCTCTAATCATGGTCAATATAATAATCTTTACCAGACTCCTCCACCAATGTAGTCTGGGCCTTGCTATGTGTTCGTGCACCTCAAAGAAAATACTCATAATTAAAGCTACTCACAGAGTAGGGCAATGAATTTCTAAATGCCTGAGTGAGAAAATATTTCAACCCATTGATATTAGCATTTCAAAACAGAGAGGAATTCTGTAGTTCTTCCATAAATACTTTTCATACATACAGCACAGACCTCAGGTTCTTATTCTAAGACAAATACACAGATATATTTCAGGTATAAAGGTATAAGAGTCAGCTGTGGTGTGTTCTGCTGGCATGAGGCAAGACATTCTGCTCAGCTTTTGCATAATGATTCAGCCATGATTTTAAGTATTCAATTCTACTTGTATGACTCCTTAAAATTCCCTGCAATATAATTATACTGATGGGAATGCAGAAAGATAATTGCTTTTAGAGAAAAGTTTCTCTTTGTTTCACATTCATCTGGCTTCCATAAATAGGAGACCTTGAAAAGCAGCAATATGCATCCATGTGTCTCTGGCTATTTATTTACAAAGCTAGACCTTAATAAATGTATTTTTTCAATAAAATTAAAAAGGATGCACAATAATTCATTTAGACAAAAAGGCATGAAAGGGAACGTCACCAGGAGCGTGCCTCATCACTGGAAGTGATCAGCTGATTCCTGAAGAACTGGCAGGTGCTCTCTTTTTGGAAAGCAACAGTGAGGTAGTACTGAGGAGAAGAAAAAAGTAAGCTAGGAATCAGAGCAATTCTTTATTCAGGCAATAATTATACAAATTAGATCCATGAAAGCCAGAGAATGACTGTGCCTTGAACCCTATCTGTCTGCATAGAACAATGGAGAAATTAATAATTAAATCTATTACATATGCTCGTAACTCAGCACAAAAGATACTTCACTAGCTCAAACAATTCTGCATTTTCATTTGAATAAAGCTTTCACAGACTTTTTTCTCATTATATATGTATTATATTTTAAATTTAACAGCTTATTTTGTTGCCTTTATGTCTTGAATTAATAAGGCCACACTTTAATGCACTAATGTTGTAATAGCATTAGCATGCTTTACAGTCATTACTTGGGGGGGGGGGGGGAAATCCCTAGTTTCCCAGTGGTGAAATCAATTTGCCCATAACTTCCTGTCTCTCATAACCTCTGCTAGCATAACTTGAAACTCTGTGCTGCTTTTCTTACCAAAAGACTTGTTTATACATTCTAGCTGTGGACGGGGCAGGATCTGAAGGTAACACTATTCTGTTAAGTTTACACAAACAGTTCAAGAACAGACCAAAAATCTTTTCAGCCAGTTAAAGCAATTAGCAGGCCAGATATACCAACCTAATGCTACTTCCCATGTAAGAAATAATTTAGCCTCAGAAACACAGATGGCTCAGTGGGTTTTGACCCAGAATTATTTTCCTTTGGTTGGGTGGGGGGATGCAGACACCCGTAGGGCTGGCAGGGTGGAGGACTAGCCCCCTTTCCCCTTCCCAGCTGGGATGAAGGACTGGTTGCAGCATCCAAATGTCAAGGGTATCGGGAAGAGGAGGTGGAGAAGAAAAAACACTGAGAAGCTTCAGATGTAAAAATTACTGAGAGTTCCTCCCAAGTCCTGCTTCTTAGATGGCGGCTGACTCCAGGCCCTCGCAGCCTGCAGCCCACGCAGGCCCTGCAAAAGCTGCCAAGTCAAATAACACTAATTGCATTACAGATTGCTAGCAGAATTTGCTGTTCTTTTCAACTAAGCCGAAGACTTTCCACTTCCATTTTGTTTGGGGAATTTAAGTGGTGTGCATATTCCTACCACCGGCCAGCACAAGGGGTTAGGAAAGGGGTGGCAATCACTCACTCACTCAGACCAAAAGCAGATCTGTAAACTTGGGAAAACAGTGAGAGGAAGTGAAGGAGCACGCTAGAGAATGACAGCTGTGGAAATGGCTGCCCTGGTGGAGGCTCACTGCCCCTCACATGCACTGAGCAGTGCAGCACTGATGGGGTAGCTGGACCCTGGCCCAGTGTGGGGAGTGGAGACTGCTGTGGCTTGCCTACAGCAGGTGCTTGCAAACCTCCTGTTACCTAACATGGGAAACCCATACCACCTAGCCCACCATAGGAGGCACCAGTGGGGTCAGCCTGTGTGGGACGCTAGAGCCACAGCACAGCCCTCACTCACCCTCCACAAATGGGAACTTGGGATAAGCAGTGCTGAGACTGCTTCCTGAGCACAGATAGTGGTGCTTTCTTGTAGCAGTACCCAGAGGGGTGATTTTCACATGTTAGCATCATGGCACAAAATTCCTATTTCCCAATACCTTGTGGAGAAAATTTTGTAAGATTTAAAATACTTCAGCAGGAAAAGCAGATGACCATACTAACTCAAAAATTTTACATCATCCTATTTCCTCAGAAATCAGAATACAGGCAGACATGTGTCTTGTATCTCTTTGCTTAGTTGCACACCAGTCAAAATCCCTAACACTACCCAGTCTTGAAGTACTTTGCAATTATTAGGATGGCTCCCATTATCTGGCAGCTCCAAGGAGCAATGAAGTCCAATTTTTCTGAGTGAACAGAAATTCTGACAAACCGCCCATCATTCATTTAATATGGGAAGACTCTAGTCTTCTTGAAAACCTCTTCAGGATTGCTAACCTCACTCCAGCTACAATGTAATATGCATTTTGCACTGCAGCACCTCTTTCACTGGTGTTTCAGCTGAACAGAGATGTTATACTGTCATGCTTATTTAAGCAGAAGGGTTATCACTGTTCCTTCACACAATACTATATAGCTCAAAGGTGCAATAAGTAGCCGAGAAATATGCCAAAGAGGTCTGGGAAAATAAACAACGTCAATTTGTTCCTTTAAGTATCATCATGACAAATTTACCGGGCGGCTGGTGAGATAAAATGCAGCACTTTAAATACCTAAACTAATCAATAGAGAGAACCAAGTGTGCAATCCATTTTCCGAGGACAAGCTTTTAAGGTTAATTCTTCATTCATATAAACACAATGCAAGGGTCATTGTTTAACCTAAAGCAGCCCTTCATTATATTATAATAATTAGGCTCAATTTAGCACTAAAATTAGCCATCTTACTTAAAATACAGGCTAAGATCAGAAAGGAAAACTAACGGCCGTGTTGATCCCTGCGGGAGCTCAGCGCCTGGCCCTCGCTGCAAGAAGTACCACGGCTGCCGAAGGTCGCTCGCAGGCGGTAGCCGGGGGGACGGCCGCAAGCCCCCCGCCACTTCCAGGCGTCACGACGGGTGACGCCGGGGCCCGGGCGGTGGCGGCCCCACCGCGCCGTTCCTTGTGTGCCACCTAGTGGCGGTTCGGTGGACCCGCAGCGGCCTCGCACCCGTCTGCTGTCCCCAGCCCCACAGTCGCTACCCCACGAGGCCTTTTCTTCCCTCCACGCCCAGGGGTCTGTGCAGTTTCTGCTGTACAGAAGCCTCCAAAGAAAAGGGCGCGATTATGAGTAGATCGTTCATGTCCTTTATCGCTTCGGCCTGCTCTCAGAAGTGAAGGGAAGAATGGTCAAGCAGTGAGTTTGTCCCTGCTGAGCTCTCCAGGTTCCTGAGCTTGCTGCTTCGAATAAACTGCCTCCCGCGAATTGCTCAGAGCCTGATAAAGACTGAGCTTAACAGCTAACGGTTTATCTGTCCCCGGGTTCAGCTCTGAACGCCATCAGATTAAAGACTAGGCCCTTTGGCAACAGTTAAGTGATAAAAAGCACAAATGATCTTTCTGATTACCCATCATGTCACTGTAACTGCACAATTGCCACTTCCTAAAAAGGGGAGGGGGACCAGCAAGCAGGCTGCACACAACCCCAAGAGCAGGCAGCACTCCAGGTACCACACCCTCTCCCTCCCCACATCACCACCCAGACCCTCTGGCAGGGTCAGAGGCTCTGCCGCCCCCCCTGAACTTGGGCAGTTGTAGGCAGAGCAGGGTCCTGGTGAAGAGTGGGTGAGGACACGGCCTTGGCCTGCTCAGACAGCATGTTCCCAGGGTTCCCCAGCAGCGGAGAACTTCAGTTACTTGTTGGCCAGATCATGGGCTATGTCAGCACCAAGAGCAAGAATTTCCTGCATGCCATTAGAGAAGCCACTGGGTCTTGCTATGCCTCAATTTTCCCCTTCATAAAACAGAGTACTTATTTTTACAGTGTAATAGCACCCTAAAAATTCAGTGCTATCTCCAGTATCCTCCTTTCTGAACATCCCCCCTTTTCTATCACACTCTAAGATTTCTGTCCACTGAGGGCTCAACTGCTGTTGCATCACCTCCTAAGTTGCTTAGAGAAACAAACCAAAATGTTTGCAATCAAACAAAGAAGCTTTTCCCAAACCTTTCCTTGGAACATTCCAAAGTGATACTATGTCCAAAGTAACACTGGGAAGCACCAGCCTCACCATTTTCTGAGGTACAGCACCCACATGGGGACAAATACAAACCATCTGCACAGTCCCAGGACAGAGAGTTCTCACAGCTGCCAGTTTGCCACACCAATGCTATTCATACACTTTCAGCTTCACAAGAAGGAAGAGGATTAGCAGCACTTCTGGTCAAAGCAAAGGAGATAGCATGAGTTTAAAATGGCTTTCCTGTGGCTGCCCAGGAAAACTGCAGCAAGAGGTATGACTGGAGGCTTGTGACCGTGGTTCATGCTGGGAGCCACCCCTTCAGCAGCAGCGGAAGGGCATATGCACACCCTTCCACAGTACAAACATGCAGCGGACTTCATGTCTTTCCTCAGCATAACTAGACAGCAACACAGCTGAAATTAGTCCAAAGGGTGAATTAGAAGTGAAAAAGTGAACTCCCTCTTAGTATTTGAATTGAATTTCTTTGCTTTTGACTGAGTTTCTCATGAGCAGAGCATTACTTATATCTAACTGAAATTAAAGAGAAAATAAATTCTTATACCTGTATATTTTTTAACAATCGCCAAACAGATCTTTTGCCTTCCATGAGAGTCACCTACCACACACAGCCATGGTGTGCTCAGTGTCCTGAGCACTGGCAGCAGCCTGCAGCCGTTCCATGCAGGAACCGATTTCACTGATTTTTTTGAAGGTAAGGGTATTAGCAGAGATTCCTGCCTGAGAAGACTATGAAGTCAGAGTGAACACGGGAGACACACACTATCTCCCACAAGGAGGCCAAAGGAGGTGGCAGAGCTGGGGGAAGCTGCTGGGATGGTGGGGAGGGGATTGCTTGGAAGCGGGGGCCAACAGCAACATGCTCCAGATGTCATGTGCCCTGGATGGAAAGATCTTTGTATCCTCATAAAAATGGAAAATCTTGTTTTGAATAGGGGGCAAAGAGATGTGAAAACACCAAAGTTCAAACTAAGTTTTATGAGGAGAGTTAGAGTGCACTCAGCCTGTAAAACAACCTAGCAGTAGTGGCAGGCCACCACCTGAAGCACTGTCTGGACAGAGGTTTCTCATGGTAGTACATAATCAGAACACGCTGCAAGTTTTATGGGAGGAATACCACTGTCAACAGGTGATTGAATTGCTTTTCACATAAGGTGCAAAAGACAGACCTTGCCAGGGATCAGCAAGGGGAAAGACAGAGACAGCTGCTTACCTTGACATGTTTCTTCCACATGAGCCAAACTAATTGCACACGTCAAAAGGAAAAGTTAACACATGGCTTTTCTCCACTCCCGATAATGATCAGATAGGGCTCTTCCTGTCTTCTCCAGCAGCCCTTCCTCCAGCATAGCATGCAAAGGAGGAAGAAAATACAGCTTTGAAGGTCAGGTAATGGCCTAATTAAAGAAAAATTCCAACTCCAATGCTGGGGGCCCTGCCCTTTTAAAGCACAATGCTGGGTCAGGCTGTCAGTTGTGGTTTAGTGCACCGGTGCTGTTAGAAGATCCCTAGTCTTTGGTTTAACATGGGTCATTTGACATGCAGGTTTCTAAATAATTGCAGCAAGTGCAAAGAGATGTGTGTTAATTTTAAAGTAGCTATTGCCCTGTGAAGGCCACCTGTGCCCAGCTCTTCTGGAGACAGGGAGAGCCTGCAGAGGTTGTGAGAGCAGGTCTCCCCTTTAAAAACTGAACCACAGAATGGATGATCAGGCAAATGGCCTTGAAGCAAGTGGTTGGGCAGAGTTTAAATCTCTTGCTTGCTCAGAGACCCAAAAAGACTACAGTGATCCCGTGGGCCTGGAGAGCCCTGGGAGCATCACTCTCTGTGGCAGCGGAGATCTGCAGCACTTAGCTTGCACATTTATGGTACAACAGTACTTCTTTGCAATATTTCTTTTGACAGTGTTATTGCACAGCAAGGGCACAGGTGCTCTTGGACATGGTTTTAGCTGAACATATAGCAAAAAAATTAAAGCTTTTTTTTTTGCATGATCTCAGTCTGATATCCTTGTGGTTTCATTTTGTATGGCTGGTCCTTGATGGGGTAGGGAAGATGCTTGTGGTTTTTTTTTAATGATGCAAAAATAACCTGTTTTTATTCTGTTAAACATTAGCAGAGTTTGGGCAAGAGGGATGTTGGTCTGAGAATATAAGTGGGAAGGTTCTATGTAATACATGTCCCCAGTTCTTCCCACCAGATGTGTATTTCACCACAAGGCTATCTGAAACACTAGACAAGACTCTGAAACACACCAGCGTTCCAAATGGCTACAGATGACTGAAAGGAATGTATCATCTTCTCTGATCTTTTCTCCTTGGTTTTTAAAGTGGTTAATATAGCAGGCAAACAAAAAAAGGTAATAATGGTATTTCTTTTCTCTAATCACACAAAGCCTTAGAAGCAAGAATCAGACTTAGGGGGGAGAAAAGCAGGTGCAATTACTGCACTCTAATCACCTAATGCTGCCAGCACAGACAGCTGTTCCTGTTCTGACTCTTTTCCAAATGAGTCAAAGGAGTTAGTTCCAACTTTCAGAAAGCTGTTGTGTGTTGCTTTATTTCCCACATCATAGGCTTGGATTCATTTTGGAACCTCAGAGAACAACATCCTGTACCCTGATTTGGCTTCAGCCAGCAACACAAGTTCATGAGGGTTTAGAACTCGTGTCCAAAGCTGCAAATACAGAGCTCCTCAGATGTTCACACCTGTTCTTTGACCCTTCCTGGTGCCTGGAACATGACAGGCAAGTACAAAAATTAAATTCCATATAAAGAAATAAATTATTATTTTATTAAAATGATAGGGTTTGGTACACATTAATTTGCACCATTATTCATGCCAAAGTAGAAAGTTATATGAGAAAACGATTAGCAAAGAGACATAGGAGGAGCCCTCACAGGGCACAAAGGGTCGTGGCTGAACTCCTGGCTCCTCCACAATGCTCTTGCATAGCTGTGGGCAATTCACCTATAACAACAGCCCTGCTATATTTACAGGCACCACACTCCTGGCTTAGGAGTGCAATAAAAGCCCAATCTTGCTTTTATCTCAGCATGAATCAGTATCAAAATACCTCATCAGGCATACCCATCAGGTCAGGGCCCTGTTCCTCAAAATTCTTTTTGCTTGCTGTACCTGATGGCTGGCAGCAACATTCTCACTGCTGGCAGAAATGGGGATCCGCCTAGGCCATTCACCTTCCCCCCGCACGGAGCATCCCTGCTGAAGCACTTTTGGGCCCACACTGTAGCTAGGCAAGGGATGAGCCTGAACAAAGGCAGCAGGAAGGGTCAGAAGATGCATTTTCTCAAAACAGATAAATCCTACCTATGTTTCAGTGCCTCTGATAAAGGATGACAGTAATAGGTTTTCTAACAAAAACATTGCAAAGGATAGGAGAATTCTATTCAATACTATCTGATAATCATCAGATATTTATGGCAGCCACATGCCAATACCACTTACCCAAACAGGCTTCCTTTTGATCTGCAGCAGTATTGGTTTATGTGCCAATAAAAATATTTATGTGCAATAATACTAACACAGCTCTTACACCAAGTTATGTACAAAGAACAAGCATCTATATTGCTCCCAAGTAGGAAAAGAAAGCTCTTACCTGAGGGAGAGACTTTTCTCTGCTGGATAGACAACGATGATGACAGATGCCCAGAGATGACTAGAAAAACAAGAAGTGCAAGATACAAGAATTTACCCTCCATCTATGTTAGTCTACTTGCTTCACACATGCAGGATGAAACATCTGTCTCTGATGAGTAACTGTGGGGAAGTTACTTAAACTTCTCAGCTATGCTCTAGGTCATCTGACAGACTGGAAAATCATCATTCCTAAAAACATACACCAATATTCTACAACTAATATTCCTCCTGCCTTTCAATAGGCAAGTCTTCACCAAACAGCCTGTTTTGCCCATCACATGCATATTCCTTACAGAAATTTGAGGTATGAATCTTATTATCTGATGCATTAATAGCTGCTGCATTAACAGATGAAGCCTAGAAAACAATATGCAGAAGACTAAGAAATACTTGTAAACTGAAATGACATTCAGAGAGCAGAATCCTATCAGTTTCTGAAGTGATGGGAGTGGACTTTCACCTCAGCTTTGGGGAGGTGAGAATTTGGCTTTGTTTCTCATTTAGTTTCTTAAACATTGTTTCTCAAAAATCTTGTAAGATTTTGTTGCTGGCCCCTTTTTTACAGTGGCAACCTCACATGAGAAACAGCTATTTATTGCTTGAGGGTCCTCCCTCCCCCCACCTGATTTGGGAAGAACAGCAGTATGGGGATTTTTTGATTTATATGGAAAGAGGAAACCACCCTGGGCAAAAAGTCTACAGTCAGCAGAAGCAGCACTTTGTCTTCAAAGACTTAGACACAAGGCTCCCAAATGATTAATGTTCCTCACTCACATTTTTCTTAAAGATGTGATTACAGAAAAGAGCATGAAGAGGAAATTGTTTTTAAAAGAATGGTTAGAAATATGTTTCCATAACAAGGAACAACAACAACAGTTCTGGGTGGTTTTAAAAGAATAAAGTCAACAATTAGAAATTCAGATGCTAAACTGCTGATGTATGTTAGTATCCTGGCACCAAACTTAGATATTCATCTTTCCTAGAAAATTATTGGTAACTACTCAACCTGAAAAAAACCCACAAACAAACAAACAAACAGAAAACCCCACCCCACAAAAACCGTGAAAGATTTATTAGCTAACTGCATATCAACACAAATACCTAAATTCAGTCTCTACATTGAAAAAAACTGACAAATGGTATTATCACAACACTTAATTTGCATCGCTGTTAGCTATGGAGTATCACAGACCACAAGAAATTTTAGAATATCCTGTATGGCTGTGATACTCAGGTCCTTATTTCCTAGTCTTCTGCAGTATCTTTGCAAATAGATGGTTAAGACTTCCAGCTGTCAATCATTATTTGAATTTGGATTAACCAAATGAGACTGGCATGTGGGAGTCTACCAATGCAGCTACAGGGACGTGCACACTCTTTTAGACTTTGAACAGACCTTTTCTCGTGCATATGAGAAAACACAAGAATGAGTTTAAATCAACACATATAAGCAGAGCATAAAATGATTCTAAAAGGTTGAACAACCATCTCAATGTCTATAATAAACCATTGCATGAGGGTTTTCCCTTCCTCAGTCACAAGGTAGATGATTGTATTGGAAAATACAGTTGTTAAAGGAACCATAAACTTTGGTATCAGGATCTTTCATTAGCGAAAGCTCTTTTGAATGTGTTTCCTAGGTACTAGAAATGAGCAAAGCCCAAACTGGACTGTTCAGCAGAGGCTCAGAAGCCATTTGAGATGCACAAAACTGCATTTTGAAAGAGCATTGAAGTGTCTGCCTGGGTATGCTTTGTTCCCTCTGACAGTATATTGACAAGGTTTTCAAACCTGGCTTCCAAAACTGTCTTTGAATCTTTTTGGCTCTGTAATTCACTCTCCATTTATCTCATTAGGATCAAGTTATGAGAACTGCAACTATGTATGTTTAGACACACATGCACACAAGTATACATAAGAGGACTTTCCTGGATAGGTGAGGTGATGAGGAACCAAAGTTACATGAGCCAGTTGCAAAGCTTTAGTTAATAAAACCTGTTGATTGCATCCTGATTCTCATCTTGTCCTGCACAAAGATTTAAAAGAAAACAAAACATGAGTTAAATATCCTTGCTAGATAAAGTGACTGTCAGATATATGGGGTACATTGATCTGAACTGTTGTACAGTCACTAGTGTGTGCAAGATAATTCAGGACAATATGTGATCACTACCTCTGACACACAGGACAGGGACCTCTGTTGCCACCACTCTCAAAGGTGGTCCTGAGTAAACACCAAGTGTGATAAACTCCGTATTGGAGCATGATCTCATATCCTACAACAATACCTGCAAGATAAGGCTTGTCCTTTGGAACACTTGTGAAGCATTGAGACCTATTATGCTATCTCACAGAGCCAGCTGAGAAAAGGGAGAGGCTGAACACAGATGTCATACACTCTCACATGTTTTTCCATACACTTGGGAAAAAAAATAAGGGCACTGACAAAGAATGTTTGTGGTGGTGGTGAGAGAACTGATGTTTTCCTGTTTTGCTCCGTTTTTAAGAGAAAAAAAAAAATCCACTTTAATCTTAAGAAAAAACCCAAAACCAAACAAACAAAAAACCCACCCCAAAAGCACAACACACCAAAACCCTTGTTGAAAAGTTTTGTGGAAAAGCAATGTTTACAACAACTTTTTTTTCCTTTCTCCTACAAGTAAGTCTCAGGTTTCCAACCATCTCTCCAAAGAAACCTTTAGTATTAACAGATGTTTGATTGGAATCTGCCCGAGTCAGTGAACTCATTCTGAATGGATACAAACCCAAAAACCAACAAGATTTTTGTTTCACACCATCTGAGCATAAGATCCATTCCCCTGGACTTCATGGACTTAACTTCTATCTTTTGATTACAGACTGTTTTATTTTGAAGAAGCAAGGACCTCAAATGAAGAGTGAACGAGCCTCCCAGTCAATGTAATCTGTTTTACCAGATCTATAGCTTAGCTGTAAGTAGAACTGAAGCAGAGGGTGGGGGTTATAAATAGGAGACCTTTCATTTGTTGGTGTACAGGACTTGCTTATTATAGCCGCAGCATTGATGGTTGCAACTTGGAATTCATTATTTCAGTCAAGGGAAGGCACTGAAGATCCAAAGCAGATAATTAGACTGAAGATAGCCATCATAGCTGTTAACTTCAGGAATTACTGCAGTCCCCAATAGTGGCTTGTATTTCCGCCTGCACTGTGCCTTCTTCACACACTCTCTTCAAAGATGCATATAGACCCTTTCTTACAGCATCTGCTGTTTCATGCTGTATCTGCCCATGTATTCACTCACCCTTACACACTGCATTGAAGCAGCCTTTACAAAGCCAGGCTGTAACTGCAGAAGTCTCTAGCAGTTAAGCATTTCTTTCCCCCTTGCCAATTCTCCAAGTCACGCAACATTTTTAAAGTTATTAAATCCTAATAAAGTAGATTAGGGATGCCAAATTCAATTCTGCGCTAAAAATGACTATCAGTATTTGTCAAGACAATAATGCCTTCACAGCCAGAAGACCATTATTCTCTAGAATAATCCTTTTTTCTTTTTTTTTTCCCCTGGTAAAGACAATTCATATTTTCCAGTAACTATTGCATCAAAACCAGAGTTCTGCTTGAGTTACAGCATTTAAATTATCATACCAAATAAGGTATATTTCT
Source organism: Melanerpes formicivorus (assembly GCF_026170545.1). NCBI lineage: Eukaryota > Metazoa > Chordata > Aves > Piciformes > Picidae > Melanerpes > Melanerpes formicivorus. Next base: position 16,456,692 of record NW_027142359.1, on the reverse strand, counting down.
CTCTCAAAATACAACAGCATTTTTCCTTATTAACACTGCATTCATTTTTGAAACACATTGCTTTTTAGATGAAAAACCCACAGATGGGATCCTATCAGTAGCAGGCTGAAACAGCACACGCATGAATACAGCAAGTTAGTGAACCATTTCTTAAAGCACCTGACGAACATGATACCTGTATACTTATAGTCACAATGCCCATGAATCACCATTTTAATCTAGTATGTTCCAAGATATATTTCCCCCATCCCCCAGCCCCAACAGGAAGATGGGTAATTGTTCTTTGTGCAATTATTTTGACAGTCATGTTTATGATGAGAGGTTATACAGCAAATTTGAGAGTGGATTCAGGACCAGTCTTATAAACATGTAGAAAGTGGGCAGAGAATGTTTATCACAGTATTTTCCACTTTTATGAGGATGCAGTTGATTATTATGACAAGGTGAAAGGTCTCAAAGCATTCATTTTTAGGCCACAGGTGTTCTTTGTAAAGTGTTTTTTTTCCTTTTTTTTTAATAAAGAGTATTATTAGTCCTCTAAATTAGCTCTTATTGAAAGTTACCACATCTGCGTTATGTGGTAATGAAGCCAGGGGGAGGTCATAGCAGGGGACTTGTGCTTGAAGAAAACATCTGGACATTGCTTTGACATTCGCTAGCAACTTCTTGTATTTTATTAAAAAGTAAGTAAATTATGCTGGAATCAGATGCAAGATTCTAACAAATAAAATGAAAAAGCAGGACCTAAAAAAACAACATAAATAAATGTGGCCTTGAAGAGAAAACCTCTTTCCCTTCTTTCACTCCCTTCCCAGGAATTCCAATTGATTAATTACCTGTACAAATGGCAGCATCAATTAAAATAAAAAAGAAAAAAATTCAACCAGTCTTTGAGACATGTCTCTAACATTAGTTATTGTGTTTTTCATAGGAGAAGCTACTGTCATTTTACAGAAAGCATTTTTTGTGGTGTAGTTTGGGTTTTTTTTTCCTGTCATTTTGTTTGCTACATGATTTCAGAAATAGGTGCAACGACCTTAGAAAGTTCTGTACCTTCATATAAGCAACTTTTTCCTTTACTTCCCCCTGGCTGATTTAAGTAAAGACCTTTATTTCCCATGCACAATTACACCTATCACTTCCACTGACAGAAGTTCAGAAAAGTCTACTTGCAATGAAAGAGGTGTTGAAAAGCCAGCAAAATCCTCATGTGGAAGTTGCTGAGTAACTGCATGATAGTTCTTGATCATCAAGGCTGAAAACTAAACATTTAGGAACTATCACATTAAGAAACTTGGCTGGACCAGATGCCTGCTCAGCTCCATAGTGCATGCAGCTAGGAATGTTTATAGGGCAGTGGCTACAGTACAGGTTAAGAAAACCAAAACAGTTGCTTACCCATGCTCACTGTACTTTTCTTGTTCTAAGTGCTTGCTTACAAATGCAAATGACATGTCTATGCTATTCAAGTTCTTACACCCTAGTCATCACTGCAGTTACTGAGCAGTCAGGTCTTTTTTCCCCTCAGGCAGGGAAACATACATGTATCAGCGCATTGTTTTAATGTCAGTCTTCTATTCTACAAATACCAGGTTTACTATTAAGAGCTTTTCCTCGACACTTTCATCACAGTGTCAAATTTTATTTCATTTCTGGCTAGAAAGGCCAATGCAAATTTTAAAGGCCTGTAAATATATTTGGTTATAGCTGTATGAAATTGTTACAGATGAACTACACTCCAGCTCAGGCCTCCTCTTCAAAATCACAATAGCTGCACATGGAGTTCACACTACTGCACAACAACATCTTCTAGAAAAAAGGAAAAGGCATTGAATGTGAATGTGACATGCAAATATTAAGACAGGACACAAGGCTTCTTTTCTTTCCCCTTCCCAATGGGTGTTTTATTTTATAGCATTTGCATTAGGTAATCAACTGAAACACTTCAACAACAGAAAGCTGGCAGCACAGTAAGGAAAAATGGAGATTATTTCTCAAACAGCTGTGACAAAATGTTTTCAAGTTGGAATAGTATTGCACAAATGAATCAGTTTATGATGCTTGAGTGGGAGTGAGCATCTTCAACATGGATTGTGAGGAAAAAAGGCACTATTTAGCTGTGTGTGTTTTTAAAAAACAAAAAAAGTCATGAAGCACAATCCATGTTTTTGAAAATTACATTCAGTACTGCTTTAGAAATGCTCACAAACCTGTCTCTTTTTACAGAAGCTACAGAAAGCTGCTGATGTAAATATCAGACAGTAGAAGTGTATGAACATTTATAGTTATGCTCCAGAAAAGTCTCAGGAAGAGGGCTCTTTCTATAAATACTGCTGCAAAGGTTACATAGCTGCATAGGCTCACACTAAAGGAGGCATCCATGCAACTAAGCAACCTTACAGTTTCCTTAATTTCTAGTAGTCATAAAATATGCTCTAATTTTGAAGAGCTAAATTGGCAGTGCACTTGAATCAGGCTTTTCCACTGACTGCTCAAGCAGTACAGTTCAGAGTGTGTCATCCATACACTTTTTTGTCATATACAAGTCTAGTAATGTCAGGTAAGTTTAATGGAAAAATGTAACAGAAAAAACCCTGAATTTTCCCTGATATAAAACAGAACTGCTCTGAGACCATAAATAAGCAAATGTTTATTCTTGGAAAGTAAAAGTAGCTAAGGATCTCAGAAAAACTAAGTACCCAGAAAAGGCATTTCAAATGACCAGGATGGGCTGCTTCTTCCTCTCCTAGATTATATAGCCATAAATTTTCACATCTGTTTGAAAAGGGAGCAGACATTGTACATCTTAGATTTGAGCCTGTGGATGCACTAACAAAACTAGAGTGAAATGGCTGCAGAATTATTATGGGGGAGGAGCTAAAATCACTGTTGTTCTCCTGCCAACACTGCCCAGTGTATCACAGGTGCTCCAGGCATGCTGTGCTATGGCTATCTAGTTACCAGCGCAGCTGGACCTACCACCTTTATGATGACATGAAGAATTTCAACAGGGCTGCAGTTTTGCAAAAAATCTGGGCTTCAATTTTGTACAAAAAGTAGAGAACACTGTAACAAAACTTACTCTCAACTATATGTGTATGTGAGCATTTCAGCACCTGTCAAATGAACTTAGCCCTGCAAAAAGCCTATCTAATTCCTGTGCACACTACAGTGACTTCAGTTAAAAGATCTATGTTAAGGAGGCTGCATAGTATGACTTCATCACACAACCTGCAGGGAAAAAAAATAATTAAAAATCCATGTATTGCTGCTTTTCACTACAAGTCATTATGGGAAAATACACAGGATTCATTCTGAATTTATATTGTATAGTAATTTGAATCTCAACAATTTGGACTGCTTCCATTTCTGAAGATATGATGAACAGAGCAGGTTATTAAAAATCCATAAAGCTCCTTTTCCTAAACTGTCTTTTAGGAAATCCGAGTTTGCTAGTTTTGAATTCAAAGTATTCTAAAAAGTTCACAGTTGACTGAATGGTTGCACTAGATATAAAAGTAGACAGTCTTGATTCTGTCTGTGTTCCACAGACAGTAAGATCTTCTTCAGGGTACACCTGGAGTGAATAACTCTCCAACTGTACTAGCAATTTCAAAAAAATATATTCCTAGGATTGTTTGTCTCAAACCTGAAGGTTCACAGCAAAGAACAGGAAGTGCTATCAAATGGAATAAAATGTTTTCTTGTATGAACTATGAAATATATATTGCTCTTTCAAAAATGAACAAAACATTGCATTGTTCTATTATTTTGGTAACCGAAAACTTGTAATTAAGAAATTCTAAATCCTGGAAGGAAGAAAAAGCAAACCCAACTTTTAAAATGGCATACAGAATACAAGAGGTTTCTGGAGATTCTATTAAAATCAGTAGAAGTCTTGCTTCTTTTTTTCGTATCTACACATCCATTTCATTACTTAGATGAGTATTTTGTTTTCACTGAGTAAACTCTTCTGCTCTAATAGAGGTGTTCTTAAAATTCTGAAGGACAGCCAGGAAGCTAAACTGATCCAAATTATTCTGAAGGGAAAAAAAAACCAGCATCAAAAATAGTATCTACCATAAAACTATCTCTGAATGGATAGTATTTCCTGGGATTATAAAGATTCCTTTTATCTCAAAAAAAAAAAATCACTGCTTTGTTATGGAAATTTTTCAGATATTCATTAGCTACTTCTTGTGTATGACTCCTCAGTTCCTTTCTTTAGCCACAAAACATGTCTTTATGTATGACCTAACACATTCTATTCCTAAACATGTTGCCATTAATGACATCAATAGACAAGAACTAGAACAGGAAATCTTACACATGGTTCATGCTATATAAATGGTTAAGTTATCAGAAGGAACTTCCCTGATTATTTGGGAAGAACAAAGAAAGACCTATTTTTAAGATTCAAAGGGAAAAATCCAAGAAAACAAGAAAATGCAAGATGTGTTTGATAGTCTCTCATTATCCTCTCTGTAATTGGGCTGTTGCTTTTGGCTGCAGACATCCAGTTCACAGACCATTTTCCATTTCCTTTGTTTTCATTACAAGAACAGGCTGGTTAAAGAAACCCCACTTGGTAATTTTAAACTAAGCTTTCAGCATCATCCCTTGGGAATTTAAAGCTTTACCACCATTCCTTACTTTGTCTCCTCAGTGCCTTCCCCCATTAAACTCCGTGAAAAGCACTTTAAGAAAAGGCAGGTGTAAGATGTGTAAATACTCAGATCTTTAAGAAAATTCAATAGGAAATAAATTCCTGTAGTTTTCCACTGCCATTTGCTACAGTGCAGTGGCCCCAGACATCTGTTCTCAAATTTCAATTTACTTCATGTACCAGGTGTTTCACATTGTTAATAATGGCAACTCACAAATTTACAATAGTCACATAAGGCAGTTACATAAATACAATTATGTCAATCAAGTTCACTGCATCTTTCTCAACCAGACTACATATGACATCTTTCTTCTTTTCCTCTTACCAAAATAAAAGGATGAAGACTACATCTCTATAAAGAGAATCCCTGGACAACATTCTGGTATTGAAGTCAGAGAGGTTACTGAAGTGCATTTCAGCAATGTCTGACAGTTAACTCAACCAGGAAGTAGATGTGCTGTTTTTCACTTCACATATAACAGAATTGGTGCAAAAAACCCCACTTTGAACTACTTACTTTAAACCTTTTGGTCCAAATACATAAAATAAGCAGTATTTACAGCATTTTACTCCTTTTTGTAAATGCAATGCTTTAAAACACGTTATAAAGCACCTTAGTAAAAATATTCTACAGATAAAAGTATCGAAGTAGTAGGAAAACCCTAACCATACCACAGCTCACTAATGGAGTCATAATATGGATTCACCAATACCTCAGTTTACAATTAGTACAAAGAAACCATGGAGAAACTTAATACTGAATTTACCATTTTTATACCACTGTGTAAGGATCAACCAGAACTGCAGACAATACCAACTTCCTTTGTAGTTTTCCCAACCTGTCAGTAGTGATGGTGGTGATAAAAAACAGAACAAGAAAACCCCACTGCTCTGATTCTGTAGCTTTTGGTTTTTTTTGACAATATTGATGTGGAAATGATGTTTTAACACTAATGATGAGTTGCAAGTTTTTAATAAAACCACATATATAAATATGGAAATTCCAGCAGCAGCAGCAGCATTTCTCAGCAGAACATGATTAACCATCCCAATTAATATCATGTGACTCACTAAAACAAAGCACAGATGTCAACCAGTTATTAACACCACTCATACTGTATACAACCAAAATGTTAATGGTGAAAGCTGGGGGAAAAAAAAAAAAACACCAACCAAAACCAACTGTTTTGTCTTCAAGTATAAATGAAAATAAATTGCTCTGAAAATTAAGAAGAGCATCAACAGTAGCATTTTTCCTTTGTTTACACTTTCAGCTAGAACTGCTGTGTATTAATTGCTCCAAATTAAAGGGTAGATTTCTTCAGGTAAAGGATATGAACTCCCAGTATTAGATAAAAGAAATGAAGACTTTGCTTCTGGATTACCAACATAGTTAGCCAGTATCCAATGCTCTGGAGGTGATCCACAGCCCACTTTTCTCAGATCTATAAAGAAACGTTTTGGAGGTCTACAAGCAATCTAGTTTCCATGGCTGAGGGCTAAGATGATGATGTGACCAAAGATTTATGTCCACAAATCTAATGGTGTAGTTAGAATCTTAGTTTGATTTAGGGTAAATCTTTTCATAGAAAAAGTTTTGAGCCAGAATATATAATTCTCCATCTTTTTCCCGAACTGCATGTGCTCTGACAAACTGAAATTGCTCCAGTGCAAATTCATAGAACTCATTCTCCATTTTCCAGATTTCAGACTGCTGTAGCTTGGCAATAGTTTCTTTTGTGGGAAGTTTTTTCTCAGTTGTTTTCCTAAGATGAGACTTCTTTCCTAAATGCAAAATGAAAGCAATAACTTCACTTTAAAGATCATGTGATTAAAAAAAAATGTTTACAGTCCTTTCATTTACAGCGTTCTATACTCTTAGCACATTGATAAACTGCATTAGAAGTGACAGGATTTACTCCAGAATTTATTAACATAACAGGCGGGGTTGGAAAAATTGCAGCCCTCCTCACTAAATGTTAATGAATTTTGCATCGGTTCTTTCAATTCTTCCCTCTAATAAACCCAGGGAATGAACACTTCATTTAAGGAACAAGATTATACAATGTATTTGGAGCAAGAATGGTCTTTCAAAATGAATTATTTAGATATTAATCTGGTGTCAAATATTAAGACATTTTAAAACTGCAGAGCCAGAGACATCTTTCATTAGACAAAGAATACCAAAATGGGAATCTTGACATGCTTCAGAGGTGAGCCTGTGAAAATCTCATGAAGTTCAATGGCCTAGTGCAAGTCCTACACTTGGATTGAGGCAATCCCGAGCACAATCCCCCAAGCTGGGTGACAAGCAGATTGAGAGCAGCCCTCTAGAAAAGGACTTGGGGTGCTGAGAAGCTCAACGTGACCTGGCAATGTGCGTTTGCAGACCAGAAGGCCAACTGTATCCTGGGCTACATCAAATGAAGTGTGACCTACAGACTGAGGGAGGTAGCTTGCACCTTGCACTTCTCTCTCATGAAACCCCACTTGGAGTATTGTCTTCATCTCTGGGGCCCCCAACATAAAGAAGAGTATGGATCTGTTGGAGTAAGTCCAGAGGAGGTCCATGAAGATGATCATAGTGCTGGAGCATTTCTTGTATGAAGACAGGCTGAGAAAGTTGAGGTTGTTCAGCCTGGAGAGGGACCTGAGGATACTGACAGCGGCCCTCCAGTACATAACAGTGGCCTACCAGAAAGCTGGAGAAGGATATTTGTAAGGGCAGGTAAAATATAATGACTTTAAATTGAAAGAGGGTAGATTTAGATCAGATGTAAGGAAGAAGTTCTTCGCAGTGAGGGTGGTGCAGTACTGGTACAGGTTGCCCAAGAGGCTGTGGATACCCCATCCCTGGAAGTGTTCAAAGCCAGCTTAGATGGGGCTTTCAGTAACTTGGTCTATTGGAAAGTGTCCCTGCCCATGGCACAGGGGGTGGAACTAGATCTTTAAGGTCCCATCCAACCCAAACCATTCTATATTCTATGAAAATGATGACAGCATTTTCCCAAAGAAGTATTATCTGCTTTGTTAGAAACTTGTTAATACTACACATCTAGGCTCTAGATATCAGACCCTTTTCTCCCTCTATTGTCAGACAGAAGCCCCGCTAAAATGGACATTTTCTCCATCATAAGTTGCATGGCCAGATCCTAGAAACTGAGCCACTAGCTACATAACAAATGTCTTATGATGATCCTAGGAAGATAAAGATGTACTTGGACCTCTGTATCCCTTGGGCCTTTTTGCACAGCTAAATGGGTTGCATCAAGCATTGATCATTTCAACAGGACTTCTGAGGAAATGAGAGTCTGTCACTACCAGCAAGTTTAGAAAACTGAATCCTCTGAAAGATCTTTCAAAAATATTCTGGTAACAATTTGTCACACTGTTTTAAGTGTGATATAGCTACACAACTGCCTTTACCCCAATCTGAAATATTTAGTTTGTGTAAGAGAGGAAGATATTCAGGCTACTCTCAAAAATTTGTACTCAGGCTTTTAAATAAGAATTTGTCTTTTCTGCAGGAAGATCAGCCAGCTGATCTGGACAAGCCTGGCAGAGATTCAAAACTATTCATCTAGGTCTAAAGAATCCATATTAAAAAAAAGAGTGGTAAGAAGATGAAAAATCCATGGAAGCCATGAAAATCAACCATTTAAATACCTGTCCGGTACAGTTCTGTGGCACCCCTGAAGAACCGGGGCAAAGCTGCCTCCAATAACATGATAAAGTCTTCAAGCTCTTCAGTAACTCCCACTAGGAAGTATTCATTAATCAGATTGTATTTGGCTTGTTCCAAAGCCCATCTGCTTCCCACATTCCTAAAATGACAGAGAACAATTACAACAAGTTCTGATGTCAACCAACAATCCTTGGACCCAGGATATTTGTGTAGGAAAGGCAAGACTTATTTAAAATCATAACCACTCCTGACGTAATTTCCTTTTCCAGTTTCTTTTATCTGTGTTCTTATCCAAAATTTAAACTTCTTGAGTTATTTTTATTAATAACTCATCCACAAAACCCCCATGTATGTATATGGTTACTCTCTCTACTAATGTAATTTTTGGAGGATTTACATTTTCTCAGTGTCAATACCTGACCTCCACTTTCACAACAGATACCAGAAATGGTTCTGGTAGGAACACACCTTCCCTTTTCCATCCTACAAACAACTCTGAACTAGAAAGTCACTGCTCCTAATGGGAGGACTTCCCTAGGTTTAGATAGGTCTGACCAAAAGACACTGAAAGAGGAGTTCCCAAATGGCCATTTACTTTGTTTATGTCTGGATGAACAGTAATTTTGACAAATAATTGCCCTTGTCTTAACTTAGAATCTTGAAAATCATTTATGTCTCTTATTTTTAAAGTTTGCTAAACAGATTTGTAAGTCTGTGCTGCTATTACAAAACATGTTCTATGGACAGATGGGCACTATTTGCTTTTGCTTTAGTTTCTAATAAGTAGCATTGACTACTGGATGTCTGGTAGAGGTTTAAGTAGATAAATTTATCCTAATCTCCATTTTTTCATTCTCTTCAGAAACTCTTGAGAGCTTGAAGAAAAGATCTCTATTCAGAAAGATAGATATTGTAACCTGACATAAGAGAAAAACATCAAGACTTCAAATACACAAGAACTATATTTAAAATTGAAAACATCTGCTTCCCCTCAAAGCACTGCTGATAAAATATCCTAACATATTGCTTGTTTGAAGGACTGCAAGTCTGTTTCCCTAGAGTGTATCTTCAAAAGAAAACACATTACAACAGTACCTGCTGTTTCACTCTGTCCAGTCCTGCACACTTTCCCCAACTGTGCTAGATATTCAGATTTCCTCAGTTTAGATTTCTGCACAGACACAGTTGACTAACAACTTGAACTACATTTTATCTCCCTACCAGCATTCGGAGCTGTGGCCACAGAAGAATGGAATTTGAAGCCAAAGTTTCTCTGGAGCACAGTCTGAACCTCCAGCTGCCACACATTCATCAAAGGTCTGAAACAAAGACAAAATTTAACTGAACTTGGACAGTCTTTTACAATTAGAACTAATGAACAGTTTGATCTTACCTGATATATTTGATATAACCTCAACAAAGGCTATATGTCAAAACAAGCAAAACCAGTCAGTAAGTGGTGATATCACTATTTGTCCCTTACAAAAGAGGTCACTACAGATACAGCATCAAATACCACCAGGACTTGTGCAATATTGAAACAGGTGGATCACTATATCATAGAACACTGTGTACTTTGTGTTTTAGATTAAACAATGTTCTATTACATTTTAAACATCATGACAAATAACTGCTACCTCAGAAGCTGATTTGGTTTTTGCAACTAGAAGAAATGAAAGCAAGTTGTTTACTGCCTAACTGAATATTCCATACAGCATCACTCTGTGTGGATATATAGCTGCAACAACACAGTTTCAGCTGCAGTAACACAATTACAATAAGAACCTCATAAGCATTGGAAAAAATTTTAAAGTATTTTATCCAGTCACGATAAAGGAAGTTTTTGTATCTGTAATCAAGATGTAAGGCCTGTTCCTAGGGCAGATGGAAAAAAAGAAAAAGAGAAATTTAATAACAACTGATCATACAACAACTTTACTAGACTGTTTCTTCTATATAACCACAAGTTTCCATTCAAAACAACTATGCAAAAAATATGTTTGCTTAATTATTCAGTATTGAAATAAGGACAATGTCCTTTGCTTCTATTTTGAGGTGAAGCTCCTGAGATAATCTGAACAATTCAGTGATACCAGGCCAAAGCAGCAATTAGTCTGTGCTGTCTTAGTCCACATTGCACTCTGAGTTTAGAATAACTCATGCATGTCACATATCACACAAAAATACAGCTTAACTAGCAAAACAAGACATTGGTATGCTTTCTTCAGCAATGTTCTCTGGGGAAATTCTGCACTGATGAGTACTTTATGTATATCTGAGTACACAAGTACTTTATAACATCAATATCACTTCAAAACTAAATTGTTAAAATGCACCTCCTAACTTGAGGATGTACATGCTAAACATGAGTCAGCATCTGTCAAAAGAAAGACTTCTTTCCTTATACTATATTTTATAGTTAATACACAAAAGCAAGCAAGTGATTTTCTAAGTGAAACAGGAAAAGTCTCCTTCCCCACTTCCTCTTATATACCTACCTTGACTACTCCATCCAGAGATTTTTATTAAAAGAAACAATTGTCTTTACAGACTCTGTTCTTGGAGCCAAGTTACCTGTAACTTTGAAAGCACAGGGACTTAGAAAGAAAATTATTAACTTCTCCATACAAATGCTGTGGTATGGACTAGGAGGGGGTAAGTGTAAAGTAAGTTAAAATTCCTTTCCACTTAATAAAGGAAGAATTGACTTCCATTAGAAAGACTGAATTTTTGCTCTTCCCCCATTTTTCTTTCAAGAACTCTTAGTGACTCTACTACAACACAAATTAGAAGAGATCTCAAGTGTTCTGCACACTGAGATTATGTCAATAACTGACACCATCTATATATGTACAGTTTTCTTGGAAATGATGGAAAAACTATTACTTGATTTAAATTAAAGAAACACTAAAACTTAGCACAGCGTACCAATTTCACTTCAAATTAACTCAAGATGCTTACAGGACAAGTTAGATCTGTATGGCAAAAACTGTATCTCAGATCTAAATCAAGTGTTGTGATAGTGACAAAATGAGGGGAAAAAAAGGCAAAAAAAAGTGCATCCTTAATGGAAAAATATAACTTATTGATGCAATGCATTACAAACAAAAACAGGAAAGCATTTCAACTTCTAGAAAATCAGAGCTTGCACAGTACAGTTTACCAAGCAGTAGCATCAGGGATTTTTACTTAATGTTCCCCAGTGACTACCTAAAAAGGCTGTTCAGATTATAATTAAAAACTTAACCAACACTGTTAAATTTTACTTCTTAGATAATTATTAACTCCTATAAACAGATTGGACTTGGTAGCACATTTGGCTTCCCAACTCACTGACGCCCAACCGGAAGGAATTCCACTAGCCAAACCATGCTTCTCAAGAAAAGAGTCTTTATGATACTATCTCACCAAATCTCTCTATCTCTCTGTAGCCAGTTCTAGGAAGATACATTTTTCAAGCTTAATTTAAGTTTGTTCTGCATGAAGCTTTCCTCTACGTATGCTGTAGAGGTTGCTTGGACAAATTGAAATGCAGTAGATGGCGCCAAAACCTAAGTAATGGAGCAGTTTGTTATGAAGGCGAAAGGAAAGAGGAATGGTCTGTTCCAGTACTCAAAACACTAGAGTTTGGATGGTGGGGAGCACACAGATTTATCAGACACATTTATGAGTTGTTAGCACGTTTGTAGACTAGGGTGAATTCGGTGTTATTTTTGCTTAGTTATTTTTTCAGTATCTCTTGGTATTGGGAGAGTGCTACACTAAATTGTCAACATTACAGAAAAACTTTGTCAGTTTAAGAAAATATTGCTGCTGAAATTTTGAAAAGTGTTTGGCTCTGTAAAGTACAACCCACCCCCACGTTTTATAAAAGCTTCCACACTGATCTATCTATAGTTTTACAAACTATATTCATATACTTAAAACCCTACTTTTCTTCCTGGTTTAAGTCCAAAGCAACATGTTTTAACAGGTGTCTTACTGCAAACCATGACAGCAGATGTATACATTCTTTCTGGAATAAATCTCTTATGGAGCCTAAGTAATGTCATTCTGAAATTATGCTAGTAATCAAGGTTTGGATATGCTAACCTGAACTCCTAAAGCCACCTAAGATAGACAGAGGAAGTACAGAAACGTATGGATTTGTGCCCTGTAGTTTTCAAACAGACACTATACAATTAGATTGCAACATTTACATTACAAAAAAAGAAAAACAAAAAAAGTGTTGCTAATTATGAAAAAGTACACTTCAAAGGCAATGCATCAGCAGTTCTACAGCTTTTGGTGAAACATGCATTTTTCAGTCTTCAACAAGAAGAGATGTAGCTTAAATTAACACAACTACAGATACCTGAAAATGTATGTTTGTTTGGTTTATTAATTGCAAGAAAAAATTAATGTATAAGGTCACCGAGAACATACTTAGTGTTACAATCTGTTCCAGTACAGACACAAAGGAGAGACTATAACTTAAAAAAGCCACCATCATCACCAAGGCTGTTAGGAGAACTGTTCAGCTTTTATCAGGACACATTTTAAACACTGTTTTCACCTTGACTTCAGAAAGAACAACAGATACAATAAAGTGTACTTTACCTTTTTATCTCCCTGTTTTCGCCTCCGTAGCCCTGGTCTGTAATCATCTCCAAAGCGCAGAAAGTAATAATAAGAAACTAGTCGTTCTATAGGATCTCTTATGACATTTATGTAAATTGGTTTCTTTTTAACACCAAATCTAAAGTAAAAGAGGAGAAAATGTATTTTGAAAGTGAAATCAAAACTTCTCATATAATATTTAAAAGCCTGTCTCTATTTGTACAACTGAAATCTATATGTAGAGATGATGGTGGTGAGAGGAAGGTAAATGATCACTTCCTCTCATCCTCATACCCAGTGTGTTATGTGGATGTGCAAGTCAGTTAACTTTCTGTTTTCTAGGACTGTGATTTTAGTTTACTTTAATTAGAGAAACAATCAAAACTAAAATATTCTCATGAGAGATACTAAAAATGATTATACAACCTTCCTGACTCTAGAAATGCCTTAATCAGCCTAGCAGCCGTGTATGTGTTTATAATAAGCACAAGGAAGTTCGATATTGAGTTCCTGCCCTCCTGAACTGTGCTATGCAATGCTGCAAGTAGCATTGTTGGCAGGTCTCCAGTTGTCGGAGACATGAGCTCTAACAGAAGGAAGACAGAGCAGCTCAGAGCCCATCCATTATTTATGTTGAATCCGTATGGCTACACTTATTAAATATAAGCCTAAGACAGTATCTGTAACTATACTAACTTCTCTATCTAAAGATGTACAGGTTTTCCTTAGGCATTTACCCTAAGTAAATTTTGAATCACTGCAGTACAAACAAGAAGCCTGATGAAATGAGGTGGTAAGCTTGGAGGACACGAAATTTAAGCCACAAACACTTTTGTGCAAATGCTACCTTTCAATGATCTACATTCCAGCCAGGTTTACTATACATTTCCCAGTTTTATTGCCTTTTCCATTTGACACATTACTGTGGCAAATAAATATGGTATATGAACATTAAAGAGGTTGTACCACAATGGAAATTTCAAGTGTGTCAAGTGCCTGGAAATAAAGCTAGGAGCTGGGGGGAAAAAAAAAAAAAAAAAAAAAAAGAAGAAAGAAAAAAAAAGGTCTTTTCTGTTCCCATGCAAACTGGAAAAGTACTCTGCACTGCCAGAGGGCCATTCAAGCCTCCTAGCTTGGCTAAAAGAGAGAGCACTCACAGTTTTAAGATGTTTTTAAAGTGGTATTCCGTAAATTACAATACCAGATACTGCTCATGAGGACTCTTAAGTTGAAAAGTTGAAGAACAGAAACTTAGAATACTAAGAAGCAGAAAAGTGGAAGTTAGGAAACCCCCAGACATTAAAAGGCATTACTTTGGCAAAGCCTGGCGCTACAGACACAGAAATTGTTAAAGGCTACAGAAAGAGCAACAGATGTCACCAGCGGAGTACCAATGAATCAGACTGTAGCAGTTAAAGTGACATCTGTCTGTACCCCAGCTCTTACTCCCCAAAATTCACAAAATAGGAGTATATCAATCTTTCAGTCATTTTGATGCAAAGTCCAGACTTTGAACTGCACCCTCTTTCAGTTCCACTGGCGTGCTTGAGACAGGCATATGTGTTCCCTTCTAAAGACACTACTGCTAGCACTGTAAAAGGCTGTAACATACAATTATGATATAGAAGCAGCTTCAACCAATAATATGTATCTGTGGGTTACATTATGGTGTCCAAGTCCTTGAAAATGTCTGTGTCAGATTTGCACAAAACTAACTTTAGTTGCAGCAACATAAGTCACTCATTACTGTAACTTTATTAATAATGATAACTATTTGCCAATTGCTGTAAAAATAAAAAACAGGGAATAAAGGTGGATCAGAAACTAAAGAGAAATGTAAGACCCCACTTTTACTACTGTAATTTCTGCATAGATAGGTTATGATTATCCTGTAAGTCATCAATTGAATCCAATACTTCAAGCTTCAGCATAATTTAAGAGACACTTCTGGTATCTGACAGCAGACCTAAGTCTGATGTCTGCATATAAGCAGGTATAGGCTTTTCCAAAGTATTTCACACTTAATGACTACAAGAATATCTCTCAACTTTGAAAGCATGGGGCTTGCTGAGCACAACCAGAGTATTCAAGGTATTATTTTAATGTGGAAAACACAAAGTATGAGAAAGCAAGCTGTTATGGGGAAGAAGTATTAAGGAAAGGATAACAAACAACAAAGACAATGATAACACAGTCCTGGGGGGAAGACACAGATTAAATTAATATGTGAAGTTGCTTGGATGCTTTCTAGATATAAAAAAAAAAAATACTTTAGTGTAAAAATTTCCAGTATCAAAAAGCATTTTCACCTCTATGAAGTTGTAATGTACAAAACCACTTTCACCTTTGCTGTTCCAGAAATCTGTTAATCAGTTCAAGTATTTATCACTGTTGCAGCATTTTAACTTTAAAAAGGCACAAAGGAAGTTAATGAGATTGGCTACAGTTTATTTTGTTTATTGATTTGCAATTAAGACCTCATGTCTGTTACTTTTTGTAAACTTCAAGCTTTTATTTGATGCAATTGGCAATTTTCAGCTACTAGCTTTTAGCATTTCCTATTTTATAATATATTTTACTGGGAATCTAAAAAGCTCTAACTTCTCTTTCTCATTCTTTGTAATAAAAGGCCAGAATTAAAAATCAGTGTATGTAACCAAATGAATACTTAAAAGCAATGGCTGAACAAAGAAGAATTCTTACATACAAAAACTTATTTTCACTAAATGTTTTAATCCACAGAAACATAACATTACTGAGGACTGACCACCAGCAAGAGGTAGAAGTAGTGGCTTCTATTGTTTATGAAGTTGCATATACTGAAAATTCCACTTTTAATTTTAAACCATTTTCTGCATGCTGCATGTGCAAGATGAAGCACTGCCTAGCAAGCACCTTAAGCAAAACTGACTTTCCAGTTCATGGGGAGGTTTCACATGACTGAGCTACTGAGGATCACGGCTTTCGATCCAGAAGCAACAATAACACAAGAAAAGAAACCCATGGAAGTGGGAAAACAGACATGATCCTGAAGCTTTGTTGTAATTGGGAGAATTTTGACATAATTTTGTTTTAAATTAATTTTGTAAGTAGCAGAATTTAACTCCACAAGAATTATTTCAATGCTTTTTACAGCATTTACTACAGGTCAGAAAATGGCTTTAAAATTTAAATAGTTAATATTTTGATAAACTGTAAAGGGATAGTCTGATGGAGAAGAATGATATAACTTGAGAGCAGGTGGTATTACTTGTTATGTGAAACATATTTGAGAATGGACATCTTAAACCCCCCCGAATGTGAAGCCAATCCAGCTTCTCTGCAACTGCCAGTATTCCAGAGAAAAGCCAGGATTTGCAGTAAACCACCAGCTTGTAATTCAGAAAAGGAATACAAAACCTAGAATAAAAATAGTTTTGAAACGAGACTGCATTGTATCATAGAAAAAGACAAAAAACGGAAAAGCAAACCGAGATACTGATCGGCATAGGAATTTCAGCGTGCAAATTTGTCAAAAAAAGCAGTTACCAGGCTCCCACCACTAGAGGGCACTAATAGCCCAGCTGGGGCCAAGCAACTTTAACTACCAGGCTGCTCAACAGATAAATCCAAGGGTAACATACTTTGCAAAGTCCAAATAAGATATATGTCCATGGTAAAATCCTGGTTTCATTTCCTTCCAAGAAGTCACATTCTTCACAAATCGGACCTGCAAAAGTACATAGCAGAAAGTGTTTCTGTACAGTTGGAACATAGTAAGTTTCTCCACACACGGCGTTTCCTGGTTTGTAAGTAAAATTTCATAATGCATTAGGGAAAAAAGTCCATTTTGAATATTACCAAAGATTTTGTGCCAGCTAACATAGACTTTTCTGCAAGCATACAGATGACTCACTTTAGATCATTGCTATTTAATGATCAAACTAAATCAAAGCAGAATATAGCAATCAGAAGGGCAAGTCAAAGAAAGCTACCACAAAAACATTAGCAAGACAAACATTTACATTTTGTGAGTCGATTTTATTTGCAGTTTGAAAGAAATGCAGAATTCCCTCAGCAAAAAGTAGGAATACCAGTACACTTTTCATGCAATTGTTTGAGCTGTATTTAGTCCCTCAAACAAAAGCATACCAGATTTTCAAGCACGTTCTTAGACCAACTTTGCTGGGATGTAAGAAAGAAATCTGATGGTTCAATTTTCTCCCCCATCCCAAAATGCAATGCATGAGTAATCCAGAAATTTCATAAAAGTGTACAATGTAAATTAGATCTACAGATTACCATTTAGAAGTTACATTAAACCTAACATATCAGTGAAATTCACATGTTAAAACATGAAGTGGCCCTTATACAAGGGCTGATAAAACAGTTACCAGGAAACTTCACTAAAATAGGAATAGCTTTACATTTCAAAGAACAAAATAAGATACATGCCCCAAACCAGAAAGCAGGATCAAATTAAGTGGGACATGCAAATCCTGATATGGCTTGGCTTTACTAAATGAGCAGAATATTTTAACATCAAAGCATTTAACTCTGCAAGTTATTTCAAACGTAGTGAATTGGATAACAAAGAAAAGATGATAAATTTGTACTGCCTGAGCTGTCTGACAATGATATGCCATTTCTGAAGCCAAGAACTACAAGATAGCATTCCCTGCACATCTACAGTATCCTTTCTGTTATAGAGTGACATAGATAACCATGGAGATGCTGAGGCAAGACAAGAGGCAAAAAAGGGAAGTTTGAGAGCTCATGACAACACACTAACATTCTCTAAGGTCTAATGGATTGAGAGTGACCTAAAACATTATACTTTTAAATTTATTATACCAAATCAGTTGAGGATTTTAAGAGGCAAGACCGTCCTGCTGTCAGTTCTTCAAATGTGCAAAACTCACAGTTCAGGATTTAAGAGGCTGATAACATTTACTTTGCTTTTAAATGCTGGATCTTGGTCTCTTGGGTAAAATAAATGTATATTACATTTTAGTAATAGGCAGCATTCCCTTTTTCAATGTACAAGTTACATGGTGTGTGGCATTTCACCATTCAAACCACGTACTGCACATGGAAATGGTGGCCAGTGCAGCTGGAAAGCACTGCACAACATTATACAATGATATCTGATAAACTGCACTACCTTTCTGTCTGCTTTTGTCCACAGCACAAACTGGTAATAGATCTGTGAGACTTTGAATCCAGTTGAACTACCTTTGCTGCTACTGAAGAAAATCACACTTTCACTGACCATACCTTTCAAAGATTAATGACAAGGTATTGTGGGTGGAGAGCCTCAGCTATAAATATTTTTATACCTGGGAAAGCAGTTTCCTAAATGCAGATTGCATATTATCTTCTATTCCCTCACTCCCATACCCCAAAATGTCACAGTTGGTTGATACAACTCTGCAAATATACCAGTTACACTACCTATTATGTGTAGTGCATTTTCAAGCATACTGATTTCAGTTACCTTTTCATGAACAAGCTTTCTGAAATTTAGCACCAGATAGATTTCATTTTCTAACAGACTAGGACTAGACACAGGGAAACATTCAAATGCAAAATCCTAAGGATCATTTGTGGTTTAGATCCCCATGCCCCCACACAGCATCAAACCTTAGATGTTCCAGTAATAAGTTAAAAAACAACCTTTATTGTCTTTATCTTACAGCACTGCCTGGTAAAGAAATAATTTTTATGAACATAGGATGGATGTTCTAGCCTTTTATTAACTTTAACACTAGGCAAGCTAAAATAAAGCCTGCAAGGTTTTATAAGAACTGTGACATTTACATCAACCTTAAGATGGACCAGCACCATACTTTGCCCCTGAGAACTTAAGCTTTTACACCTACAACTAACCTTCAGGCAAATGAATTTCTTCTTTTTTTCTCCCCCAGTTTGCAGCATTCCAAAAAATCAGAATTGTTCCAGGTCACTGACAGCCTAGTAAGTCTGGATTCACACATTTTAGGGCAGAGATGAATATTTCTTTCTGCTTCATACTATTAAATATGATCAATTTTTACCTTTCTTTTCATGGCTTAGCAGATACTGCAGCTTTCAAGAGACCGAGCAAGCTTCTCCATCTGCACCCAACTGAAAAAGTTTGAGGTTACTTTAAAAGTTTGGATAGATGTGAATGGAATTCCTGTGAAGCTGTTTCACCAGGCTTTTACAGCATCAGCTACAAAGTTGCTTCACAGCCCTTAGTAACTGAGAAATCAGCTGAGCTTCACTGAATTAAAAAGCCAGATCAAACAGACTTTGGGGGCGTAAGATGTCCTGAACGGTAAGTTAAATACATTCAGTTTCTAGGATGGTTAAGAGTTTAAATCAAGTCCCAGTGAAACAGAAAGGTAAAAAAAACCAACCAAAACAAACAAAACACACGCCACAAAAAACACAACCTAACCAAAAAACCCCAGCATACTTGGTCTGAGCAAAAAGCCCTAAGAAATCTGTGTGTACAAACAAAAGCCATGTTGTAAGCCGTCATCTCTGTTCACTAACTGCTTCCATCAATCAGTGCTCTCTACAGTCTGAAAACATACACACACACACACACAAAGGCCCAGCCTGGTGTGGCCACTTGAGGATTTTCCATTTGAACTACCTCGCCCCACCCCACCCCCCCCAAAAAAAAGGGCACACCAACCAAACAAAAAAAACCACACAACACACAAAATCCCCAAAAAAAAAACCAACCCACAACTCTCAAGTGACTCTCCATTAAAGGAAATCTCACATTCAGATTTGAAGACCAGGCATGATGGGATGACTAAATCAGAATCTCTGCAGGAAGGCACTTGTAGCTTAGCTATCTGAACTGTCATTCAAGCTAATAACATAGTTAAGCTCTAATCAGAGGGTCAGGAATGCTGCAAACAGGCCAGAAGCACATCTTTGCCTGCATGCCACAAGAAACCACAAGCAAGTTCAAGGCAAGGGCAGCTGAGAAGCAGCTTGTAGGACGGTGAAAAGACAGAGTTCACCAGCTCAGGCACAGGACAGCCAGGACAGCCACCTTGCATGTACAGTTCTTTCTTGGAAGGAAAAAATGCAATTGGCACATGTGCAGCAGTGGGCACGAGTACTCACTACACCATCTAACTCCAAAAGACTAATTCTTAAATTTCCAGGGCCATGATGGTATTTCCATTTCTAACCAGAGTCACTGCAGCCTTTTTCACTTGTTCTGCTTCTGATAGCCAGTGAAGCTTTCATCAGCAGAGGAAAGAAATTCTAAAGTCAATAGATTGTACTAACCCCCAAGAGGCCACTGTTTTAGAATACATAAGGAGAAAGATTATGCATTTTCAGGTTGCTCTTTTGAGAAAAGTGGAGAGAGAAACTGTGGGAGAAAAAAAGAACAAGGAACAGTAAAACAAGCAGCTGAGGGAATTAAATGCTGGATAACTGTACCATGGCTTTTCTATGTTCTCAACAGTACAGAGAATGTGTTCCCATACTCCCCTTCCTAATAACGTATCAAGAACATGCTGCAAGACAGAACAGTAATTTCAGCTTACATGTTTTAGATGACAATTTCACCATACAACAGAAAAAGGTAAGGTTTGTGTGGCTGGTATGCCATCCAACTAGCCATAACACAGGCATGGTTGTATGGACTAAAAGCATCAGCACTGAAACATGCAAGCAATAAATAAAACAACCAAACAACTACTCTGATTTAATGAAAGCAAGAGTTTTTGTTACAGACCAGCAGGTCACAAGGCAACATGGGCAACACAGCACTCAGCTTGCTGCAAAGAAAACATCCAACCTGTGGAAAGAGGAGCAGCTCCCAGGGTCCTGCTGTCTGAGAAACTGCAAAAGAAAGGAGGGCTGCTGGGAAAAGTTTAATCTGAAACTAAAATGGATGTGTTAGGGACTCTTACCAGATTATCTCAGATCAGGTACAGATTATATGTGGAGTGGATTTAAAATAGTGTGAGTTTTGGTGCTTGCTATTTTGCTTTGGGGTGGGTATTTTTTTCCCCCCTCCAGACTGTATTTAAGAAGCAAAGGTTTCATATGTGGGCAGAGAACTTAACATTTGTTACAGATTTGCAGTAGTTTGGAAAAGGAACAAGAGAAGTAATACATAATAGAGAGCTCACTGTTTTACAAATTTGTGTCAGGCCTAAGACAATCTTCACCTTGCTTAGGGAGATTTTCTTCAACAAACAGTATCACTGATAAAACAGTTTTGTCTCCATGATGTGTTAATGGACCTTATTTCTACTGCATATACACCTAACACACTGAAGTGAGCTATTGTGATGAAGGTGGTATGTGAATATTTGATGCAAATCCAAGCCCATAAAGAGAAAACATCATTAGGTTCTACTGAGTGCCCTTGCCATTTCCAGAATTATGTTATGACTTACAACAGCAAGTTGCTATATTGATACACTAAAGACAAATAATTATTTCTATTTCTTTGAACACCTAGACAATATGTAAGGTTTAATTGTCAGCATCTCCCAGTTAGCAGCCACTGAAGAAGAGGAGCATCGATAGTCTAAATAACAATTTACCACCTTGGAAAATAGCATAGTATCAAATGAAAGGAGGACTGCCAGTACTGTAAACATGCCCAGCACTGATGGATTTTAATTTTTCAGTAGGTAATTATTAGAGAGAATATGAGGAGGAGAGCTTCTCTTCGACAAAACTACACCAGTTAAAACCACAAATTTGATTTTATTTAAGTAAATACATTTTTAAAAGTAGAAATCTAAGGCAAGGCTTACTATTAACAAGTCTTATGCCTTTCATACCATCAATGATTAGCTCTCCTATCCTTGAGAACTGACTGGTACAATTCAAAGAGACACCTTGACAGAAAGACAATTTGTAGCTGGAGACACAGCACTAAGTATGACTGACTTGAGCATGATTTTTAATTAAGATACAAGCTTGTTAAATCTTTTGAAGTCACTCTGCTGTTCGTGCACAGGTCTTCAGTACAGAAGTATAGGGATGGCTACCAGATTTAGTAATCCCAGTATTCATTTGTGACAGTTATCACCAACTTGTGATACATTTAAGGATGTTGTTAGATCATGTCAGAGAAAAATTAGAGAGGCAAAGGCCCCATTAGAAGTCAAGCTGGCCACTACTGTGAAAGACAATAAAAAGCATTTTTATAACTGTATTAATGCTAAAAAGAGGGGCAAGAAGAACCTCCACTCTTTATTGGACCTGGAGGGGAACACTGTAACTAAAGTTGAGGAAAAGGCTGAGGTACTAAATGCCTTCTTTGCCTCCATTTTCAACAGTAAGGCAGGAGGACTCCAGGATAACTGGCCTCCTGAACTGGTTGATGGGGTCAGGGAGCAGTGTAGTACCCCTGAAATCCATGAGGAAGTAGAGGGACTTGCTGAGCCACTTGGATACTCACAAGTCCATGGGACCAGATGGGATCCATCCTAGGGTGCTGAGAGAGCTGGCAGATGAGCTGGCCAAGCCACTCTCCATCATTTTCCTCCAGTCCTGGCTCACTGGAGAGGTCCCAGATGACTGGAAGCTGGCCAACGTGATGCCCATCCACAAGAAGGGTCAGATGGAGGAACCTGGAAACTCCAGGCCTGTCAGCCTGACCTCAGTGCCAGGGAAAATTATGGAGCAGATCATCTTGGGGGCAATCACTGCACACCTGAAGGAGGGACAAGGGAACAGGCCCAGCCAACAAGGATTTAGGAAGGGCAGATCCTGCCTCTCCAACCTGATCTCCTTCTATGATCAGGAGACCTGCCTGGTGGATGTTGGGAAGGCTGTGGATGTAGTCTACCTGGACTTCAGCAAGGCCTTTGACACCAGCCCCCACAGCAAACTCCTGGCTAAGCTGTCAGCTCGTGGCTTGGACAGCAGCACTCTGTGCTGGGTTAGGAACTGGCTGAAGAGCTGAGCCCAGAGAGTGGTGGTGAATGGTGCCACATCCAGCTGGCAGCCCTAGTGGCATCCCCCAGGGATCAGTGCTGGGCCCCATCCTGTTCAATATCTTTACTGATGATCTGGACAAGGTGGCCAAGAAGGCCAATGGCATCCTGGCCTGCATCAAGAATAGTGTGGCCAGCAGGAGCAGGGAAGTCATTGTGCCCCTGTACTCTGCAGTGGTTAAGCTGCCGCTTGAGTACTGTGTCCAGTTCTGGGCCCCTCAATTTAAGAAGGGCATTGAGACACTTGACTGTGTCCAGAGGAGGGCAACAAGGCTGGTGAGAGGCCTCAAGCACAAGCACTACAAGGAGAGGCTAAGGGAGCTGGGATTGTTTAGCCTAGAGAAGAGGAGGCTCAGTGGAGACCTTACTGCTCTCTACAACTAGCTGAAAGGAGGTTGTAGACAGGTGGGGGTTGGTCTCTTCTCCCAGGCAACCAGCACCAGAGGACACAGTCTCAACTGATGCCAGGGGAAGTTTAGGATCGAGGTGAGGAGAAAGTTCTTCACAGAAAGATTTATTTGCCTTGGAATGGGCTGCCCAGGGAGGTGGTGGAGTCACTGTCCCTGGAGGTGTTCAAAAGAGGACTGGACGTGGCACTTGAAGCCATGGTTTAGTTAGTCATGAGGTGTTGGGTGATAGGTTGGATTGGATGATCTCTGATGTCTTTTCCAACCTTATTGATTCTATGATTCATATTTAAGAAAAGATTTTGCAACAGCAAAGTCCCAACAGAAACAAAATCCCACTATCACAGAACAGGTTCCTTTTGGGGACTGTGATGAATCTGTGGAACCATTGAAAGCATCACTGAGAATCTAGAAAGTCCCTGGACTGAATGTTTGAGGATGAGAAACCACAAGATGAGATAGCGAGGCCACCTGGGCTAGCTTAACAAATAACCATAGTAATGCTAACACTAACCAGTCAGACTCTTGAGAAAAGTTTATTAATCAATCACATGCAGCCACACTAATGATATACATACAAATATGTGTTGCTTTGCTGGAATAAACGGAGTCTTTTGTCTCTATACTCCGCTTGTCATGAGTGTGTATTTTTGTCGCTTTGGCCGTCACCATATACATATACAGCGACAGGTTCCCAGTCTCACTCAAAGCACACTCTGTATCCCCTGCACTGAGATACCACCTTCAGTCTTTCTCTCACACACAGAACTGAAACTGAAGGGCCTGTTACCATCTGCTTCCCCTTACCCCACTCCAGCATCTGTGCTGAGCTGCAGCCTGTAGGCATGCACTTAAAGGTGCGGGAAGCCTCAGTACTGACATGCTGCAATGCAGAACAGCTCCTGCCTCTGCTGCACATCAGCCTAACATGATCTGCATACAATCAGTAGTACATACCCAAGAGTTTGGAAACATGTTTTACAGACAGGGATGATGACACAGTGATGTTTCACACCTCTGGCCTGGGTTCTCTGCATGTGCATTCATAACAAGCAGAGAAATATTACTTAAGAAAAAGAAAAAAGGCAAACAAAAAGAAAATCTACTCCCTTACCACACCATACTCCAAGAAAAACAGAGCACTGATCATTACTCATCATCTGGTGCAATGGTAGCCAGGACCATTCCTAGCCTAGGGCTAAAATGACTTTGAGAGCTTTAAGTAGATGCAACGTGACCTATCCTTTAGAGTCCAAGTTATTTATAGCCAGTTCTTTCTACCTGTTTTTTATCACCTGTAACACACCTCACCAGACTTAGTACCACAGTGTAACCCTGACAGCATGGCACAGTGCCTGCCCTACAGATTTCCTCACAGAGGAAATCACAGAAGACTGCATTCACTGCAGATGGAGAAAACAGGCAAATAGTATTACACAATCAAAAGACTGACAGCTAACAATACAGTACACTTTAACAGTTTAAACAACAAAGGTCATTTCTGCCCTGTGTCCCTTTTTAGTTTTGTTTTGACTCAAACCAGATACTTACCACCTCCAGCAATCCAGCAAAAACCTAGACCTATTACTTAAGAAATAATATTAGTTCCCTACAGAGAAAGTATAAACACATTAGAATTCATTTATATTGGAAAACCTGACATAAAAGCCAATGCTATCAGAAACGTCAGTTTGCCACCACACGAGTTGTTCCTATACTTTCCCCTTGTTTAATACAGTCATCCCAAATGTGGCAGCATTACCTGGTCTTGCAGAGACATCACGGGGTTATTTTTGGTTGTATTGATATGTAGAACATGGTATCTGTTCTTCGCACAAAGGTCATAGGCAATATTTGTGAAGGACGTGCTGGCAGTCTTAGGTACTCTGTTGTAAATAATCACAACATCATCTTCTTCATCCAGTGTCCCATCTTGCCGGGGGCCATCTACTGTATGACGTTGCTCTATTTCTCGGACTTCATGTCTTGCAATAGCCCTTTCTGTTAGGGATGACAAACACAAAATGTTGACGGCAGTACTACCAGCTCTGAACTACAAAGCATAAAATGCAAATAACCTGGTGCAAAGCTGTTAACTCATCAGCAGTAAGCACTTGCTGTCATATATACTTCTGACATGTCTGAAGCAAAACTTTAGCATCCATACATTTTATAACTAAAAGGTGAGTTAGTCTGACACAACACTAAGACTCTGTCTGGAGAAGAGAAGGCTCCAAGGAGACCTAATTGTAGCCTTCCAGTATCTTAAGGGGGCCTACAAGAAAGCTGGGGAGGGACTTTTTAGGGTGTCAGGTAATGATAGGACTAGGGGGAAGGGGAAAAAAACTAGAAATGGGTAGATTCAGGTTGGATGTTAGGAAGGAGTTTTTCCACTATGAGGGTGGTGAGACACTGGAACAGGTTACCCAGGGAGGTGGTAGAAGCCCCATCCCTGGAGGTTTTTAAGGCCAGGCTGAATGAGGCTCTGAGCAACCTGATCTTGTGTGAGGTGTCCCTGCCCATGGCAGGGGGGTTGGAACTAGATGATCCTTTAGGTCCCTTCCAACCCTGACAATTCTGTGATTCTATGAAAACTGCTTAGGGAACACATACTGTATTCTGTGACACACTAATGCTACTGAAAGACATCATCTCTAAAGAAAAATATCTATGCTGGACTATCAAAATGGTGACAACTCCCAAATATCCCCAAAAATTTCTGTAAAACATCTATTTAAAAATTATAATGGAAAGAGTAATTCAACCATTTGGAGAATACGAATTTTCTGGAAACAGTAGAAACACTAACACTAGATGTAGTTAATTGTGTGGAGCAGAGAGGGGTACTGGATTTCAAATTACACCACTGTTTCATTTCAACTGATACAAGCCTCAAGTGCAAAGTTTTACAATAAATAGGTCTGCAAAAATTCAATCAGATGTATTATTTTAAAGTTTGAGAAGAATAGAAGCAAGAGGTGCTTACAAAATAGTTAACATTAAGGTGAAGAGTGTTCTCCGAGTACGGAAATACATCAAATACATAAAAAAGAAAGGAACATGGAAAATCAGGCTATGAACAAGACATTTTGGCAAGGTGAGTACATTGCAAATAAACTGTTTTCCCTTTCATACAAAGGGCAATATTCTGAGTAATGGAACTCTGCTTCAAGTGCTAAAAGCCTGTTTGGAAAATAAACTCCACAGTATTACAGCATTTTTATTTCTTTTTTTACTGCTGCTGAATGTCAATTATTTTGTGCTGATTCAGACACTGCTTTGTTCTGTTCCAGATAAATACATACTTTAATACAATTTGTAATACAGATGTCAAAGAATCTTTTCTGATTCATTTACTATGATATTTAATAACATATTCAAAGAAACCTGCATTGGCCAACAGTGCAAGCTGAAGTCAGTAACGCAAGAATAATCTGCAGTTCTCTGTATGTTTGTAGATAGGGTATAGCTCTTTCTGGATGACACACTTGCAACAGCAGCAGCTCTTGGCCTTTGCCTCCCTTGCTTCTTGTAACCCAGCTCCTTCTATTCTCTTTCATCACATCTCTTTAATTATAACATAAAATCACTTTTAAAGTAAAATCATTAAGCTGTGAACACCACTAGCCTGTAATTCCACATAAGTTGTCTTCAACCACAAGCTTCCATCTGTCTGAAATACTTCAAAGCTTAAACGCACTCACTCTCTCATATGCTTGTATCTCACACCCCATAACTAAGTTACATCAGTATGAAAATGTTTGTAGAAAATGCTTATTGAGTATATCTCAATTTTCCACATGACATCTGTTGCTCCCCACTACATCAGTCACAGTTTTTGCTCCTTTCTTTCTCATTTGCTACTTCTCCCATCACTGCTGGCAAACATCCAATTGTGGGAAGAGATGAGGCAACAGACTCAGATCTCATCTAAGTGAAGAGGGCTGCAACAAAAAGGGACTGGCAACTCATCCCTTCCTGCCATTAACACATTAGGAGAAGCATTTAGTAGGGGACATAGTTAACCGCATGGCTGACCAAGGCTACATGGATAACAAATACCACCTAGAGAGTCTGAAATTAAACAAATTTAATTAATATTTCCACACCAGAGTAGACATGTATACCAGAGGGAGATGTGCCTGCTGCTGGCAGGGTATAGCCAAGAACACAATTTGCTTTGCCAATTTGAGATTAGGATCCGGTGAACAGGTCATACAAGGAGCAGCTGAAGGAACTGGGATTGTTTAGACTGGAGAAGAGAAGGCTGAAGGGAGACCTTCTCACTCTCCACAACTCCTTTTGGTTAACAAGGATACCATTCAGGGAACCACACTTGAGGAAATCACTGCTAATGCCATATGCAATAGCCACAATTTATTCTAGTTAAAAAGAGTAACTCAGACATTTAGCTCTCTTCTTAGATATTTATCTGAGCAGATCAGAATAACTCATGTAATTAAAAATATCCTTCCTCCTAAGATATTTTAGCTATTTGCATCGTCCCATGAGTGATCTTTTTCCTTTTTTTTTTTTTTAAGCCATTTTCTTGTAGCAGTAAGCTAGGAAACACCACAGCTAGCAACAGGTTTTATTTGCCAATCACATGCTCCCAGAAAATAACATATAATGGGCAAATGAAGTCTCCTCCTTCAGCAGAAGCACTGCTAGCAACATTCAGTCTGTATGTTACCACTTACTATGAAAAAAATCAGAATTATTTGTCTTCAAGATTGCTGCCCTTTCAAGTCAAAGCAGTTTCCAGTAAGTTTAAAAGTTATTAACATGAAAAGTAACACTTGGGGAGAAATGGACAGGTGAAGTTTCATTGCTTAGCTCCATTTTGTTAGGATTTCAATGAATAAAATAACGTGTGAAAATGCATCAGACCCATATACACTTATAAAAATATTTGAAAATCCATCTGAACAATATCCAAGTAATTATAGAAACAAATCACTCTGATCATAAGCAGTTATTTGTCTCCATTCCTTGCACATTCAAACAGATTAATGTCTTAGGTGAAACAAGTTTATTAGCATTTACTTCAAATCCAGGTGTTAACTGCATGCAAAATATTATCCTCTCAAATAAAATAGAGTGGCATGGGTTTTAACAACTTAGAGCTTAACAAAACCAAACATTTCAAATTCCTCATATATTTTCACAAAAGCACAAGAACCTTGTGGGATTTCTTAACATGAAAATCTATTCAGACCAGAAACTCTTCTATCCTCTACAGCTTAACACTTTTGATGTAGGACACATTTCAAGCCTCCCTGGCAGTCAAAGTCAAGTTAAGCAAGTCATCTGGAAGAATAATTCAGATCATACCATGCTACTGCTCCAAACTATGCTCTTTGTACTCTATGTCTATTCTCCTCCATATGTATCTATGTATATTATTTAGGCTCTCTCTTCAATGTGTCTTATGCGCCTGACACTTCCTTGTGAAGCCTCCCACTCAGAAGAGGAAAGACTCAGTCTTAAAATACATTTTAGCACAGCAGCCCTCAAGTGTTGCCCAACAGAAGAAAAAGATGTGGACTCAAACTTCTCTTGCACTGATTTGATGTAAAAGAACTGGACAGCTAGTATTGATAGCACTATTGCTGAGCAAACAGTTGCTGTCTATCTGTGACACTGGATACCACTTCAAACCAATAAGCAGGTTTCTCCCAGCTGGGAACAATATTGAAGCCAGCTGACTTGGTGTCTCAGCTTTCTTTCCACTGTGCTCTCAGGCCAATTAGACAAGCAGCTGGTAGCCTGAGGCACTGAGCAGCTCACAAGCTGTTTCCTTGCCCAAAAGCTGCATTAAACACATGATTTGCCTAAATACTGAACCCAAACAGGACCAAAAACCTACTCACTATTGATTCCATTCTCCTCTGATGAAGAATGAAAACTGAACAGCAGCTTAAAAATGAACTATAATTATGTAGCAAAGTTAATGTCCTGATTCATTTTCATATTATACACACCCAGCACATACACAAAGCCTTCATCCTTCACTGAAATGCAGCATCCTCTGGGAGCTGTTTAGCAGCATCCTACTTATAAACCAGGGCAGTGCTGCTGCATGTGGATAACAGTAGTTTGGGGATGGAGAGGAGGAGAGAAAGAGTCAGCAGCGCTATGACAATTTATGGCCATGAAGGATTTGTGTCATTATACCAAATTAAAACTGCAGGAAAAAATAAGGCTGAATTAAGAAAAAATGCCCAGCATTAAATTTGTTGAGGTATTGCTATTAACATACCAACTCTTTCATAGACCTTTAAGAATAACAACTCTATCCTGCTCTAGTTTTAACTCTTCATTTTAACTCATCACTAACTATTCTGTTTTTTCATTAGCATATGTAAATGCATATTCAGAAGGAAAAAATAGCCCAGGCAGATAAGAATTGTTTTCAAATCCCAAACTTCCAAGTCCAACAAATGCACTTTGGAACCAGTTGAATGCAAAACCAACCCACTAAAAAGCCCAACACAGACCAGCAAGGAGGTACCTCCAGCTAGACACTGAAATCCTTAACTAAATTCTAATGCAGAAGCTGTCTGGAAATAAGTAGTGATGCTGAAAAACCTGTTATAGTTTCATTAGCATGTGATACACATCTTTTAATTTCAAGAAAGATTTTTGCTACAGCATTATTTTGAACACATAAGTAGAAGAATATTGATTAGCCTGCAATATTGTGAAGGGTTTGATATTAAGCTAAAAATACAAAGCACAAAACTATTTACCCAACAATGAAACCACTATCCCACAAATAGGTCCAAACAGGTTTTAACATTAGAGCCTGCAATGCTCATTTCTCTGCAATATTTTTTTTAGTTTATGAACT
Organism: Melanerpes formicivorus; assembly: GCF_026170545.1. Taxonomy (NCBI): domain Eukaryota; kingdom Metazoa; phylum Chordata; class Aves; order Piciformes; family Picidae; genus Melanerpes; species Melanerpes formicivorus. The sequence goes on along the minus strand of NW_027142359.1, from coordinate 16,426,529 downwards.
ACAATTATAAGGAAGTCAGTATTTAAAGATTAATTTCTGACCAAGTATTTTCATTTTTTTTTTTGTTTTACTACAGTTAACTCGCAGCCCCATACATTTTTCTTCTAGCATTCTGTTTCAATGGTGGCTGTAGCCAGGAACGGGTTGGTCTCTTCTCCCAGGCAATCAGCACCAGAACAAGGGGACACAGTCTCAAGCTGCACCAGGGGAGGTTTAGACTCGAGGTGAGGAGAAAGTTCTTCACCGAGCAAGTCATTCGTCATTGGAACGGGCTGCCCAGGGAGATGGTTGAGTCATCGACCCTGGAGGCGTTCAAGAGGGGATTGGACGTAGCACTTGGTGCCATGGTCTAGTCATGGGGTCTGTGTTGATAGGTTGGACTCGATGATCCTCGAGGTCCTTTCCAACCTAAGTTATACTGTGATACTGTAATGAACGACTATGTTGTGACCCTTTTTTGATAAAAGACCAGGCATTCCATGCATAAACTTAAAAAGTCAATGCACAACATAAGACAGGAAAGGGCCCATATCTCAAGGAAGAGCAAAACTAAACAAAACCCCAATAGAAGTCACTGATCAGATGAACTCCATTTATAGATCAAAGCTTGGCTACTCCAACAAGCATGGCTACTCCCAGAAAAAGCATGGCTACTCCCAGAAAAAGCACGGCATACAGGACAAGTTTTCATGTAATAACACACAGTAAAAGGAAAAAAGTTTCATTTGACCAAATATGGAATTTCAAATAACTTTTAAATGTTTGAAAATAAAGTTGTGTACCAAAAAACACATCTTCAGCTGTGACTATAGCATCATGACTATGCCTTCTGAATATTGCAAATAATACTAACTACAAAGTTATGCAAAAATGTACAGGAACATTTTAAGCAACATGGTGTAGTACTGAGATTTAAAAATTAGCATACGTCAGACAGCTCCATAAATTAATTAGCACGAGAGCAAACACAACAGACACCATTCATCATCTTTTCCTTGCAATCACTTGCCATTTCAGGTTTCTTTAGGACAAGGAAATTTGAATAACACCTGTAAAGAGAATGATGTCATCACAAAAAGCTTGTGGCTTTTCTGAGCCCCAGAACTGTCAGTAACTTCTGTGAAGCACGACAACTGTGATAACAGCAGTGAAAAATACTTGCAAATCAGGAATCTATTCTCGAAATAATAAACCACATCTGAGTACCTAACAGCACAGCTTGCTTTACTTAGTGCCTTAGTATCATAATGCAGTTCTTCAGTGTTAGCAAGAAAAGTTAATGGAATTGTTTTACACATGGATACAGTTGTCACAAGCATTCCACTATACAAACATGCATGTCACTCCTTGAAGCAAAATCCAATTCAAATAATGAAAGAAAGCAAGACCAGTATAGATGACCTGACTCCATTTAGCAAGGGAGCCTGGAGACTGTTTTGTAAGAGTGTTTTGTTATTTTATATAAGCTTTCTCCAGACATACAGTCATTTACTTTTTCTAAAAGGGTACTGGAAAGCATAAAAGCAAGAAGGATCGGTAAACTTTCCATTAACATCACTGAAAGGCCTATATGTATGGACAATGCTGGCTTACACTAAGTCATCACGACATTTAATTAAACTAATTGGTAAGATATACTGTTATTTCCAACACAATACACTTACACCTCTGATTGCCTTCACACTTCTTGGCTAAAGTAACCTAATCTGGAAACCAAATTATTGCCAGCTGGTCTGGCAGCCAAAAAAAGGAAACCAGCAAACAGTATTGCCTTCTGATCAGAATGGCAACTGATATGGTTAAGGTAGAAGATCTAGATATTTTATTAGCAATTTTATTATTATTTAATTTTATTAGCAATCTTAGGATTGCTAATATCCCAAGAATAAGCTTATGATAACTCTATGTAATACCAACAGATACTGTATTAGTTGCTTAATTAACAATGGCTGTGTAAAGACTAAGCATTTACACTGATCAACATGATTCCTAACCTTAATGTATTTATAGGAGTTTGTGTAAAGCCCTTTGAAACAGGAATGAGTGCATGCTGAATGGGCCCTACTATTGTTGTCATAACAGAATTAACTTAAATTACAATTTAGAAGTACTGACTAGATAAACTCTGGATGTTTTTCTTTTCTTTGTGAAAACCCTTTATCTTACTCTTATACTTTTGATTTGCATATAAAGCAACCAGGGTATATAATTGAACCAAAGTTCTTAAAATGAGTCTGTCTTATTTTTCCACCAAACCTGCAAATTATTAATTGAGAGATGTGGTAGCTGAAGTATCAACACTATTTAAAAAGAAAAAATCACTTTAGTTTTTATTCCAGCCTTAGGCTTGCAGCCTAAATACCTATGAGATGGAGGTGAAAAGGTAACCATAATAAAGATAAATTCTAGTAGCACACAGGTCACTAAAAAGTTATGTTTCAGGAACCTCAAAGGCATTTTAAGTAAATGCAAGTACAAGAAAAACTGTTTTAAAATTAAATGCTAGAACTATAATGGCCATTCAATTAAATAAATTTTTAACAACCTCTGGAAAACTCTTTTTGCTATATCCTACACCTCTTCACACCTGGGATCCCAGGTATGCTTAGGAAAAACTAGGAAAACATATTAGCCCCATTCCTAATAAAATAGCCACCTGCTTTAAAGGTAGAACTTCCCAACTGTTTTATCTAGCTTCCTATCAGCGTGATATGGAGCACCTCGTCCTTGGTAAAAATAGAGACAGTCCAGGACTGGTGAAGTGTGCAGTAAGGTGGTTTTGTACAAAAAACTTCTCACCAGTAGGAGAACCAGCTGCTCATTGAGATTCTCTGGGTGCTAATCCTGATTTAGCATGGATTAAGCTTTTTAATTAAAAAGATTCTTTTCCTACATGCATGAGAAGTATTTTGGTCTTCCCCCAAATTAGCTCTCAACAAGAAGCACTCTTCAATGAAAATGTGACTAGAACAAAAGGGTAAGCAATCCCCTCACTGCATTTTAGGAAGCTGTTGCAAAGAGGTACAAGTAACTCTAGCCCCTTGCTCAGACCTTTGGTACCACAGCAGTAAGAAATACAATAGATTCATATTCATCAATCTCTAATAATGTTTCCTGACTAAAATACTTCATTAACTTACTATTGGCAGAACATTATGCTGGATAATTCAATGTCACTGAAATAAAAGTCAAAAAGGATTCCTAGAGAGCCCCCAGTAAGGCCAGAGGGGAAAGGAGGAAAAAAAAAAAGGGGGGGGGGGGGAGGGGGGGGGCAACCAAGACTCTCTTTTCAGTATTTCTAATTCAGCAAAACATTACTTTTATGAACGTCCCTGGGATGAGAAAGTTAATTTGGCTTTATGTATCATTTTGTTGGCAGTTGATGCAGAGAATGCACCATACGTGAAGAGCTGACTGGTCTTGAAAAAAACAACCCCCAAAACCAACCACCAGAAACACTCACATATTTGGTCAGATCATCTTTTACAGACATTAAGACTTTAAATTGTCAGATTTTATTTTATACAAGTAAGTAATCTGCTTCCAACAATAGTCAATAGCCTAAAATCTAGCATTAACCCATTTCTAATATGGCTGAAACCTGTAGAGCTCTGTAAGGGAATAATCCTTTTGCTGTCATTCAGGCAGAAAGCATTTTTAATTATCAATACCAAGCCACTTTTACAGTATTTTACCTTGATTTTAAGGAACATATTACACGGTCAACACAGATATAAGTAGCAATCTTAAAACTATGTTTTGAAGCAAAGATTTGTTGAAACTGCATGACCCCATGTTCCCAAAGAGAGGTGTGTGACACTGAGAACTATGCACTCATGACAGATATGCAGGCATTGGTCTTATCTCAGCTGTCCCCAGAGAAGCTGTACAGCTGTACCTTTCTGTCCCAGTATTAAAGCAGCTGGAGTATTCTAACACAAGCTTTTACTCTCTGTTCTTCACATCCCCATACATGAACCCCAAATTTCCTGAGCTGCTTTTGGTTTAAGTCTCCAGTGACCACAAATGGTTTCCATATATCTAATTTAAAATTGCCTTGCCATTCCATTAAGCCACCATCCTCAAACTCCACTAGTCTCAATTACTACTTTTGCATATATGAACAGTAAGGTTGAAAAGTTCACTTTCATGTGAACAAGCTGCAACCACGTAAGGAATATTTTTTTAGTATCTGTCGATAATGCAAATAAAACATGTATGGAAGAACAGCCAAGCTATCCTTTTGGCTACATGAAGTGGAAGCTAGTTCAGAGTGTTAAATCACAAAGATATTTTTACCCAAGCCATTACTCTGGGGTGGGTTAGGACTATAATAAACTTCTGTGGGAGTATATACCAATTGATACATTATTTTGTAAGAAATAGCTTATTTATCCAGGATACTTCAACGCAAAAAACCACAACTGGTGAGTTCTGTTTCCAAGGAGATGACATATTACCTTCTAGAAACGTGTCACACACTAAAGATTTTCTTCACATAGAGTGAGCAGAGGAAAAAATGAAAAAGACTTCTTTGTCATGACACAGACTTTCTGGAAACATTCTTACATAAGGAATAGAGTAAAATAAATAAAATAAAGTAAAATCTTTGACCCAGGACTCTCAACAAATCAGCTGCAGTGGTTATAGAGAGAACTACTCATGTATCAACGTATCTTTAAAAAACATATCACGGTAGGAACAGTTCAGAGACAAGTTTGGGCAGAAAAGATGTAGGAAAAGCCAAGAGGCAGTAGTCCTTCATAGTAGGACGTGATTCAAGGGAAGCTCCAGGATTATCACGTAACAATGGCTGCACATTACCAGCCTTCATCTCCTCAGCTACCACACCAGGTCCAGCCCATCAGCAAAATGCATCACATGGAGTTTTAAGGTTATCCTCATCTCCTCATGCCCTTTTCTCTTCACTGGACTTTTTATAAAATAAGCAACATGATCATCCTTTCTGAAAATGCAATACAAAGGAACCAAGCAGCTCCCACACAAGAAGTTCAGTAAATTGGTACTTAGAAATAAATAACAGACAAACTTATACTGTTTGGTAACAAATAATTCAGCAGTACAGTATGCCCATTACAGAAAAACATCTGCATACCAGTCTCCTTCAATTACATTCTTATGCCTTCTTCTTTTTTTGCCACATTTTCTTCCTCTGATCCTTTGAGATAGCTATAGCCTCTCCTTGTAACACTCCTGGCACCCTGCTAATAACCATGTACTTCTGCTCACGATTTCCCATGAATCATTTACACTTATAACAGCCTCTTAGGATACATCAAGGATCACATTTCTACTGTCTCCTTGGAAGGCAAGTGTTAATACACTTCTCCCAAATCCTGACATCTACAAACACGTTCTAAAGGCATACACAAAAACCACATTGCTACTACACATTTTTCAAGTGCAAAGTCACTTGGTTTTTTGATTCAAGCACTTCTGGTTCTGGAGGGGTATTTTTGGCAACAGACAATTTATCTTTCAAAAGAAAGAAATAGGTTGTCTGCATGCAAGTTTTAAACATATACTTCCCTCGCTACTGCAAAATAAATTCTGAAGTTTTATCACTTTTATATTCCCACATAAAAGTAACTTCCCTTTCTGAATAGCCTCCTCAAAGTATTTTCACACCTAGTTCATGCCATAATGTTTTCTTTTCTGGAAGGAGAAGATACCATGGGCTGACAGGATTAAAATCGACTCAAGATAAAAATTCTCACTATGTCTCAAGCATCAACTTATCAATGAGAAAATGGGTCACTTCTCATTTAAAAAAAATAATTGTTATAGATAGGACTTCACATCTCTGCATGCTACTAGCCTATAGCTAACTGAGAACACAAGAGACCCACAAGAAAGATAGAGAGTAGTACTTCAGTACATATGTGTATGTCTGTATTTTTCTGCAAAATTCTGTTAAATTTAGAAGAGGTTATTCTGTCCAAAATGTGAGCAACTTATCCCAATGATAATTTGATTAAAGCAGTAGTCACTTCTTGCAGAGACTACAGAAAAAGCCACCCTCTGCAGTCAATATTACAAGCCTGCAAATTCAATTGGTAGTAGAAATTTCACTTGACTTCACATGTGCCACTTAAAAAAATACCTGAAACTTCAGTATTTTTGCATGCTCCATAAGCCATTTTTAACCTGTTCTTCAGCCAAACTACAATTTCTGCAATAGTATTCTGGCCAAGCCGCTCTCTATCATTTTCCTCCAGTCCTGGCTCACCGGAGAGGTCCCAGATGACTGGAAACTGGCCAATGTGGTCCACATCCATAAGAAGGGTCAGATGGAGGAACCTGGAAACTACAGGCCAGTCAGCCTGACCTCAGTGCCAGGGAAAATGATGGAGCAAATTATCCTGGTGGCAATAACTGCACACCTGAAGGATGGCCAAGGGCTCGGGTCCAGCCAACATGGATTTAGGAGGGGCAGGTCCTGCCTCTCCGACCTGCTTGCCTTCTGTGATCAGGTGACCCGTCTGGTGGACGTGGGGAGGCCTGTGGATGTGGTCTACTTGGACTTCAGCAAGGTCTTTGATACCATCCCCCATAGCAAATTGCTGGCTAAGCTGTCAGCTCGTGGCTTGGACTGCAACACTCTGTGCTGGGTTAGGAACTGGCTGGATGGCCTAGCCCAGAGAGTGGTGGTGAATGGTGCCACATCCAGCTGGCAGCCAGTCACCAGTGGCATCCCCCAGGGATCAGTGCTGGGCCCCATCCTCTTTAATATCTTCATTGATGATCTGGATGAGGGGGTTGAATCAGTCATCAGCAAATTTGCAGATGACACCAAGTTATGAGCAGATGTTGGTCAGTTAGAGGGTGGAAGGGCTCTGCAAAGGGACCTTGACTGACTGGACAGATGGGCAGAGTCCAATGGGATGGCATTTAACAAGTCCAAGTGCCGGGTGCTGCATTTTGGCCACGGCAACCCCATGCAGAGCTACAGGCTGGGGTCAGGCTGGAGAGCTGCCAAGCAGAGAGGGACCTGGGGGTGCTGATCCACAGCCACCTAAACATGAGCCAGCACTGTGCCCAGGTGGCTGAGAGGGCCAACGGCATCCTGGCCTGCATTAGGAATAGTGTGGCCAGCAGGAGCAGGGAAGTCATTGTGCCCCTGTACTCTGCAGTGGTTAAGCTGCCCCTTGAGTACTGTGTCCAGTTCTGAGCCCCTCAGTTTAAGAAGGACATCGAGACACTTGAATGCTTCCAGAGAAGGGCAACAAGGCTGGGGAGAGGCCTTGAGCACAAGCCCTATGAGGAGAGGCTGAGGGAGCTGGGATTGTTTAGCCTGGAGAAGAGGGGGCTCAGGGGTGCCCTCTGCAACTACCTGAAAGGTGGTTGTAGCCAGGAAGGGGTTGGTCTCTTGTCCCAGGCAACCAGCACCAGAACAAGGGGACACAGTCTCAAGCTGCACCAGGGTAAGTTTAGGCTCAAGGTGAGGAGAAAGTTCTTCACTGAGAGAGTCATTAGTCATTGGAATGGGCTGCCAGGGGCGGTGGTGGAGTCACCATCCCTGGAGGTATTCAAGAGGAGATTGGACGTGGCACTTGGTGCCATGGTCTTGAGGTCTGTGGCTACAGGTTGGACTCGATGATCCTTGAGGTCTCTTCCAATCTTGGCAATACTGTGATGCTGTTAAATTAACTTCTACAAACTGTGCATATGTCCAAAGTAAAGTTTATTTCAAAATATATGTTTCTAAACAGCAGGTTTCTGTTGAACAAAAAAAACAAGCTGAGCTGCCACATTTCTGTTCTGCTTTTCTGTCTTCCAACTGCTCAGAGGGGGAAAATAGTTGTTGTAAGTGTGGGGGATTTTTGTTTGGTTTTGTTTTGTGGTGGGTTTGTTGGTTTGGTTTTTTTTTGTAAATCACAGCTCTCAACATCTTTGAAGCAAAGGAGTTTCATGCTGCTTTTCTCCAAGAAAGAAAACATGAGTCTGCATCAGAACACAACAGACGTCTCTCCCGACATCAGAGGAAGGCTGTCGCAAGCCGCTGTGATGTGACTGGCAATGGGGTAATTGACAGAAGTTTAATGGCACTGTCTAGCCCAACAGAGCTGTGGGAGTCAGACTAGCTGTCTCTGCACATCTGTTGTGGATATGAGCAGTTGAGAACAATCCCTGCTTTCATCCCAGATACTAAGTCCTTCAGTATATTCATCAAAAAAGCAGTCGAATCCAATGGTTTTCATTTTACAAAATGAAAGATCCATACTCCCTCATGACTACATGGAGAAATAGTTCCAACTTCTGAACTTCAGATGGATTACTACCTCCCTCCTCCTCTGCAGAGGGTGACCCTGTGTAAAGCATACAGCCGCAGGAAACAAATCATAGGAAATTAGCTTATCTATAGAGAACATTTTTGAATTGACAACAACTAAGCTGCAAACCCCACAAAAAAATCATGTTCATGCCATTAAAACATCTGCAACAAACTGTCATAGTGAAAGGAAATCCAACATGGGTACAAAACACATTTCTTTTTAGGAAGTGAGAGCTCTGTACAATTATTCAGGCTATTATAAAGCTAATCCACAGTAGTGGGAGTACAGCTCTCCCTCTCAGAGGCACTTTCAGACCAATTTGGAAGTTACAGACAGCATCCTGGCTTATTAAACACACAACACAGTTGTCCCTAAGTTAGTCCCAGACTGATAAATATTAAAACTATTAGTTTCATGATGATTTTCATTCAGATTATCATTAACTGTGAAAAATGGAAATTCCCAGACAGTTGGGACGTAAAGGCAACCTGATTGCAAAGTTTATAAAGAACAGCACCAGTAGTTTACCATTTATGATAGAATCAAAAAATAGTTTGGGTTGGAAGGGGCCTTTAAAGGGGGTCTAGTCAAATCCCCATTCAATGATTTGCAGTGAGTTGTACGAAAATCAAGACCGATGGGCTGAAGAGCATGAATAACACAGGGAAGGTATTGGGGGTTTGTTTGATTGGTTTGTTTTCCCAGTACACAGATACACCTGGTTCCATCACCAAGGCTACCTCCCTGGCCATGACAGATGGAAACTTTCATTTTAAAACCTATGCTGACATACACCTTAAAGAGCTGGTGTTTTATTAGTTACACTTAATACTTGGGGAAATCACCCGTGCTGTCAAAATTAAAGTTATAGCTGTTACTGCAAATACTCTTTAATCTAGTCCTCACTAGCTGAGAAACACACCACAGCGATCACAAAAGTTAGCTAAGAAACATTTCAGCAACAGTTCTGTTTCCACTGCCTACTTTGTCTTCCCCTCTGAATCTAAGACTGCATTTTCTTATTCCACCATGGTACTGCAACTATTCAAACCTTTATTTAAATAACACTGGCACTAGAAAAATGAGGGACTATCTTATTTAGGGGAAAGCTGTCTTTAAAATTCACCATTTTTCTTCAAAATTAACTGATGCAGTCATTAATAAAATAATTAATATGTACAACAATCACTAGGAAGCTTATCTCGTTGCTATAGGACATTTCTACTGAACAACAATCTGGATTGCAATATACAACACTATTATACATGAACAGATGGAAATCAGAAAATGATATTTAGCTAGATTTCCTGTCAGAAACTTATATAAAAGGGGGTGGGGTGGGGGGGAATATGCTTAACATTTTCCATTAGCCAACATTAAATCACTAAGAAAAAATAAATGGAGGAATCCATGAAATGCCTATGACACAGCAATCTATTTTGAATGCATATTTTTTAAAGTCCCTTGTACATAAAAGAGACATAAATAAGATTGTGGTTTTACCTTTAGGCACACAATATAGGCTCAAACACAAAAAATGACCCACCAAAGAACACACAGGAAATGCATTTCAGTTATAGTTCAAAATTAAGATTTCTCAGCTTTCAAATCTTGCTTTTGGATGAGCTTCACAGATTTGTCAGAAGAGCTGATTATAGGATCATGGCCCAGAAAGACATTAAACTTTCCTGTTACAAGCTGTAATGAAATCTCTTGCCTAGAACTACAAATGCATTGTTAATTTCAAATATGAAAGTTACTGCTACAATGATCAAGATGCACAACAAACATTAACTTAGTATGCAAATAAACTGTTCTCTTAGTTTAAGGGCAAAGTATTATCAGCTGACACAAACAATACAGCTATTTTGAAATGAAGTCTTGACCTGGACTACACTTACTCAGAACTTTTTGTTTCATTGTCAGAACTTAAAAAAAAAATTAATATATATAATTAATCCTATTAAAACACCACACAGAGCTCATTATAGAAAGGTTATTGTAAAAATCCAATGTCAGAATAACAGTTGCTGAACATACCATGCAGGAGTGTAGGGATAAGGGAGGTAAGAGATAGGTGTGAAGAGAGAGAGGCACTCCTTGAAATACTTAACATACCTTATTGAGAGAGTGTGTTTGGTTTATTGTTCAATGTAAATCATAGTTGTATTTCACAACAGATCAAATGATAAAAGTAAAGCTACCTGAAAACTAGTAAAATTTTGAAACATTATTTCATCAAGACTTCAGAACACAGTAATACACAAATGTTTTCTTTAGTAACTAAGTCAAAGGTAGCATAAATTTTTATGTACAACTGAATCTGCTATTTTCTTCCCAGTCCCACTAATCAAAGCTTTCAATGTTATTTTTCCACACATTCAGATTCCTTTGTAAATTTCACTTTTACTTGTGTTGCTTTGGTGCAGAAAAAGTTTCAATGGTCTTAAAGGCAAACTGACCATCAAGATCACTGACAGCTTCCAGAAGGATCTGAGTAACAGAGGACCTTACTATTAATTACTTTAAGCTAACAACACTTTGAACTTCAAGAACACCCAGGACATAATTCTTAATTCCCCAATCAAGTGGTGAATTCAGGAGGTCCAAGTACATTAAACATGAGGAGGAACAAAAGGAATTGTAAAGAAAAATTCATGTACAAGTTGGCTATCAACTAGAATAGCTGTATTGTTCCACACTCCCTGGAAGAGCAAACTTTGTATCCAGAATTTCTTATGTGTACAAACAGATACAGATGCATAAAAGTTAAAATAACTCTTAGGTTATTTTGGTGAGAGCAGGGAACAGGGTCTATATAGAAAGTAAACCTGGCAGTTCACAGCTGTCTCAACCTTACCCTTGGGGAGGGCATCAGAATTCTGCAATATATGTCTGGACACAGTTAATAAGGCTAGTCATTTATAATTAACAATGTTCTCCTTTTATTTTATATCATGCATCTGAATAACAACTGTCCTCTTAGCCCAAAGCAGAGAAGAGGCTTTGGCTTTACTGAAAACCACCTTTAAAACACAACCACAGGCCTATCAAGTGAAGTTAAAGAACAAAACAGCCAGAAAACCACTAAAAAAGGGTGGGAAACCATCTCAAAGAGCAGAAAAATATACCTCTATACAGTACAATAAAAGTTAGACCCTTGAGGTCTAACTAGGTGCACGGGAGGTAAACAAATAGTACTAGTTCCATACAAAACAAGAAAAATCCCAGCAGTTCCAGAAGCTTTTAAAGTTTCTTTCAGAAGCTTTTAAGGGACTCAAATGAGAACACACAGAGGCCAGGAAGCAGCGAGAGGCCTGAAGATCCCATCTTCCAACCATGAGGCTTATGCAACCCACTGCCTTACCCTTTTTCTGTGCTTGCTTTATCAAAGAATGAACACAAACGCTTGCTTATAAAGCCTCAGGAATTTGAGCAGGAATGGACATTTGACTTTCTCTATACAGAAGAACGATAGTCTTCATCTATTTTTTTATATGTAAGGCAGTTGAGGTAACATTAGGTCTTGTCTTAATGGATTTTGTTTTACCATCTCCAAACTCAGAGGTAATATAACATGACATACAAAAGGCTTGTAAAGCAGGCTGAAAAGACTGGGGACATCACTTCAGTTCCCTTTAAACTCTCCCCAAGCACAAACTTCTGCTCTACAGAATGTACCTATTTCTATAAAAATAATGAAGACATTTCTTACCCCATTTATTAGAGACTGAAAAAAGAACCACTTATACAGAGCCACTGATCTATGCAGAGAAAAGCATACTAGTATTCAGCAGTATATCAAAGTGAGGAACCAGAGGATCTTTCAATGCACTTGGTATTTGTGCTGGCAGACCAGAGGAAACAAGGGGTTTCTGACTGCAGACCCATAAACTAGAAGAAGGAATATATCATTCCACTCTTCTTCTCAAACCTCTGCCACCAGGAAAACACAATTGCTACCTCTAAACATGCTGATGACTAATATATAGATTAGATGCTTGAAACTGGTATTTCAATCATAATTTCTCTATTTAACTATTCCATAAAATGAAACTAACCCTTAAATTACAAAAAGTACAAAAACGTTGAATTAGAAGAATTTTTCAAGTTCCAGGCATGCAATATTCTGCTGCTCATACTGGTGGTCTATAATTATGCAGCACAGATATAGCATACTTATGCAAATGAAATTTATGCTAAGGGATCAATTTCCCCATGCTGCACTTCAGCAGGGAACCAGTGGAATATCTAATGATGGCAAAATCAGAATTTCTTCTGAGTGGAAAAAAAATTGCCAATATAAAAATTAAATAGTGCTCATATATATTTGAAAGAATGAGTTAAAGACACTAGACTTCTGATTTCAAAGTGAAAATACTCAATCACACTCCCTTCTCTCACAAGGAGAGTCCATTGTCAATATCTATTTTGGAAGCAGCTATTATGCATCAGCTTGCAATGTTCTTCCCAGTACTGAATGAATCTAAAGATTACTCAGACCTTTCAAAAGTTCACAACAGTAAATTGCTAATTCATTTCCTCTCAGAAGGAACCTGGACTACCAAAAAAAATTGCAGTTCCTCCTCAAAACAAAATCTTCGCATTACACAAAATCATATTCTCATTATACAGCTTCAGCTGCTGAACACTTTGTAAATGTGTCTGACTGTAAAAATCAAACCCAGTAACTTTTTATAAGGCTGGTCATGAAACTTGTGCTTTACTAGCAGAGTGGCTGCTTCGATCCCAGTATTTGTAGTAAAGGTGATGGCAGACATCATGGGCTTTTGTTTGGCTTTCCTAAAATTCCAGATGTCAGCTCCTTTCGACCCTCAGTTATTATCGCACAGAAGAACTAAGATGCAGTAGAGGCTAATAAGTACTATTCCATATCAGGAATGAGGAATGGGCCATGTGCCATCTCCTGCTCAGCCCCATCAGAGACTCTTAGCACAAACCTACACCCATCAGTGGTTTAAGCCAGTATGACAAACCATAAACAAGTGGAGTAACTTTCAATGAAGACACAGCACAGAGCTGAGGGAAATTGAGGACTGATGCACTTTTTCCAACAGCTGCAGCAAAACACAGCTAAATTCACCTACTGGTACCAAAGCATTATTCTCAGTTTGAGCCACTTATGATTTTTCCCTCATCTGGGAAACACTAGAGGTAAAGAAGTTGTTCTGATATAAAGGGATTTTGTCAAAAACTGCCTAGCACTAAGGAAATGTCATAACCATTTGGACTAAAACTCCAAAGCTTGGGATCACAAAATCCAGATTACTATTTGTTTTGCATAAATGTAGTCAAGAGAAAAATTTAAGTTCTTGGTAAATCTATGGGCCCTAATCAAACAATTCACAAGAATAAAGTAAATTGTCTTTGTTTTGCTATTACCAGTATCAGCTCCTCCTTTTTCCCTTGTCATTGTCCTACAGCTGTAAACACAGAAATGCTATTTTTCCAAAAGAGAACACTGTGTGAGCTTACCTCAGGTAAGTGCTGTAGCCTGAATCCCTATGTTTTAACACTGACAATGGATGATTTATCTCTGTGAGAAGCAGTGGTTTCTACCTGCATGAACCAAAATCAGGGACAGACTTGCTTCATATGATTTTTATGACAATTAAACATTAGGAGACAGTTGGACTACTACATTAACTGCTAACTGATTCTAGTCATACTGGAATTGCACTGACATTTCAAAGCAGGTCCAAGAGAACCATTACAAGCACAATTAGCATTAACAGATGGAAGATGCTGTCACAGAAGAACTAACAACAAAAACCTGCGTTTCAAATTACTTGCTAAACACCATTCAGGAATCCAACAGATTACACAGTGCATTTGTACTGCTGATCATTTCTTGCATAATCTGATTCTTACAATGTGCCAGCAGGTACACAAGTCTCTGCAGTCTTGCTCTGTTTGTCACTGAAGAATGAGAAGTGAATTTTAGATGTTTCTAAAAGATGAGGGTGGGGGAAAACAGAGGCAGTTCTGAGGAGGGCAAAATAGTAAAGTGGTGGGGGAGGGTCTTGGTTCTTCTTCCTATATTCTCATCCTTCACATTTTTTCACCTATTTTACACTCCCCTGTGCACTGCAACATTATCTTTTGGCCAAAAGATTCCATTTGCACAATAGGATTCATCACACACTTCTCTTACAGACATTTCTCTTACCTTAAAATCTTCAGCTTTTATAGAAAATACTATTATCAGGAACAGAAGAAGAAAACAAATGAGAATAGGCATACTTCCTTCAGGCTCCAAGATGAAAATCTGTTTACAACCAACCACTTGCTATTCTCTGATTCCAAAGACAGAGGTACCAAACCAGCAGAAAAGAATTATCACTTCATGAGGAGGTAAAAATGGATCATCAAGTGATCATCTACATTAAAAAGGACAAGAAAAATCAGGGAAAGTTCAGATATTTATGTCTAGAGAGTAAGCAACTGGAATGAGTTATAAAGCAGCAATTCATAAAACATCTTAAAACAACATTTAATACAGAGCTTGTAGAAGGCATAGTTAATATGAGTTTTCACTGTAACAGCTACTTTTAGTTTAAACTAGTTAAGTTTGTGTTAGACATGCACACACTAAAAATTAAAGTCCTGCCCTTTCCAAATGCTACGAACAAGTGCTTGATTAACATTATGTAAATGGATTCATATTTTGATCATGACCAAGCAGAAAATGTTCATTAAGATGCAAACACAATATGCTGAGAAAGTGCCAGTCCACTACTTTTGCAAATTATTCATTAGGAGTCAAGCACTACATTAACACAATTAAATTTCTACAACAATAAATCCACACAGATCTGAAGCTTAATGCAGGATAAATGATGGAACACTTGCATTTTGAGACCAACTTTAAAATACCACTACATAAAGTTTCACAACTGGTGATGGTCTGATTTATGCCTTGTGAATCAGTACTATTAGATAGACATTTTTGGCTCTTCCCCTAGAGTACTATTAATGTAGTCAAAAGACTGTAAATCGTATTTTGATAAAAGTGCTGCACATTTACAACTTTAATACAACTGTCCCGGTGTTAAGTGTGCTCTCACAAGCAGGCCCCACCCTCAAAGACCAGGGGGGAAAGTAACATGAAAAACCTGAGATAAGGAGTTTAAATTATTACAATGCACCTTGGCATATTTTTCAGGAAAGCACAGCTAAAGCAAAAGCAGCAGCAGAAGTGAAGGATAAAACAACTCCCGTCACCATCCAAGTCCACAGCCAGCCCAGCAGAAAAGACAGACTTCCCCAACACCCCAAACTCAGCGTACATAATTCAATGACATCATTGCATGAAGTGTAATATCAAAATCAGTTAAGTCATTGGTATCCTTTGAGGATGACAACAGACATCATACAACTACCAGAAAAAAACAAAACCCTCCATCATCAAGTTTACCTTTCCCTACTCATTTCTCTGGTGCACTTCAAATTACACACCTGAGGAAAAAGAATCTAACAGGCAAGCAAGAGTTCAACTCCTGAAGTGTCAGATCTGATGAGAAGTGACAATTTCCAGACTCATTACAGTTTTAAAGAACTGTTCTTAGTTAAACTTTACTATACTAATTAGGCCCCTTGAGAGAAAAAGGATAGCTGGCTTTCAGAGAGTTTATTAGCATGGGACCGAAATACTGCATAAAGAGACAGAAGGATTGCTGTGTATCTGTTAGTGAAGGGTTAGCAGGAGGGGAAAAACGAGCTCAAGATCAGTGTATCTATCAAGTGCAAGGTTTATTCAACTAAATTTTAAATTTTAGTTCTCAGATTTACCTCACTTCAACATCTTCCAGTTTTCCCTGACAACAAAGCCCGAGATACAAGTGATGCAGTACTACATTGCAATTAGATGTTCATTCATTAATTATTGGAGAATTTATGCTTGTATTTTAGCTCTCCTAAGACAGTTTTCGCATGGACAGAGTATTAGACAAAAAAAAAAACAACCACCACCACCAAAAAACCCCACAACCAAACAACAAACCCACAGCTGTGGCTGTACACACTAAAATCATGTATTTCAATGTATTTTTCTGAGTATCCCTTGAGACTCACAAGCCTTACAGTTACAGCTCTAGCAAGATCTGACACCATGCGATGTGATGTCCATTGCTCTTTATCAGTAATGATTTAGCAGAGTGGTCAAACTGTTTGAAAGCTAGGTCAAAGAATTTCTAGCAGGAATCTGCCAGATACATGTCCAAGATACATGTTCCCTCTTCCTCTCAACCCAACTGTAAATGATTTTTAAAAGAAATTATTAATTAGGGAATATGTGATTATCAGGGATGAATACTTTGGGAAAGAGCATATTTTTCTTTGATGGTAAATTTGTGCATATTTATTTAGCTTGTTTCCAGCTTTAACAGTCACTTCAATGCCTGAAGAGCTGTGTAACTCTTACAGCTCACTTAAACAACTATTGATCTAAGAACTTGATAACCTGATTTTTTATTTTTTTTTTTAAGCTAAGTGTCCCAAAAGAGAATTTTCTTCCATATATCCTAATAATTAGAGGAATGGAGAAATTTATGACAGGTTTTCCCATTTTCATTTTTTTCTACAATCCTGGTAAGAAACATTTACAAATAGGTATCAATGGTCCCACAACACACCCAGTCAATGAGATCAAGCACTATAATTTATCTACCTGAGAATTACCTTCTGTATCTGGTAGTCTGCAATTACTTCTTATTTAAGACAACTGCAGCCTTGCTGTAATGGATGACATCAATCAGCACACTGACTCTGTCTATGCAAATCAGCCTCAGCTGAATTCTAAATATTACAGACAGGTTATTTACCTTTTTAAAAACTATTTTATTAAATATTTAATGATATAATGTACTACATTAACAAACCAGCACAACTAATGTAGTTGGAAATAATGCTATAAGCAGCACTGATTTTTTTCTGGCAGGAAAAGGAAGCTGAACTGGTAACGTCAATGGGAAAAACAGGCCTTAATTCACCACTGTTCTCACGAGAAAATATTATTGTGACTAGTTTGCTGTACATTTTGAAGTAACAGAAGATATCCCAAGGAAAACAGCAAACATTTTAGTGCAGCCCTATTGATGCACTGAAGAGCCTATCAATGTATTCTGGAATTCCATTAAAATTTATAGTAAAACAAAGGTTTCTCTTCTCATCTCATTTTGTGCAAGATAGATAGACACCTAATTTAACTTTATAATCCAACCTCTATTAAGAATTTAAGTGTTACTGTGTATCACAGAATCTGAATATTCTTATTCACCCCTTCTCTCACGTGAATAGAAATGAGAGCAAATATTTCCATTTATATTCTACAATACATTTTCAAAAGAACTTTATTATTTTGAACTTTTCCTGGGAAAATCCATTGTGACTGTATCAGCAGGAACAACTGACATTCTAAGGAAAAGCTGGTATACTAACTCTTAAAAGTAATTCTTGATTATTCTTTTTTATGTCACAGAAAACAATGAAAGTTGTAATAGAAGTCAGAGGTAATAGGCTACTCATCTATTTGCAGCAAATATTCTGAGCATCTGTTTCATAAACACATTCAAACCCAAGCACTTAATCACTGACCAAGCAGTTTCCTACCATGGATTTCCTGCTCACCACTGCAAGAAAATGCAATTTATAGCCATAAACTGGAGTTATTTCTCTCTTCCTTATTTTCCTTTTGTTGTTGTTGTTGTTTGTTTCTGTGGGTTTTGCCTATTTGTTTGGGTTTTGTTTGCTTTCTTTCCCTTGTGTCATATTGGTTTTTATCAATAGACACATCAGAGGTGCTCCTGTGATACAAAATGGGATGAAGCACTTCATTCAAAATAAGTTCCCTGGAGACTGAGAGAATCAGTTCATATGATACTAAACCCAATAGTCAGTAACATGATATCTAAAGGAAATGCAGAGAAATAATTAAAGTATACCAAGCTTCCCCCAAGGGAGGTGAAGTGTTTTGAGGTCAGGGACACTCCCATTGCTAACATATTAAAGGTCAAGATCAAAACAAAAACACTGTCCTACAAATGCAGACACTATTTGCATCTGGCTATTTCCAGAATGTTTCTATCTTTATTTGTGTAACCAAATGTTTAGGGCTATTTTTTGCTATCATTAGACTAAGTCAGATGAAAACCGAGCAATGTTTGACTACAGAAGAAAACCTGAGTTAAGTAAAGTGCATTAGAACATCTTCAGGATCACTAGCGTCAGTAATGAATAACAAAATACATTCACTATCCAGATGAGCATACAGCACTCAGCAGCATACTTTTACAGGTCAATGGGTTTTCTATAGAGCTAGTGCTGAGAAATATTTCTAAAGCACCTTCTCAAACACGCTTGTCTGAGTCTGTATGTCTAACTGCACAAGTAAGCTGTCAGGCCATAAATAAAGCAGACTATTTGGCAAGCTATTTATTTATTTGCTCAGACACTGTTTATACTGTTGCATTTCCTTTTAAAGTACTCTCTCTAAAGGTATTTCAGGTTATGTGTGTAAGGAAGCACTATTCAAAGTATTAACATTTAAATTGGCTGGTCTCTCCTAATGGCAATCACAGTATTCCTAGACCTTACAAAGTTTTAAAGCCCGAAAAAAGACTGATACTTGCTTTAAGGGTCTTGGGGGGGTGTGTGTGTAGGGGGTGATACGAAGTATGAATAAAGAATCCATTAATACCATTTTCAGTAGCTGCAAATTCCAGATACAATCCCAATATCCTTCTATTTTTACTGCTGTAAAATTCAGGCCTTACTTATTAATAAGTACAGTATCACAGTATCACTAAGGTTGGAAGAGACCTCGAGGATCGAGTCCAGGACATCAAATATTTTCAGAGACTTAAAAATAGTACAATTCTCATCATAAGTAACTGCAGGAGACACTACCAGTTGCACAATGTAAAAAAAAAAATATATAAAAAGAAAAACAACTAAGGAAAACCCGTTCAAGCTAGAAAAATGGAAGGGCTCTCAGTAAGCAAGGAAGCTAAAATATTGCTAATGCACACAGACAGCTCAGATTAATGTATCAAGACCTGGAAATAGTGAGATTCAGGCTCTCATGAAAAACAGAATGGTCTTAATTGAGCAGGCTGCTAGTGTGGCCAGATATATTTCAATATCTGCCCCATAAAGTCAGTCCTTGGGTACATGTAATGTCAGATAATCAAATACTAAGCAATTTCAAGAGTAAACGTGTAAATAATGCAAAATACAGAGCATGTTAGGCTGGCAAGCCCAATTACAAGCTGTTTCACTTGGAACTGCTGATTAGTGCAAAATGTCAGGCATAAAGTACATAAAGAAAATGTGGGCTACAGTAATCAAGTCCAAAGATGGCAAAGATGGATGCCTGCAGTTTTTTTCAAATCCTCAAAGAAAAGCTGCAATCACTTGGCCAGCTGGAGACAAATATATTTTCCTGGCTACCCAGGCTGTCAAAAGAACAAGCAGTAAATCTTTCCCAGCTCAAGCTGCAGTTTATCTTCACAACTTAAGGCCTTATACCTTCAAATCAAATTGCACGTACCAATCCAGTTAATTTCCAAAAACACTGCACCTTCTGCCCAAAACCACCATTGTCTTTAGTAAAACTAAATTGTATGAAGAGATTTCTTGCTCCCTATCTTTTTTTTTTTACATATTGTGAAGATGACACATTTTAAACGAATAGAGAATACAGTATTAGAGTATCTCTACCGGCTTCACAAGGATCAATTACCATGGGAGATGTAGATGTCTGTGATAAGACAGAGAAATGTATTAAACTCTTCCATAAACAATGAAACAGGGACTACAAAATATCATACATCTAATGGGGAAGAGAAAATGTAAAAGAACAATTAGAACTGTAATCTTCCATCTTTTATGAAGTCCTGATGCTAGTGACTTTCAACATATTGACTTAAGACAAAGGAAAACTAGAAACAAACATCAATCCTCATTAATTTTCTGTCCTCTCTACCTAACCTTTCATACTCTTGATTAAAGCTCCTGTACAATGGGATAAAATACACCTTCAACCATGCTGTCATTAATATTTTAATTGTACACAGTGGTTTAATCTTACAGAGCATGCATACTTAAACTATATTTACTTTCAAGGTATTTTTTTAATCATCTCCCTGCTACTCAACTTGTAATTTCCTGTTCCACTGTCCACCAGGAATACTTCAAAAGCCAGCTTCTCTCTATGTCAAAGTATGTTTTTCAAGAAATAAAGGAGAGAAACCAGGAAAAAAAAATAATAATCAAACATCGAGATAGAGATATTTAAGCAATATCCAACTTCTCCACTGCTCTTTATATCTTTATGCCTCCCAGTACCATTTTTGCTATACGATAAACCCTGTCTCCAATTCAGTTTACTTTTCTATCCCACAAAGTCTATATAGAATTTAGAACAAGCAGCACTAGAAGGAGGAGTGGGATATGCTTAAGTCAGCGTTGCTGCCAGAAATAATGCGTGTCAAAGTATATCCCTAAGACATCCAGAACACTGAGGAATGAATAAATAATGTGTCTGGATTCTAGACTGCCTTTCAGGAAGGCAACATTCTTCTCAAAACCTCATCACTCTTAGTATAGTATGAAATTTAACTTATGGCATACCTGAAAGCAGAACAAGAATCAAGCTGTATTTCAAAGGTTAAACTAAAAAAAACAACAAAAAAAACCAAAAAAACCCACAAGCAAACAACCCCCCCCAAAACCAAACCAAATAACCAGCACAAGACAAAAACAAAGAAAAAAAGCCCACAACACCAAAACCACACAAAACAAAATCACACAATTTTGCAACACAATCTTCTACATTTCAGTGTAATATGACTCAGCTTTGAGGAAAAAGCATTAACAATTCTTAGACCTCTGCATGTGAGATAAACATCTAAGCCCATACTCGTGGAAAATGCCCACAATAGCTTAGTTTCCAGTTCAACAGTGTATAGAATAGAATAGACCAGACCAGGTTGGAAGAGACCTTCAAGATCATCGCGTCCAACCTATTACCCAACCCACCTAATCAACTAAACCATGCAACCAAGCACCCTATCAAGTCTCCTCCTGATGGTGATGGTGACTCCACCACCTCCCCAGACAGCACATTCCAATGGGCAATCACTCTTTCTATGTAGAACTTCCTAACCTCCAGCCTAAACCTCCCCCAGCACAGCTTGAGACTGTGTCCTCTTGTTCTGGTGCTGGTTGCCTGGGAGAAGAGACCACCCTCCGCCTGTCTACAACCTCTCCTCATAGGGCTTGTGCTCCAAACCCCAAGTGTAGTTACCTATAGGAGTATTTCCACTCACTTGTACAGGTCCAGTCGCATTTAAAATTATTTATTAAAAAACTTAGTTTTAGGGGGCTTGGTTTTTTTTTTTTTCATTTGTTTAGGGGGCAATGTTTTTAATTCTGTGATTATCACCTATCCTGTGCATCAAAGAAGTGTTCAGAATAACATCAAAAACATTTTAAGACATCCCTATGGACACATTGCATAATAAATGCTTTGCTTGTAAAATCCATGTAATTCTGTCCATTGCTACCAAATCAGACAGATGCTTGGTGTGTTTGTTCAAAAACCAAACCCACCCTGCACTGTCATAAATAATGCTTATATGAAGAACAAGGCCATAATTTACAAACATAAACCTCAGAATTGCAATGCTTTTTCCTGTTAAACATGTAGGCCAGCACCACTGACTCACTGAAGTGAAAACAATTCCAGAACTTGAAAAACAATGCAACTTAAATGCCTTAACTAGATAGGAGCTATCTGCACAATCCTAACATGCAAGTACTTATCGCTACAGAAATTTCTTAGGGTTGTTTTCCTCAGGTCATAAACTAACGTTGATCTGAAAAAGACAACCCTGTACTTTACAATTCTTGATGGGTATGTCTCCAGCTCCTGCAGAGGAATGTTACAAATGGTCAATAATCAAACTAATACTAATAGAAAAAAAAATAGTTTATGCTAAGGAACTATTTTCCATATTAGTCTGGTTTAAAACTAGACTATACAGAATACAGGCATTTAAGCTGTGAGAAACAGATCCAACCTCTGTGAAATCATTTGCACAATCTGAAATTGTCAGTAGGGAAATACATTCTGAACTAAGTTTAAAAGATACATCTTACTATATTTAAAGCAAAGAAGCCACCCAAAACCAGCTGAACAAATCACAGCAAGCAAGAAACTCTGCTTCATATTCACCCAAACTCCTATTTACTAAATTGCATCAAGGGAGAAAATATAATCATAGTGAATTGATTATGCAATTACGATATGATTATGTTGCGTTTTCCCTCTTGGTACAATTTGGTAAATGCATGTTTATGCAAATGTTAAGCAATATTCCACAGGTAATGCAAGTTACACTTTTTTTTTTTATCTCTGTATTGGAAGCATCAAGAGAAAACCCAGGCATCACAAGTGCACATTTAATGCCTTGCTATAGCAGATCATTTCAAATATATATGTCTGTGGAAAGGATAAACTGTCTAGATCATTAGTATCCCATCTGACTAAACTTATGCTTGTTTTAATTTATGTGCGTGGTACAGATTTTAAAAAGCTGACATTCACAAGTCTGCTGTAAGTTTGACTCAAACCAGTAGTTTGAATATTTGCATAGAAAGTTGTAAGCTTCATTCAATGTCTTCCACCAGGATATAAGCTTAGCTGGGCCAAGGGTACAGTCAAGTCAGCTCATTAGTTAGAAGGTGATCACCATTATAAAACAAGTCACAAAGCATAAAGTTGATCTTGATCACTATTAGAAACCTCACAACTTGTCACTGCATCAAATATTTCATTATTCAAGCTTAGCTAGAGGAAGGCCCAGGCTGAACTTGCCAAAATGAAATTGCTATTTAAAATCACCATTAGATCAGCATAAGTATTCTAAGATATTTCAAAGTATCTGTCCCATGCAGACTTCCAAATTCCAAAAATACAAGCAAGCTTTTATTGATAATCCTGGACAATAACAAAGCAGTCAACCTATGTTTATACTAAGACTTATATTTAGCAAAAAGCCAAAGATTACATCCATTTATTTTTTCCCACCAACTTGCCTCAACACATAGCACTGAGGCAAGTCTGCATTGTGATTTAGTTTTCAGTGATTCACCTGAACTTTACTTCTTTAAAAGTAACAAATCCCATATCACCACATTTCTGCTCAAGACTGAAGCTTGATGGACAATATTGAAAGAATGCTTGTACATATAAAGCCCTACACCATACAAAACATTTGTTCCTAGTAGTAAACCATCATGTACCATGATTCCACTGTACAATGTGCTGGTCAGCAGAACTATGTCAATACCAGCAACTTACTGTGTAAGTATCAGTTCTAAATAAAATTTTAAGTTGCAACTACTTAGCTAATTAACAGATATGTTTGCATTAAAATTCAAAACTATGGAAGAGAAAGCTTTTGTATGCTACTCATCTGTCAGTTTCAGACAAGCCTGGAATCCAAACATCATGTGAAAACCTCTACAACTAAAACTATAGCTTGATTTAAAATACTTTGGCCAGACTTCACTAATGCTGACATGGATACTGAAATGTAAAATGATTCCTCATGTATTTAGTTATACCCCAAATGATGATAGACATGGTTTAAGAACCATTTTCATTTATATTCTTACTCTGTCAAGAATCAGCCTTTAGGAAATGCCTGAAATTGAACACTAGAGTTTAGTTAAACAGTCATATTTCCATAATTAAAAAAAAAAACAAACAACAGCAACAAAACAACAAAACCCACCCCAAAACTACCCAAACAAATAAAACACAAAACCAACCAAAACAACACCCAGATATAATGAGAGAATACAGAAGTCTTAAAGGCAAAAAGAGGCATGGGATACATAACAGACAATTTTCTCGGGGGAGAAAATCCAATATGCCAGAGTAGCATTTGTTAAGAAAGACCTCAGAAAAGGAAAATTGCTACATGTACAGAAAATTGGAGCTAGAAGATTCAATTCAACACAGTAACCCAAGCCCACCTATGCTTTCCTAGCAGTCTTGTCAATGGCAACTACATCTTTCTTATCAACCCTCTTCACTTGTGAATTAAGCTGTGTAAGGGACGATTTATCTCTCACTAATCAATGTTTAACAATTTTGCAGAGACACTTGAATTTTGAGTCAACAATGTGCACTTGCAGCCCAGACAACCAATTGCATCCTGGGCTGCATTAAAAAAAAACAAAAAAAAAGTGTAGCCAGTGTCAAAAGAGGAGATTCTACTACTCTGCTCTGGTGAGACCTCACTTGGACTACTCTGTCCAGCTATAGGACCCCCAACACAAGAGAGATATAGACCTGTTGGAGCAGGTCCAGAAGAAGCCCACAGAGACAATCAGAGGGTTGGAGCACCTATCCTGTGAAGGCAGGCTGAAAGAATTAGGACTGTTCAGCCTGGAGAATAGAAGGCTCCAAGAAGACCTTAACTACATTTCAATATCTGAAGGGGACACACAGGAAGGCTGGGAACAGACATTTCAGAAGGGCTTGTAGTGATAGGACAAGGGGCAATGGTTTTAAACTGGAGCAGAGTAGATTTATGCTGTACATAAGGAGGACATTCTTTACAGTGGGAGTAGTAAAATATTCGAGGAAGTTGTCCAGGGGGTGTGTTTGAAGCCCCATCCCTGGAGACATTCAAGATCAGACTTGATGTGGCCCTGTGCAGCCTTATCTAATTGGAGGTGTCCCTGCTCATTGCAGGGAGTTGGAAAAGATGACCTTTGAGGGTCCCTTCCAAACTGATGCAACCTGTGAATTCTACATTTAAAGACTACTTTCAAAGTAATTTTATCAATCATATATACTTTGCTAAAACAAAAGATCTTAAGGTACTCTCACAAGACTTTTCATCTATAAAAGGAAGCCTGGGAAGCCAGTCATGAAAAGTCCATTTTGAAATCTAGCAAAATGAAATTATTTTTTGCCATTAAATAAAAACAACAGAAAAAAAATTATCTGCAGAATCATGACAGATGATGGAACCTGAGTAATCTACAACACCATGTTGCTCAGAAACCCTGCAACTTTGCTGTGATGTAGTCTCAAAATACTTTAAGAGAAATTGAGGAGTATCACCTAGACTTAGAAGTAAAGAAAAATTTAAGTAAAAGGTCATATATTCTGAAGTAAAACGTCATAAGTTCTGAAAATAGTATTTTAAGACTTTGGTTTCAGTGACGTCCATGTTGAGTCTGTGATACATCTGCAGTGCTTAAGGAACCACAAGATGAATGTTTCATTTAGGTAGTACTTTTTCCAAGAATGTCATCTACAAATTCAATTTCAAAACCTGATGCATGAGCCAAGACTTCAATGACTGAAGTTAGAGCATGTTCAATTATTTCAAGTAATAACAAACAACTTAACTGTTAAACCATTTGCCAGGAAATACAGCTCCCTTTCTAAATATGTCCTCCCAAAATCAATGTCACTTAAAAGCCAATTTAAAACTTCTATTGCAATCTTCATTTATAACATAAAATCAAGAGGGTGCCCTCAATTGTAATAAAACCCACTGACTGAAGGAGAATGGGGTAAGTGGTACTGTCCACAAACATTTTACAATTTATGGAAAGCAGGAAAGAATCTGTTGCTAAGCATTTGCTAATATTTTTAATGTTTTTTCCTTGTTATTTATTAATGGCACTTTATTCATTAATTCATATTGTATTTGGAAATTTCTGACCATGGATCTTGTCAGATACGTCAAATGCCCATACCTTGACCACGACACCTACCCCATCCTGAATCACATCAAATGAGCAGTTAGTGATAGAACTGCCTGAGTGTATCTGAGCATCCAATCCAGAGTCCAATAAGAACGTACCATGCCCTTCCTTCAGTCAAGAGACTTTGCTTCTGGTTTAGCCTAGCATTCTAGCCAAACCTTGAGGAGGTGTCAGTGTAAATGGGTCCGTAAATTGGTGCAAAGCCCCTTCTACAATTTCTGCCAAGAAGCACCACCTTGGGGAGATGGGAAGGTGAGGGCCATGAGGCAGAGAATCATTTAAACCAAGATAGCAAAATTCATCTGGGAGCGTGAATCAGAGCTCTTTTATAAAGAGGAGGCACGGATTTCTAAACACTTAGCTTCTACTGTGCTAATATTGATTGCCAACCACCACCAGCTCAGTTCTCACATGGATTTATCACAGTGCATTTGGAAAGGCTAACTTGTATCACCAGGGGATTAAATTTTCTTGAATTAGCATTCCAGAAATATGATGATCAAACTTGATAACTGCCACTGAGATACATTAATACAGAGAATCCAGAGCAGAAAGAGGAAACAATTCTACTATTATACAGTCTGTCCCAGTAGAAGAGGTTTGAACTCTTCAAATCAAAGTAACATCAACCAGTTACAGTAATGGGGTTACTGAAAGTTCAATTAAATTTAAGAGTTTTCAAGAATTAAATGTTACTCCTTAATTGGGAAAAATATATTATTACTATTGTTATTTCACCCTTTTAAGGAATATGGCTTTTGTTCAGCAAAATTATGATGTCTAAATTACTCATTTTAGACTCTTAAACTAAAGATGTTTAGATGAAGTTGGAAAGTAGCCCAAAAAAATGACTTGAAATATTTGCCTCCGCTGAGTAAAATAAAGCTTCTATGCTGGGTAGCCTGAGTGAAGGAGAATGACTTGCAGACAGATTTGGTTAATCCACCCTTGATTTATCTCTCTGTCTGGGCACTCAAAGGGTAAATAGCAACTAATCTCATAAAATTTGTGTTCTAATAGCAACCTAAAATCCGAATTAAACTGGAGTTAAGCATGATAAATACAGCAATGCAACTGTATGGTTACAGAGAACTAGCAGTACTTAGGGTATTGATTCATTCATTTCACTGTCTTGACTAAATGTAGCCAAGACTCACTTTTTCTATTTTGTGAAGACATGAACAATTAGTATCAAAGAAAAATTAAATTTCCACCTGACATGACTGAAATATAGTGGCACTACAGCAGAAAAGTTGAATAGCTTAAATTTTCCTGTAATCAAAATCAGAAAGCCTTTGCACAGAAAATCTGGTTAAAGGTATTCATATAAACAATTCAGATAATCAAAAGCTGCCAATCAAAGCCCTCATCATCATCCTCCACCACCAAGATAGAAATGCTCCTATTTTCCCTTTAAAACTCCTTTTGCCAAGGTGGTATTACTTCGCTATTTCCACATGCAACATGTCAGATGCATCAATTAGATATCATAAACACACTACTCCCATGAGTGTTTTGCAGGCAGTAGATGGGAACAAGTGATACTAAGTTACAAATGGATACAAACAGAAATAGCACCTCCCTGGAGATCTATATGTGGACCCTAAAGCATCCTCGGAACCTGGTTCCCAGACTCTGAACTTCAGCTGTGCATGGCTGCTGTCTTTATGAAAAGAACTCTTTGGCTCAGCTACAGTTGTCATGGAAACACCAACTTTGATTTTCAGATCTTTAGTATACGTGATATTTCAGCCATATGTTGTGTGCATTTAAGTTCTCTACACATTCATCCTCTTTAAAACTGAGAGGTAAGAGAAACTGAATGATTCAAATACTGAAGTAAATGCACACAATATCCTTCTTAAAGTGGAAAAATATGCTTGCAGTCCAGAATAATCATAAATTTAATCTACTATGAGTACACCTGATCTGTGTTTCTTCCTTTAAAGAAAAAAAAAAAAAAACACACAAAACCAAAAAACAAACACCCACCAAAAAAACACCAGCCACCAAAACCCCAGAATTATTATAACTATTCTTTCAATAGTTGGATCTGGATAGGCAACCTTCTATCACTCAGGGTGCTCGATACAAAGTACCAACCTCAGCCCAAGCAATGAGCACTCTTAACAATGTGTCTTCAAAAACAGAGGTCACTTTATAACAGTGGTCATCATTTCCTCAGATACATTCAAACTCTTCACTTCAGAAGCCACAAATAGAGATACCTGACAAGTAGTTCTAAAAGCTTACATCTGAAAAAACAAAACAAACCAAAACAAAAAACACATAATATTCCATTTAGGAAACTTAAGAACCAGGGAAGTGCTAAGGGTCAGCATGAGTAAGACCCTATGCAGCGGTTAACTGGAACACTGCTGCAGCTAACTCACAGCTTCCTGGATTAAACAAAAATTCCGCTCTCACAATGTATATATTTGAGCCTTAAAGAGATGCTCTTGCTTTATTTTGTACATTTTCATTAATGAGGCTCAGTTCTAATTAAAACTATAAATAAACCAGACCCAGAGGACCCTGGTCTTTTGAACTCAAATGCTATTAGGAAGCATTCAGCACGCTCCTAAAGAGGCTTTTTCACTCTAGATTTCTTCCTCCCCACTCCTGGGGATAAATAAGCAAATGGATTAATCAATGGTGAAGAAAACAACAAGACAGGAAGTCACTTTGCCATGGGAACAACCCTTAAAATTCAAAATAGATCACTTTCTCCTATTTAAATATAAATGCAGAGTAAAGCAGCTGCTACAATGAATGACATGTTCTCTATGTAGAGCTACTACCAAAAGGGTTCCCAACCTCTACTGTGTGACAATATCAGCTACAGCTACAAAGCACTTATCTCCAGCTTAAAGGTGTCACAAACAGAAAACAGAACGCTGGGGCAAGAAAGTAACTGTTGCTTTCTTGTGAAGCAGGCAAAATAAGCTTTCAAATATTTAAGGCAGTCAAACAGCACCAGTATCACCTGTCAATCATGAAACCCAAAAAGCCTTACTACTTTCTCAAGGAAGAAAAAGGCAAACAGTTTTCCTTTAGGAAATGCAAACAACAAAAAAAAACACCAACCAAAAAAACACCTAGGAGATAAAAGTGTAAGTGAGCTGTTTTGTCTTTCACTATACTATTTATTACAAGTAATAAAGAAGCAGCATGTTATCTTAAGATCTGTTATTTATTCCACCAACACACTCAGAATGTAATCCATCACTCATCCTTAAATGTGTTCTATCACATTTAAGCTGCTGTAACACTGAAAATTATGCAGTGTTTGAAATAAATGCTAAATTCACAAACATTCAAATACTGAAAATGTTACTTAGATCTTTAAATTTAAGGTCTGAGGTTTTCTTCCTGATTTGCTATCTATAAAGAAATCCTGCTTAATTCCTCACTTCCATGTGAACAAACCTGAAACTCACCCAAAAAATGGGCACAATGCACAAATAATACTGCATGTAAGCTCAATTATCGTGGGGTTTGGACCAGAACTAGAAACTTCACATTACATATAGCCACAGCATTTCATAAAGGGTAGACAACAGATTTTTCTATCAGCAAAGTAAATCAGTAAATACTGCAAGTTCCAATTCTTCAGAGGAGTTTGGGGAAGTTTTAACTATACTTTCATCTTCATACTATTAAAGTTCTTTGATTTACAAACAAAGTTATAGTACCTAGCAAATAAACTGAAACTGAGTTTTTGTTGGCAATTTTATTTTGGAGATAGTATGATTGCCCTGCTTTCAGTTTCATACAATGCTACTGTTACCCAAGCTCTATCTACTATCTGATTTCAGCAAAAATGGAGAATGGTGGAACATGGCATCTGGTCAACTCAACCAGACACTTCGGCCATATCTGCAGCTGTGCAATGCCGGACATCAACCACACAGACAAATGGTATCCACAGATAGGCCAGGAGGGCAGAACAGAGGGAAATAGCAGAGTGCATGGCAGGGAGAAGGCTGCTACTGAAACATTTAATAGTATTTTTGTCCACATTTGTAAGTGTTTGGTAGAAAACTAGAGAGATGCCATTAAAATGACTCAAGGATCAGAAAGCTAGCTTACAATGAGAGTCTTAGGGAATTCAGTGTGTTTAGTTCTTCAGAGAGACTGAGAAGTGAGATGATTACAGGTTCCAAAGGTCATTCAAAGGGATATTTACCATTGTCCATCTTCTTTCAGCTTAGTAGACTAATGAATTTTTAGATTAATGATTTTTTCCATACCTAGTTTGTCTGAGCATTTCAATAATCATTATATTCTGTGGCATTGTTTGACAGTTCACCACCTTGTTTCAGTATTTTTTAAGCTATTAACCAACAGTTGATTTTTGTTCACTTCCTAGACTTGTACAATAAGCATTCCTTGTTCAGCTTTTGCATACTCTTCATGGTTTTACAGACTCCTGCTCATGCTTTCCCCAAGTCTGAAGAGCTTTGGTCTACTTAATCATTCCCTAGGTGGGAGACATGCTGTTCCTTTGATTATCCTCACGTGTCATGTATCTTTTGCAAACTCTGCTATAACCTTTTCCAAGATGAAAGGCAAGAAAAGACAACACAGTGGAACTGCTGTATCCAATGTGAAACAACTTTCATGTGGTTCTTCAATTGTTTTTAACAGCTTCCAGCATATTATGTGCATTTTTGACCACTTCTGAGAACTGATCTGAAGTCTTCATAGAGTTAACTTCTGTAACTCCAGGAACTCCTTCACCAGTACAGACAGCCAATTCAGAATCTAACATGTACATCTGGGATTGATTTTCACAGAATCACAGAAACGTTCAAGTTGGAAAAGGCCCTTGGAATCACCAAGTTCAACTGATAACCCTACTCTACAAGGTTCATCACTAAACCATATCCCCAAGCACCACATCCAAACCACCTTTAAACACATCCAGGGCAGGTGACTCAACCACCTCCCTGGGCAGCACATTCCAATGCCTGACCACTCTTTCCATGAAATTTTTTTTCCCTAACGTCCAGTCTAAACCTACCCAGTCGCAGCTTGAGGCCATGCCCTCTTGTCCTATCACTTATTAACTGTGAGAAGAGACAAGCACCAGCCTCTCCACAATGTCCTTTCAAATACTTGTAGTGAGCAATGAGGTCTCTCCTTGCTTTTCATAAGCAAGATTGATGATCTGGATGAGGGCATTGAGTCCATCATCAGTAAATTTGCTGACGACACCAAGCTGGGGGCAAGAGTTGATCTGCTGGAGGGTAGAGAGGCTCTGCAGAGGGACCTCGACAGGCTGGACAGATGGGCAGAGTCCAACGGCATGAGATTTAACACATCCAAGTGCCGGGTTCTGCACATCGGCCACAACAACCCCATGCAGTGCTACAGGCTGGGGTCAGAGTGGCTAGAGAGCAGCCAGGCAGAGAGGGACCTGGGGGTGCTGGTTGATGGTAGGCTTAACATGAGCCTGCAGTGTGCCCAGGCAGCCAAGAGGGCCAATGGCATCCTGGCCTGCATCAAGAACAGTGTGGCCAGCAGGAGCAGGGAGGTCATTCTGCCCCTGTACACTGCACTGGTTAGGCCACACCTCGAGTACTGTGTCCAGTTCTGGGCCCCTCAGTTTAGGAAGGATGTTGACTTGCTGGAACGAGTCCAGAGAAGAGCAACAAAGTTGGTGAGGGGCTTGGAACACAAGCCCTATGAGGAGAGGCTGAGGGAGCTGGGGCTGCTTAGCCTGGAGAAGAGGAGACTCAGGGGTGACCTTATCACTCTCTACAACTACCTGAAGGGAGGTTGTAGACAGGCTGATGATGGTCTCGTCTCCCAGGCAGCCAGTACCAGAACAAGAGGACACAGTCTCAGGCTGCGCCAGGGGAGGTTCAGGTTGGATGTTAGGAAGAAGTTCTATACAGAAAGAGTGATTGCGCTATGGAATGGGTTGCCCGGGGAGGTGGTGGAGTCGCCGTCATTGAAGGTGTTCAGAAGGAGACTTGATGGGGTGCTTGGTGCCATGGGTTAGCTGTTTGGGTGGGTTGGATTGGTTGATGGGTTGGACACGATGATCTTGAAGGTCTCTTCCAACCTGGTTTGGTTTATTCTAATAATGGTTTATTCTAATTTATTCTCAAGGCCCTTCACCAGCTTCATTGCCCTCCTCTGCACTCACTCCAGCACCTCCACATCTCTCTTGTACTGAGGTCCCCAAAACTGGACACAATACTTGAGGTATGGCCTTACCGGAGCTGAGTACAAGGGGACAATCACCTCCCTACTCCCACTGGAAACAGCATTTCCAATACAAGCCAGGATGCCACTGGCTTTCTCACCATCTGGGCACACTGCTTGCTCATATTCAGCTGCTTGTTGATTAGAACCCCCAGGTCCCTTTTTTATCCAAATAAATTTTAATATGACAACACTGAGTTTCACAGTCACCCACTATTAGGAGATTCTTCCTCTGAATAGTTTGGTGTCATCAAACCATCATCTGACAATGCAGAGTAATCTCTAAAACACACAGAGAGCTGCATATCACAACTTCAAACCATGAATTAATACTCAGTAAAAATACAAGCAACAATTCTAATCACAATCCTCAAAAGATTCAGATTTTTTCCCAGCTAATTAACAGGACAAAAAGGCTTTTGAGAAACATTGCAAATCTCATTCAGCTACCATTCAGTCCTCTCCCCAAGGCATTAGAAGGAGCAGGAATCAGATGTAACAGAGGAGATGCCAGCAGAGGCCACACTGTGTGGTTATTTTTTAAAAGGCCACACAGGCCCTAACATTCAGCGACTTAAACTTCACTATTCCAAAATATATTAGAGCTGTTCCCAAGTAACAGTGGTTTCATTTCCCACCCCTCCCCAAAAGTCTTCTCCAGAATTTGTTTCAATATGCATACTCACAGACAAAATGCATAGGTATTATTTGGGTACTACTGTATCCAGTGTGGTTATATTAGAAACTTAAAAAGGAGATGCCAGAGCAATCAACTTTACTAGTAACAACTGTCTACTACTCACAAGACCTCAAACCCCCCCAGCTTTAAACCAACAGTACCATGTAGCTTTAATAAAGACTGGAAGGGCAATTTTATTCTTTTTTTTAATTGCTGAAACTTCAGCTTCAGAAACTTTTACAATTTAACATGCAAAGTAATGCTTCAATGCTGAGACGATACAGTTTCAGTTAGTGTCCAGTGAAAGTGGACGCTAACCCTCAGTGAAAGTGCTGTGAAACCATAAAATAAGAATTTCCCATGTGATGAGCATGAGGATAGCCTAATGGCATTAGGGAAAGGGAGAAATGCAAAATTTACTATCTAGCTCCTATCTCATTTCATGTGTCTAATATGCCTTCATAATTTTTGTGCATCCACATATCTGCTTAGTGTTTTTTGCTCTCCTGATAACAGCACTTTCTACAAGAGTTTATACTACACAAGAGTGCTGAACTCATTTTGTTTCTAACCATTTGTGACATTATCAACCAACTGGTTTTCCTGAGCATTGGATAACAGCAACCAGGTTGGACAGCTGAAGTTTTCAAAACTCTAAATTGTGTTTTATAATGCTCTTGTTTAGTTTGTTTGTTTCATTTGAGGCCCATTTTCCTGGCATAAATGTCACTACAGTAGTATTTCAAAACTGAGTTCATGCAAACATGTCTACAGCTAAATTACTCATAGATTTGATTTATATTGTGTGGTTCACAAAACAGACAAATCTGTTTAGAGACTGTAAACAGGATCACTTTAAGTTATTTAGACCTCCTATTTTCCTAGAGCCAAGCTTGCAGAGACTTTTGACATCATTCAGTTTTCTATCCTCACTCTGCAGACTGTTATGTCTGAAAACACACTAATTCTATTATTGCATACACAGTACTGTAAGCTTGAATGGCCAGCCTAAATTAGCTTAAGATGCCATTTGTTACTCTCAAACTTACATAACTCATCTTTAGTTCCACTGAGAGATTACAAACACATTGCCATGTTCTGAAGCAACAGGCTTACGACACTGGAGGTAAAAACACCTGAGGCTGGAAAGCAGCAAGAATTCTACCCTGTTATTCTGACTTGCTCTACTTCCTTTGTTTCCAGAACCAGACTTCAAAAACATCACCACAAGCTTTGTGTATGCTTGCTTACAAATTCCACCCCCTTCCTTTTTTTTTGGTTGTTGTTTGTTGGTTTTGTTTGGGGGGGGAGGGGTTGTTTGGGTTTTTTTGTTTCACTTTTTTTGTTGTCACAGAATGGTAGGGCTTGCATAGCAAGTCCTACACATTTTTCATATTACCACAGCTTTAGAGCAATAGCGAGGGCTTGCAAAAACAGCTAACATCATTATTGTGGGGAAAAATTAAAACATAGAAGTTTTTAATTTAATCTTCTGGCAAATGGAGTAGAAGAGAAGCTCTTGTCCATTGTTTTGAAGGAGATGACAAGTTTTCTTGTCGTTAGAACTAATTAAGGAACCTAAAGCCGCACTAACAAAAAGTGTGTTGATTAGTTGGTCTTGGATAAATCAAGCACTAGGCCAAAAAGAAAACACAGAAATCTGTAATTGTGCAGGGGTTACTCAACATGTCTTCATTCTTGTTCATTTATTCTGGAGGAAGATGGTGGTATGCTTCCATGAAACACAGCTAAGGAATCACGTCTGCAGAGGTCTGCTACCCATTCACACAGATGTTAGTGAAGTATTCCATTTGCAGTATCTCATAATGGATTTTTAGAGAAGTCTCTCACTGACTGTTCTACAAATTCCAGTAACGGAAATAAGGCAGCAAGTTTTCCACTTAAACAGTAGAGCCATATAGTGTCATTAGAGAAGGAACATCATTAAAATATGACCAATTTCAGCTCTGTGGTTTCAGATCAATATAGCAAGTCTTTAAGGAAGGGATAAGACTCCTTGAAAGACTACATTTTATCTTTGCAGATGGGACAAGGGGGATAAAAAAATAAGAAAAAAATTAAAATCAATACACGAGAGATTGTTTTCCAGCATGTTAGGAAATGTTATCATCTTACAAGCAATTCTGCATGTCTTTTCTGTTACCAGCACCATTTACAGTATGCTATTCTCCTTATCTGATTTTATTTAACTTACTGCTGAGTAAGTAGTATTCAAGCCGCTCACAGAAAAAAGCCATGGAAGTGTCAAAACAAGTTAAATTCTTGATATAGCCAGAAAGCTCCCAAGGCTGACAGACTGCTGTTTATTTAAGGAACAGAATAATAACAAATTCACCCATATACATATTAAATACAAGAAAGTCTTTAATAATATGATTTTATTATGAGGTATTGTGTGAAAATTATATACACTCTCCCTGAGACAATCATCAGTCTTGTAAATACACACTCTCTCCTTTGAAATGCTAGTATAATGATACTAATTCCAATTCATCTAAAAAATAACCAACTCTGTAAGGTTTTATTTCAATACCTACTGAACACAGTTATTTAAACAATTAACAATTCACATAGACTAACAATTAAAAGTTAAAAGGATTTCAGTAAATCCTTTCACCCCAACTATAAATGTTCTCTCAGTACTACCATGGGTGCAGGACTCCAACTGCTCTATACTCTGTGTGATGTACAATGCAACAACTAGCATAGAAAAGTCTCATAGATGTGTGTGGTAGTAACTTCAGGGCAACAAACATCATGAAAAGACTGTTGCTTAAATCCACATCATAAATGCAGCACTTCAGAAACATGCAAGTCAGCTGTGGAAAAAGTACCTGAGCAAAGCCATGCTTAGTCAAATTCATAGAGAGGCTTAGTCAAACTCAAGAGAGGCTGCAGTAGCCTGCAGTGCTCATGAAAACTTGCACCATGTACCTTTAAACAGGGTAAGGGAGACCAAGGTGACACAAAGATATCAATATGACCTTCTATCCATAGACAAATTTCTCAAATTTGCATTAAGAAATTCCAAGTTTAAAATGAGTTATACATACAGACAGTGGAATCTTGTAAATATACAAGTTTGTAATGTCACATACCTGCAATATATCTGTGGAGGTATCAAATGGTATCATTTCTGTATTAGAGTGGTCCCTAAAGACATTTTTTTAAATTACTTTCCATCTGAAATACAAAAACTTTAGAATTCATTTTTCCCCCACGTATAAGCCACATAGTTATATCCTTGGAAGTCCACAGACAGGGAGAGCAAAGGCAGAAGCATTACTACCAATTGCATGCTTGATGGCCTACAGCAGCCCACACTAACCTCCCACCCTGTCATCTCCTGTATTTCTATGAATCATCATAAGACCCTACAGACTCAACCTTCTCCCTGCTTCAAGTATGGACTCTTCAAAGGATGTGGGAAAATTACTTTCCCCAACAGACTGTTTTATATGATTGTTACTCCATGTTACAAGTCTGCCCTTTATAAGTCTGTAAAAGTTGTGCTGTTCAGTCAGTGGTTCACAAATTAACCTGTAAAATGGCAAAAAACTCAATAAAAAGTGTTCTTGATTCTAACATCACAGCCAAGGCTCACAAAGCATAACATGGAAAACTTCAGATCAAAAAGGAAGCAGCGATAAACCTAAGAAAACAATTGTCCTCAAATAATTAAGTTGTTTTTTTTTCTCCCCACAAATTGCTTAAACCACAAATTATTTGCTCTGAAACCAAACCAAACCCTCAAAATCTGTGTAAGCGTCTCCCTGGGACCAGACAAGGACACATATACAAGACATTAGCATACATTACATTCCCGTATTCCATCTTGTACAGCATGCAGTTGCTTAAAATCTTGATACCACAAAACGCTCTATATTCAGTAACACAGGAAAATTATGAAAGGTGCTACTGAGATTACATAAGACAAGAAGTTTAGTCAAGTTTAAAATCAATGCATTTCTGATCCCTAAATATCACAGGGGTTTTAGCTCCACAAATTAAAAGAATAAACCCTTTTTATGGTTTTGTATCTCTATGTGGTTAACCCTTATCAGTTGGTAAAGCTTTAAGCTACTTGCCTGATATGTATTTTTGAGGTCTAGACACTTTTCTATAGAGAAGTTAAATACTGTTGCCAATTTAGGTCAGTCTTCAGTTGTGGAACCCGATTTAGTAAATGTTGAAGGGCTAACAGAAATTGTGAAGAGTCTGTTGATACATAATTCCATCAAGGGCAGAAAACTCAGCCAAATCCATTTCTGGCTATCAAAGAAAAATTTTTCTCTCTTGCATACCAGTTATATCTAGACTGCCTTAAGATGTAGGAACAAACACTATTTCACATTGCTCCTGCTATATGAATACTTGACAGATTTTGTCGTTTAAGTGTCAAGTTGTCAGATATTTAGTAGTTTTGTTCGTACTTACAAAGCACATGATGTAAGTGTGATTTGTATTTCTGTATTGTTTTAAATTGGCACAACAATAAGGAGCCTGAAGAAAGTTTACCATTTTCCAACATTCATTTTTGAAAACCAGTATTTCAATCTCAGTTAACATTTTTCTCATTATCTCCGGTAAAACAAATATTTTGTATGTAAATTTTATAGCATCAGTTGAAGTAATTTAAGTTTATTACGTCCCATTACTTTTAACTGCAACCTTGGCACAAGCTTCCACAAGTCAAAAACTGTACATATTTAAAACTTACATATAATCATCCCTAGTGATCCTGGAAAACACAGAAATGGTCATCTAGTTTCTAAGGCATTTATTCCATGGCTTAGAACAACAAAAAACAAAACAAAACCAAAACAGTATCTTCATTTCTCCTTCATACTTTTTTTTTTTCTTTAAACAGGGTATGCGAGTAAGTTATCATCTATTTTTCCTTCCT
The DNA here is from genome assembly GCF_026170545.1 of Melanerpes formicivorus. Classification (NCBI taxonomy): domain Eukaryota; kingdom Metazoa; phylum Chordata; class Aves; order Piciformes; family Picidae; genus Melanerpes; species Melanerpes formicivorus. The sequence continues at coordinate 16,388,593 of NW_027142359.1, read as the reverse complement.
AATTCTCATAGTATGACTGCCTTGCATTCTGAACTATGCAATTACACATAAGCAGGCAATAAAAATCACTAGAAACAGTGCTTTGGGTTGCTCCATGACCACAAATGTTTAGAAAAATGCTCCCACAAACATGTTTGCAAGACCATGTTTTTCAGAGTATGGTTTGGAAAGCTCAGACAGGAAAACCAGAAGAGGATATATATAAGCATTTTACTATTTATTGTTTCTTTCTGTTAAACCACTACCTCAGTTTTATGTTGCCTTTTCACATCAGAAAGAAGGGTTGAACAGTATTGTAGAAGGTAAATGACAAAGGAATCAGAAGTAGATACATTTTCAGACTGTAAAGCTTGAGAAAAGCCAGCCTTGAAAATAAGCATATTCCCCAATACTCTCTTCACTTTTATTAATACCAACCACACTGTTAGTTCACAAAAGTTGCACTGATCCTCACATACACATCTCTTTTACTGCTCATTTCCCCTCTTCAAAAGTTCATCTTTGATAGTCTCATCTAAGGTTGACCACGTGCTTACAAGATAAATTTGCCTTTAGGCCAAATTCATTTAACATGTCTCATGAACAACTAAGAAGTCTGAGAAATATCCTCTACTGATTTTTTTCTGGGTTGGATAAAGGGGTGGCTGTCCTTTGCTGTCCAGAAGCAAACATATGCCATCTCTGTAGTTCAATGCCCAAAGCAATAAACTAACCAAAAACCAAGAGTGGTTTAACTTCATGCTCCATGCTCTAATCTCTGCTGGCAGAGGAGCTGCGTGCACCTCTGGTTACCACCCTGGCTACCAATGGAGAAATACTCTCCCCCACAAGAGTACTGGGCACATTGTTGGAGAAACAAAATTTTATGTGCCCACAGCCAGCTTTGACTGCTCATCTGTTGGGTCTTGTGACTCCTCAAGTCCTCGTGCACCTTTCATAGCTGACAGCAGTTTTACCTCATTAAGCACTGCAAAAATCTCTCCTCAAAATTCAAAACTTTGGAATAAAAGCTGCTCCAACTGAATTCCATGGAAAAGCTTTTACACAAGTGTAACTGCTTTGCCCACTGAACAATTTCAAAGATAAATTTCAAGTTTGCACCAGCCATGACAGACTATGAACAGTGCTACATTAAAATGTAAGCTTACACAGGTATTTCTAGTCAGCCTTTGCTTTTGGCTCACAAAGCTGTTTGCAAGGCAGTTTACAGACCAGCCTAAATACTACTAGCCTACTAGAAAGTAAGATGTTCTGGTACTTCTCCTAGCAGAAAACACAGACTACTGCATATACATTAAACACACTCTACATCCCTAATTTGAAAGTATAAGTTAAGCAGTAAGCCAGAAATTTTCTATTTTTTTTTAACCACATGATAAAGAAAGAAAACAATGAACACTCCTGCTGAAGACAACATGTCCTGCTAGAACAGTGGTGCTACTGCAAGTTAAAACCCAGTTTAAACAGATTGAATTATTCTTAAAGGGTCAAACTATAGACATCCAATATTCCCAAAGGCACTAACTTGATTAACAGAAAGTGTTTCAGTGCTATGGTCATCTGAGCACAGCTCATAGAACAATGTATAGAATATTTCACCAGGAAAATACCTTCTGGTCACTTTGAAGAGTACACGCTCCTGAAGATTTATTGACAAATGCTGAAATGTTGAAAAATCTTTCCTCCAAAGTTGTCAGTGGGAGTGAAGCTGAAACAGGACTCTATGAAGCACTTAATTCAACACCAGGATACAAAATTTCTGACATAACTACTTTGTTTACAAAACCACAGATCCTCACACAAGGTATTTTGTGTACCAAGTACAAAACCACAACTTCAGAACGTGATCATACAGTTGTACTCAAGAGCATTTTGGTCAGTATACAAGGTATAGTGTTTTTGTCTCCAGCATGAGGACACAGACAGCAAAAGGACATGGCGGGACTCAGCTTCTGTAAAAATAATTCTTGATTTTTTGAAAGAATCTAAAATTTGAAATTGGATCTCCCAAGAAGTTATTTCCTCATTTCACATCTGTCAATAGTAAAGCAGACAATATCTGAGGCTGCTATGGTTAGTTCTAGAGGCACATTTTAGTCTATTTAATGGGTTTGAATAAGATCCATTGATTTTCACGTGCTACTTTTGGACTTCATTCCCTTTTACTCTAAATTTGTAAATCCTTCTCAGAACTTGAGAAATCCTTTGTTCAGAATCAAAGTTCACTCTGATATCACACAATAAATTGCTGATTGGTGTTTTGAATATTAAAATCCATTGCAAATGCCACATTTTGCAAAAAGAGACTTCCACTGCTGCAAAATCTCCTCCAAAGCCCCCCAATCAATACAAAGAAATGCAAATACTTCAAAGAAAACACCGTTATGCTACACAAGCAAGCTCTCTGAATATGTCCAACAATAACATATCCAGAAAGGAAGGGAACAGAAATATTGAAAATAGGCAGGGAAAAGACTCAGGGGATGAAAAAAAATAAATAAAAAATAGAGTTAGCTGAATTTCCCTCTCCACTCTGCAGAATGTGACAGGAACAAACATAATCTCTATTCACTTTCCCCTTCATGTTCTCAACAACCTTTTTGCACCTTTTTCAAAGTGAAATTAAATGTTACTGCCACTCAATCTGGTGCTGAAGAAAGACCAGTCCTGTACTACGACATTGGAAAATACAGACAATGAGGATGAGGAATACATACATGCATTATATTTATACTTATTATAGTCATAAACATTATGAATTTATATATTCCTTACTCTACCATGTGTATTTTTATTCATTTTTTAAAATGTAAAACAGAAGAATAAAAAATATATTCTGAGAAAGAAATGGGGAAGAAGTGGGGAAGATCTGCATTTTGATTTAAGGAATTTAGGATCCCATCCCCACACTCTTTACAGTTTTAAAGCAATTATGCACAAGGTTTGCATAAACACTTCAAAATCATCAAAAGGTGTTTTATCAAAACAGCACTTAAGTTTTACATATGTTTCAACACAAATCAGTATTCAGAATTAAACAGCAAGTTGATTAAAAAAAAAACCCACAACTTTGTCAGCTATCATTTTAAACTCTACTCAGACGTACAGAGAGGATGGACCTAAAGGAAGGTAGGCAGGCAAAGACTGGGCTGAAGTGATAGATAGCTTCCTTCCAAATACTTTTTGTAATTTAATTATCTTATTAATTCTCTCACTGCCCTAGATTCCCAGCTACTCATGATAAATTTTATCACTACTGGAAAGCCTGAATAATAATTACTACAGCAGTGATGTTATTGGAACCACAGTGATCAAGGATATTCCAAAGTAAGGCAAACAATAATACACTGAACACTAGAAAATAAAAATATGTGGATGTAGCTGGGCTTCCTGCAGACACATTTGCAACCAATACCTCTATGTTAAAGATATGCTCTTAATTTATAGCCATAAAAAGCTAAACTACAGCAATGAAAAAATTACTTTGAAACAAACAGACACTCAGTATGAAGCCAGACCATGACACTCAAGGGCACATCCTGTAATAACACAGATGTTCCAATAGTCAGCATATTCCTGACACAAAAATATACACATACGCAACATGAATGCTTCCACAAGTACTGAGAATTTATGCCTTTAGTGAAGTGCCTAGGCATGCCAACTGTAATCAGCACTGGCAGCAATTTTAGTATAGGCTGATAGGAATGCCAAACAGAGAGACTTCGCTCTCCAAAATCTTCAAGTGGAGAAGAGTTGGGAAGTGAATGAAGAACCAACCAACTTAATTCCAGGAAGGAAAAAGGTTGGCTTTTCTCCTCCAAGCAACTGAAGACTACTGTGAATGTCACCTTCAAGACACTGGACTTTGAACACAACTCCATGGGGCCAAAAGTTTTTAGGGAATGGGCAAATCTATTGACAGGCTTGAGCATCACACAAAGATAGAGGTTTGGATAGGATACTGCCTGTTCCTCATCTAGATAGCAACTAGGCCAGATTGCGGGTAAGGGTCTGTACGTATTTACAAAAGGCTGCAGCCAGCTGGACAAATTTCAGATGCTTCTCTCAACGCTGAACTCCCTGCACTCAGTCTTTTACCTTTTAGCAGTTCATTTAGGTTTCTACAGCTTGCTGGGCTAGTATTTCAGATCTCTAAATAGATAGAGAGCACCAAATTTCAGGCAAAGAACTTACCACTATTTTAGTACTACTTTGACAAGGTTAAAAACCACCTCAGATAAGTAACCAAAATGACAAATTTGAGAAGATTACATAAAGAGACTATTTTGAGCCAATCAAGTGCTAATATGTGGAGGATTCCATATGCAAAAGCCATCTATTTTCTAAAGAGGAGCAAGAATTTGAGGGAATTTATTCATCTTAGAAGACAAGTCTGGCCAGAATAAGTCTAACAGTGAGTGATTCATGGTTGCCAGTCAGTAGATATGGAAATAGCTTGTTCATGAACTTTTCAAATGTCCCCAACTTCAACTGCCAGAGGCAATACAAAGCTGTGCAAAAAAAAAAAGGATCCAGCTGCAAATATCTCAGTTTTCTGAAATACGGAAGGAAAAAGACTCCTAAGATTTATTTCACTTCAGATGTACATAATAAAGTGGAAGGTAATAGTTTACATGTTATGCTAACTTCCAAGTTTAACTAGTTTAGCAAGAACTGGTTTGGGCTCTTTCAAAAGTAAATAAATAAATATACACAATTTTTCTCTGTGATTATACACATACACGTATATGAAATGCACAACCAGTCAATTTTAACTTAATGGAACATTTGCAGGTCTCTATTTTTGTTACCGTTTTGAACCAGTTCCTTTGATAATAAATTCCAGTGATAACTAAAACAACCAACCAAACACACACCAACACCAAACAAAAAAGGGTCATGATTTCCAATCATTCAGTTTCAAAGGCATATTGCAGACATGCACATGCTAGTTACTTTCACCATGACTAGAAGCAGAAAATACACAACAAAAACAAAGGTAGCACTGGCATGGCATTATGCCATGTCATTGTTCCAGTTCCTTTATCACAGAGTAAATAAAGGCATTGAAAGCATCTTTTTCTGATTTCCAGTAGTGCTACCACTTTTTCTTTTTCAGTACCAAGCACATTACTGAAACCTGCCAGGTATTTCATTATTGAAACAACCCAATCTCCCTTCCTATATAGAAAAAAACAAAACAACATGGAAGAAGAGAACCTTGAACTCCCTTAAAGGCTCTCAGCCTTGAATTAATTCCCTACCTCAGAGCAACCATTATCAACTATGTTCTATTGCATTAATTCACACAAAAAAAAAGAATAAATCATACCACTTGCATTTTTTGGCTACTCAACAGGCCTTTTCTATCTTAACTGCTGATTGTAATTGTGGCTCTTTTCCAGGATTTCCCTGGAGTATGATATTCTAAGTCTTTGTACCCTTCAACTTAAATGTGTGTTAAAAACTGACATATAGATATGTACTGGCCCAAACCTGACCTTTTCCGATGGAGAATCCAGAAAGATGCAGTACCTTACCAGATGATTACCTCATCCACTACACTCCATGGCTGGCAGGACTGGAGGCATATGCTTTATCTCATTTCCAAAGTCCATTTAATCTTTCAGAGCTACTCTCCAAATATCTCTAACAAAAATATGCCCATGCTATGTAACTCTTCAGAACAGCATCTGCTATTAGAAGTGAAGGCTCATCACTAATTCTCAAACCTATTTCACTAAAAGCATGAGGCCTGCAAACTGGGTTACAGCAACACTAAAGTTTCTCATGTGCAGCCTTACAGAAAAGGAAAGAAATTTTAAACAGTTGTGCCTCATATTTCCACTGTTAAAAACAGTGTTGGAGTGCCAGCAATAAGGGGTGAAGCCAAGCCTTAGACCCATTAGCAAGTCTGAACTGCCTTCATATGCACTTGGGAACATGCAAAGTTCAGTACCAACCAAAATACAGATATTAACAATTTCATAGAAAATGCAACAACAGCAGCTGCAACATTTATTCCCCAAATGCCATAAATATAAAAGTCCCAAACAGTAACATTATAAACAAAGAAAATTTGACAGGATTGTTCTATATCACACTTCAATGGGAAGTACAAGCATAGTATGGGAGGGATTTTAAAATGTATCGAGAAAGTATATGAACAGTTGCAGGCATGGTGAAGGGAAATGGCAAGGGGGAACTAAAGAAAAGAGTATGATAAAATCAGCAAGGTAAAGTGGAATAATGTCTAACTAGCAGGAGATATACTGAAGAAGTAGCATTAAAACTCTTATTTCATGAAACCTGCCACATAAGAAAACAGCTTCTGAAAAAATGCCTCAGGCTACTCAGCAGAAAATAATATCTACTGGGCAACAGCACTGTATTTAAAAGAAATGCTAGTAAATGATTTGCATAGCTGCATGCAGCCTAAACGGCCAACAATCACAAGCTACTCTTTTAAAATGAATTTCAGGTATAAATAATATACTAAGGAACCAAGCATGTTATATTATGAGGGACAATTTAAGAAGTTTTCTGAGGGATTTTCAAAATGAAGGAAATATAAAATGTCTATTATTTAGACATCCAGAGGGAAAGAAAAAAAAAAAAAGAGTCTTACATTTCTAGAATGCATAAGATTTAATCATTGGATAGTGAAACCACTTATCTTCAAAGGAACAGTGCCTTCTTAGGTACCTGCACAGTGCTTTGAAAGATACCTGTCCAGCAAGGACCACAGATGCTGGGAAACTACCTTAAAAAAAATAATAATTTAATCTGCTAATCAATCATCAATTAACTTTTCCTCCTTGGCCTTAGGAAAAGAACCTTAGCCTTCCAAATTATTTACATCTTTTTTAGGAAATAATTTTAAAATCTAACAGTTCTATATGCTGAATTAACAGAATTAACCAGGAACTTTATCACTAAACAAAAGAAACACACCCTCAGTACAGCTAATCAGCGTTTCTACATGATCTGAAGTAATCATCTGAAACAGTAAAAAAGTTGTTCAGTCCTTGGTCTCAGTATATTATGTTACTCAGACATGAACTACATTCAAAATCTAATATATGACTATCACTAATCAGTTAGAAAGTAGCAGTATTACTTCACTTTCACCCCACCGGAGTAATCCTTGCCCATCTACTATCCTCACCTTCTCAAATCAATCCTATAATCTCTTTCTTGAATGAGGTACTGTCTTCCCCCAACCTTGAAGTGCTTCTAGTAGTTGCTGTTGTAAAATAAACAGAAGAAGCAGAACTCATATAAACTTCCCCCTTGCCTTCCTTCTCTTCACCAGTGCACTCCAAAATGTTGAGGAGGGAAGAGATGGATGGATTACTTTCAGCTGAATCAATTCTTTCATCCAGCTCACCATTAACACTAATGGCAATGCAGGAGATAGCACAGTACACATGTAATGCTAGGTCAGTTTAAACCAGATGTAGAGCTGCATCCATCTGACTTCCAAAAAGCAAAGAGAGTGATCAGACATTATTTCTGTTCCAGGAATGATATCACAATCTCAACATTTGCCTTTCATATGCAATATTCTCTATTAGGCTGTGCATTACTAGAGCTAATGGGTAAGTACCTACACCAGGCTTAAATAAAACATAATATTAAGCTACTCACTGGCAACTAGGGACAAATTAGTCTGGAAAGAATGCCAATTTAGCTGCCTTTGCATGTAAACTTGAAAATATGAAAGATTAATAGCTCTATACACAAATCTTAACGAAAAAGTACTTTAAACTGGATTCCAACTTGGTTCTGCTTGTGACTACACCATTACAAACTATTTGTGAAGCACTGAAGAAGTCCAACAGTGGCAGAGAAGTTACAATGAATATTTTGGTTTTCTTTGGTTGGTTTTGGTTTGCGTTGTTGTTGGGCCTTTTAATTAAGGAGTTATCTTTCATATGATAAAGGAACCACCAGTTTACAAATGTCTTTTTAAATTGTATCAGGGCCACAATAATCTCATTGCAGGAGGAAAAAAGAAAAACAAAACAAACAACCACAACAAAATAAAAAAGGCATTAGCATTTGTGATGGTCATTTACTTCTATTTCAGGTACTACTCAACTTAGAAAAGTTTCCCAGAGTGACTGGGTTTTTACCTATGTCAAGTGTTACAGAAAGACAGACATTTCCATTCCTTTTTGTTCCCCAGTAACATGATCCAATTTCATGTCATAAGATGCTGAACTGACATTAACACCCCCCACCCAACTGTTCAGTACAGAATCAGGAGTTGCTCATATGTGAAGAAACTAGATAAAGCCCGTTCTATCAAAAAGCATGGCTGAGTATTATTAGAACTACTGATAAGAATGCAAAATTTTTTTATTTGCTATCAAATCCAAAGTAATTTGGTTTTCCTAGGCAGAGCCTAATTCTTGCAATCACATTCCAAGATGACAGTTTATGATACATATCGATGCAAACACATAGCACAGTTCAAATCCAAGCACCCAAACAACATGCAATGCTACTTCTAACATAAAGTGCCCACTGAAACAGAACTGAAAGACCAAAATAACTACTTCATTGTTATCATCAAATCATTGCCTCTTCACAGACACACTCCCATGAACCTCACACTTTTGAAGGACAAGAAGAATGACTGGAATTCAAATGCATTAGGCTAATTAATTACTTTGATTTGGAGAAAACTGTTCTCCATATTATAGCTCAGCAGACATATCACCAATCATGACGGTAAAAACATTTCTGTCATGAAACCTTAACATTTGCTAGTCATAAAATACATACCAAACACATAAAATGGGAGAGATTCAGAGAGCTGGCAGCTTTTTAACAAAGCTACTCTCACGTTAAAAAAAAAAAAAACACGTGTTCAAAGTTTTTGCAGAAAGCCCTTTTGCCCCTCCTCAAACAGGTTTTAGAGAATCACTACTCAATTCCCCACAAAGCACATCTTTCCATCACACTTTTAATAAACTTAACAATAGGTTTCCCTCAAGAAATACAATCATCAGAACAATGATTATATTCGTGTCCCAGAGCAGTACGAGTTGTGTATTTTAATCCTATAAATATGTAACTTGACAATGTCTACTGCATATACATTAAGAAGGAAGAGAAAGTTTTACCAGCAAAACTCTTACTTCTCACATACATTATGTTAATCTTTTCCTGGCAGGAGGTGGATTTCCCTGAAGTAACATACATTGTCAGCAACAGAGAGACTGAAGCCACAAATATCAACCAGTTTAAAACAGACGGATACAAAGTTCCATTGAACCTTGCATGCTATCTTAACATCTGCTTGAATTATACTCCAGTAATTCCTTTTCTTCTTCAAATTTTTCTGTAGTTATTGAGACCCTGCAAAATTATGCCTCCCTTATAATTAGCACAAACTTTCAGTTGAAAAATATGCGGAAGAGGAGCATTCTGTAACTCAAGCTATCAACAACTATCATTTCCAGGGTTCTAATCTCTAACATCCAGCTCAGAACGCACAAAATGGAAAAGAAACGCTGAGAAGTAAAATTCCAGTGGCATTTATACAGCTCAACGTTAAGTTTATGCTGACTGGCTCTGTTAGAAGCTCACTGTTAAACTTTTCACATCACTCAAAGTCCAATTCAAGTTATAAAATCAGTAGGATCATGACATGTGCATGTTGCTTTCTATAAAGTTGAAGTATTCAGTCTAAATATCTTAGCACAGCCAAATAAGAAAACAAATCAACGTTTGTAAACTAGCTTCTGCACTTGTATATGCCAGAAGTCTCAGTGCTCTGTTTTCAGACTTCTATCCACGACAATGTTCAGAATGGTGTTTTGTCACATCCCTGGAGCTCTTAAGTGATGTAAAATCTACACGTCTGCAGCCTTAAATATAACAGAAAGTGTTGCCTACCAGGCAGCTATTACTTCAGGGGAGATCTCTTAAGGCACAAAACCCAAATCTTACCGTTTTCAACTTCATAATTTTTGCAACTACAGATCTGTAACAGTCTAGGGGATAACCACACTCAGTAAACTGCAGAAAGTAACACCTTGCATTCAATGACAGTAAAACAGATTACCCATTTATCACCAAGAACAGTGTCTTTCCTTTTTTTTTTTCCCCCACACTGCGCTCACTTTTACAATGCCAAGCGTTAGTAAAACATCTGAAGTCGCAGTGAAATGTGAAGACGATGACAGATAACTCGTTGCAGCAGCAGGCAGCTGAACTAGACTCGCCTTCGGCACCGCTGCTGCTTCTCTTCTTCCCTCCTTGGTGCCCGTCAGAAGGTACATGCAGGCCAGCCGCTGCTTCTGAGAGCTTTGAACACCGCTGCTCTTTTAAGAGAACCCATTCAGACACACTATAGAAATATTGATCTTTCCAACTCCGATCTCTCCCAGGTCTCATGATCTCGCAAAGCATACATACAAACGAACTCAAAGGCCAGGGTTGCTGCCCCTGACGCTGACAGTCCATTCTGCTGGCCCCAGACTGGATTGATCGAGTCCTTTATCACTTCGGGCATGTAAACAGAAGGAGCTATACGCGGAAAGCAGCCAGCCCCGGCGGGGCAGCACGCCGAGGCGGCTGAGCTAGGCTGTCGACCCCTTGCTCTCCCGCCGCCGTTCCGCATGTCCGCGCCGCCGCCTCCTCTGCCTCCCAGCACCCTGCTCCGGCCCGCCACCCACTAGACCCCAGCCCGGCCCGTTCCGCCTCAGGCCCCCGGCCGCGCCCCGCCGCCGCTCACCCAGCTTGCCGCGGGACTCCTCCAGCTTCTGGATCTGGCTCTCCAGGAAGAGCACGGCCACCCCGAACACCAGCACCGCCAGCAGCTGCAACTTGGGCGGCAGCATAATCCTGAGCAGCCCCATGAGCAGCAGCAGAAGCGCCGCCCGCCCTGGATCACGACATAACGCGGGGCCCGGCCGCGGAGGCCGGCGGGAGCCGCCGCCGCCGCCGCAGGGACGGCGTGAGCGAGGGCTGGCGAAGGAAGCGCCGCTGGGGCACGAGACAGGGGTCGCCGCCGCTCTCACATCGCCCCGCAGACTGCCCGCCCGGCCTCGCCGCCCCCTGTACCCGTCACCAACCGCCGAGCAGCGGCTACCAGCGCGCCCCTCCCCCGCCTGCGTGCGGTGCTCAGCAACCGAACGCCCAACCGCGTGCCCGCCCCCCGCCGCCAATTCCAGGCGGCGGGACCCACCCCCGCGCCTTCCACCATTGGGTGGTACTATCGCAACCTCGCCTCCCCCACAACTTCATTGGCTCTCATGAGGCAACGCCCCGCCTACATGGCATTGACTCCTCCTTCTCCCTCAACTCTGAGTTGCCGGACTGAGGTTATGTCCCGCCTACATGCGACCCTTCGTGATTGGCAGGCCTTTTTCTGAAGTCCCGCCTACCTCGCTCACTCTAATTGGGCACAGGCACCTCGCGCTTGAGAAAGACACTATCGTATTGCTCAGACCGGCTGTCAATTGTTGGAGCTAGAGGCCTGTAGACCGGTTGCCGCGACTCACCGGAAGCAAGAGGCCCTTTTTTTTTTTAGGGTTGTTCCGTAATGCCTGAGTAAGGGTGGGGAACGCCATCTACTCTAGTCTTGCTCTGAAGAGCTCCTCTAAATAGACCAAAATAGTTTTGCTTTAATCTTCCTGCAGAGGTTTTAGGTTACCTATTTCTGCTCGTGGTGGCGGGGATTGATAACAAGTCTACGTTCTTTCTCATCAGGCAGTATGTCCGACATCCATAGTGGGTGAGGTCCTTCAGCTACCTCCCGGCAACGCTGGCAGGAGTGTTGTGGCACCAAGATGGCGGTGGCCGTCGAACTAACGGCTTTGGGGCGTTGCTGGCTGTGGTTGCTAGTGGGGCTGCAGGCGGTGAGAGGCTATTCTGATTTGTTCGCTCTCGGGGCTGAGTGCGGCTGGATTTCCTGGGCGAAACAAGGGGTGTAAGGACGAATGGGGCAGGAGTGAGACGTGTCCCACAGCGGGAGGCGGAGGCGGCGAGCCTTGCACTGCCCATCCCATCCCCGAGGCGTCGTTTAATGCTTCGTCCTACGCCTGTCTGGATGACTGCCTATTTTATTCTTTGTCGGAGGCTGTCCTCTGTTTCTCCCCTCTTCTCTTTAGCTGTCACTGCATCTGCTTCTCCAGACTGCTAGAGTCGCGTTTTGAAGCCTTACCATCCTCCACTTTGTCTCTCCCCTCGGCCCCGGTTTGCCGTGTTAGCTCCCAATGTGCGGCGATCGCTGCGGGTATTGCAGTGACTCCTGAAATAAATTTGCAAACTTCCTCGCTCATTTTTAATGGGATTTGTGCTATTATAAACCTTCTGACGTGCGTTATCCTGTTTGCTAAAGCTTAGAATGTTTTTGGAAAGTGAAGGTGGGTAACTTTTGATTTCGAACTGAAAGTAGTCCCAAGAAGGCAGCCCTCCGAGATTTTGCAGGCAGGTCAGCTTTCTCTATTTTAGTGCACCTGATTCCCTTAAAGTTCCAACCCGCCTGAGCTGCAGAGTCATAAAAATGTACAAAAGGCCTGTTAAAATGTTTCATTCTAACTATTCGGTACTTCTAAAGCAATTTGTATCAGTGATGAATTTACTTTAGTGTATGAAATTATTTTAACGTGAAAAGTGAAGCAGTCATATGGTGTATTTGTAGCCAGAGCTGTAAAGGAGAGCATGCTGCTGAAATAAGCCCATCACTGAAGTAGCTGAAATGTTCAACTTCTGGAGGGTTCTTTTCTAATCCTAACCAGCAGCATTAATTAGTATACTGAGTATTTCAGTATAGTGCAATGTCTACAGTACTAAAGCTGGTTTTACCTTGCTGTGCAACTGGAACTACTTCAGTGAAGAATTCTCTTGTAATGAAGTTTTTACTTACTGTCAAACAGTATTACTTTTCTTGGTTCCCCCCTAAAAATAAGATGCTATTTGCCTTATGCACGCAGATGCTCTAGAGCTCTGGTGGCAAAAAATGTTGCTAGTGGAGGCAAAATGACAATGACAGCAATACTTTTTCTCTCCCTGGCAAACAGATTCACAGGAGAGGAAATGATGACACTAACGCATAAAAATGGTGGATAGCAAGCAGCAAGGTGCAGGAAAACTGTTCTAGCTACTGTTGTCATTAATAAGTGAACAGTAATTAAGATGTTGCTTTGGTAGTATTTGGCATGCTCCTTGGATTTTCTATACTGTTGTTGTGGTGGTGTATTTTTCACTATCCCTCAGAAAGAATTGAGAATTAACCAGGTTGGAAAAGACCTTCAAGATCATCAAGTCCAACCTATCATCCAGCATCATCTAATCACCTAAACCGTGGCACCAAGTGCCCCATCCAGTCTCTTAAACACCTCCAGTGGTGGTGACTCCACCACCTCCCTGGGCAGCCCATTCCAATGGCCAGTCACTCTCTCTATGAAGAACTTCTTCCTAACATCTAGCCTAAATCTCCCCTGGCACAGCTTGAGACTGAGGATAAATAATAGATTATTCCAGTAGGGTCCCATTTTTGCTTGCTAGCTGTCATACACAGAAATTACTGTAGCAATGTCCTGTAGGAAGAACAAAAGTAGCATTCTGCCTGACAATAATAATTTCAAAATATTTTTCTATGTATTAACTATTTTATCAGGTACAGAGAGACTAATGAAGCACGTAATATTTTCTACCCATTCCCAATCCATAGCATTTCCAATCTTGCACGTCAGTGATGTGGTTTTCCCTTGCTTGGTCCTTTCAGGGGTGTAAATGGGTTTTATCTCTATCTTGCTTGTGTGTGCTATGTACATTAAATGGTGGGTAACTGGTAAGAGAAGGACCAACTTAGTTTTTCTTCTGTATTTTTACGTTTGATCCAGCATAATTCTTATGCCTCTTGCCTGTTACCATGCAGTCCATCTGCTGGTATCATCTTACTTTTCTCAGAACACAGAGATGCTTTTTGATTATTTATTTGGTGTTTGAGATGCTTTTGCCCAAGGTCTTTTCATCAAGGCTGAGAAACATTTGGAAAAACTGTCTCCTTTCATAATTTCCTCTCTTGCTACCCTTGCTCCCTTCTTTCCTCCTAGCTGTATGCTGGGGTAGGTTTTAAGCTGGGATGTGAGAAACCCCCATGTAGGGAAGTGAGATTGTGAAAACAAACCCAAATATCATTTAAGTGCTGGGACAATTGGTAAAATTGTTTTGGCTGCTCATTAAAAATGGAACTGGTGTTATCCATTGAAGTCATGCAATTGAATTGCTTGTTTTAATGTATTACTAGTAAACCATAGTTGCAGGGTTTTTCCTAGACTTCCCCTTCTAGTATGCAGTTTTCAAGTGAAATCAATGCAAACATAAAACTTAAATCCTACTTTTATGTCTTCTTCACTCCCTGGTTGTGCTTTTCCCAAGCTTACCTGTTGTATTTATTTTCTAAGTGTGTTTTTGGTGACACAAAGTTTACTGAGATTGGTTTGCATGAGCAGGCTTTAGAGCCTGTGGCTGTGTGCATTTCAGCTGATTCAGTTTTTTCCTCGTTTGGAGCTAGCAATAGGGAAAGAGTGGAGTTGACAGAATGTATAGGAAAGTGAATTTTGGCAGATCTGATACCCTGAAATGTGCAGATTATGAGTGTCTAGAATTCACTCTTTTACACCATTCCCAGTGTGCAATTAACAGGCAAACCATTAGGAGCTACTGTAAAGTGGTCACAAAAAACTTGGTTTTTCTTTCTAATCATTAAAGCATTTTAAATCTTCCTTTTAAAAACCACTAGTATAATACTAAAGAATAACATTGTATTGCCTTTCAGATAAGTGTATACGGAGCACAGTTGTCATCAGAAGCTTGCAGAGAGCTGGGCTTCTCCAGTAACTTGCTATGCAGTTCTTGCAACCTTCTTGGACAGTTCAATCTGAATCAGTTGGATCCATTCTGCAGGCAGTGCTGCCAAGAAGAAGCTCAGTTGGAAACCAGAAAGGTGAGTTTTGGACCAAATTCTTTGTGGATTAATTTAATATATGATATGTTTATGTAACTTTTAAAAATATATGAGTATCTGGATTATAGTCTCAAGAGGAAAATACAGTGTTGCTTGAGAATCAAGTATGCACACAGGGTCTACATGCACAGACTTGCCATATTGCTCCAAAATAACATCCCTGTATGAACCTTTGGTTCTGTGACAGCTCTTCTCTGACCTGAAGTGACTAATAGGGGGGTTATGTTTGGGTTCTTTTAATTGAAAGAAGTGTGAGATTTGTAAAAAGCAAAGAAAAAAATTACTAGGAGAGTGATATTCTTGAACTGTACAGCTATAGTTGTACAGATTTTTGTCAATGTGCATAAGATGTGGCAGAAGAACTTACAGATCGGGGTAATTTGTGTTGTCATTGGGAAAATAAACTAGAGGAGGTATGTTGCAATTCTGTCAGTGTGACTTCTGGGGAAAATACTCTGTCTTTGTGACTTCCTAACAATCTTATGTGTTGCTGAGTTCTAGAGTGGTGCTCTGGGTTTTGCTAATGCTGTGGCTATGTGCATGGACATCCTCAGCATACATGAATCTTGATTTCCTGAACAGTATTCCTTTCAATTACATGCCCTAGCTTGTTTGTTATGTGAGCAGGTACTTGTTCCCTATCATGTGACACAGCATCTTGGTAGTCTGTGCTAACTGTTGAAATTCCTGTACATAATTCAAGATTTTCAGTTAATTCTCCTTAGAAGTATGTGACAAATGTTAGAAATGGAGAAAGCAAGAATTCATTAACATTACTTGTGCCTGAGTTCTAGATTAGTTTAAAATGAAAGGTAAAGGTATGGCATATATAGCTGAACATTTCTGTCATTGCTGCTTTTCACAAATGCTCTGTAAAGCATGCCTAGTCCTAAGAATACTTTGTGCTGTACATCAATGCAACCTCAGATGAGATGTTTACAGATTTCAAGTGTTTCATGTCCTTGATAGATGTTTATCAATCTTGGTCTTGTTACCGGTCCAGTATTCTGTGAATGGACATGCTGGAAAACAGCCATGAGGTGCTCCTGTTGCCCAGTATTTGTCTTGTTCTTCACTTCCACTGACACCTGTCCAGTGAAACAGTTTAATTACTTCATAATTGTACTGTGGGTAAAAATTAAAAAATTTCATGTTTGAGCTCAGACTAATTCAGAAGCTAGCAATATTGCTTTAGACAGCTGCAAGTTTTAAGCCTCAGTCTGTCAGATGAAGAGTACTGCTGGTGTGTAAAACGGAGAAGGATGAAATGGAGGTGAAGCTAACTGTGCGTGAAATTGTAGTAGCAGGAGAGATTGTCCATATTTCGCAGTAGCTGAAAATAGCTGCACTCCATCTGCAGCTTCACTTATGCTGTGTGATCATTTCAGACGTAGCTATAAGCATATTAATTCTCTATTACAGTCTTGAAGTTATCTCAGCAATATATTTGTGTCAAAATCAAATTGATTTTAAGAATCAGCTCTGAAATCTGCAATACGTTAAATTTCACAGTTGCACTATGCAGGATCACTACAACCCTTGAAAGTCATCGATATTTCTAAACAGAGTTTTGAAATTCCTTGCTCACCAGGTTGTGTTGAGCTTCAGCATTTTGAATTTCTCATGACAAGTGTTTGTCATACTGTAGTGCGATGAAGTTTGATTTAGAAAACATGGCATCAGGTATAAGCAAAAGTTAGCCAGGAGGTTTGTGACATGGAAATGGATGGTAGGGATAGCAGAATGTCATTGGTAACATCACACATGTTTATTGTGCACTACCTCTAAATAATTATTCCTTTTCTAAGTAGTTTATTATTCTACCGTAAAACCAGGCAAACCTAATGATACAGAAGTCTGCATATACTTTTATATGGAGATGAGTGATTATTGCTCTTCTGTATTTTTTGCCAATCCATCTAAAATAATTGAGATTTTTTTAGTAACCTCCTTGTGCAGGTATCATAGTATCAGTCAGGGTTGGAAGGGACCACAAGGATCATCTAGTTCCAACCCCCCTGCCATGGGCAGGGACACCCCACACTAGATCAGGCTGGCCAGAGCCTCGTCCAGCCTGGTCTTAAACACCCCCAGGGATGGGGCCTCGACCACCTCCCTGGGCAACCCATTCCAGGGCTTCACCACTCTCATGGTGAAGAACCTCCTCCTCACATCTAGCCTGAATCTCCCCACCTCCAGCTTCATTCCATTCCCCCTAGTCCTACCACTACCTGAGATCCTGACAAGTCCTTCCCCAGCCTTCTTGTAGGCCCCCTTCAGATACTGGAAGGCCACAATTAGGTCACCTCGGAGCCTTCTCTTCTGCAGACTGAACAGCCCCAACTCCTTCAGTCTGTCCTCATAGGAGAGGTGCTCCAGCCCTCTGATCATCCTTGTGGCCCTTCTCTGGACACGTTCCAGCACCTCCACATCCCTCTTGTAATAGGGGCTCCAGAACTGGACTTCAGAAACTTGTAATGGTTTATTACATTGTAAGAGGACAGGTCTCCAACTTGATGTTCTTCCTGCACCAGTAAATAGTTTCTTTTTATTTTGACATGAAAGTACTAAGCAACACTGATGTGGAGTAAATGTAGGCACTTTAAACTTTGGAGTTGGGTTTTTTTTCCTTAAAAAAAAAAGTAAATCTTAAAGCCTGTCACAAGGTTGCTTTACATTCAGATCTCCATCCCACATCCTACCTCAACCTCATACGATTTTTCAGTATTTATGCCTGCTGTTTGAAAGTTAATGCAGGTCTATGGACATAAGCTGTAGACAAACAGAATGGATGAGATTTAGACAATAGTGGCCTTTAAGTGTTGAGTATTCTCAGCATTTTGAAAAACGCTGAAAACAGAGAACCACTGGAGAGAAAAACCTAGGAATGCATACTAGAAAATCCTGTAAAATGGGAAGAAAAATCAAAGCACAGTAGAGGAACCTGCTGTGGTTTTATTATGGATTTTCACTGGCTGGTCAGGTAAGTTAGTCTTCATTGTGGATAGATTGGTCAAAATATGTGGCAGCTGGGCGTGTTGCAAAGCTGTTCCTTCCCTAGTTGTTGCATTGTAACTGGTGCTATGCTTAACTGGGTATTCATGGTTTCTAGAGGAAGATCCTAAAGTGTTTTTACTGCATCAAGCTGACATTCTTTTCTGTACTAGTCCTTGGTACTTGAAATTGTAGGTAGTCACTTTACAACATGAATGATGTAGCCTGTTTAAACATGGCAAAACCACAAGAACTTCTGGTCTGTTGGAAGTGAAGCCTAGGCTCTGGCCATTTCTTCCACATCAGCCACCTGTTTCTGCATGGTATCATGCATTTGAGAGGGTTTTGTGGGTGAAAAACACAGAGATGAGGTACAATATACAAAAGAATGAATTATACCCACTTATCCCATGTAATAAGTAGCTGCTAATGTTCAGATTGGTCTATTCTGAAGAAAATTATCTCTTAATTTCACTGAAAGGTAAAAAGTGTATCTACATAAATTCAGTTTTCTGTAATGTCCTATACCTGTCACTACAAAACTGTCACTCAGGCCTTTAAAGATTATTGGGTAGGAGATGAGCATGTATACAGAAACTGTTCCTCAGAATGGGCCATTTTAATCCTTATGAATAATACTTACAAAGTAGTTTGACTATAAATTTTCTTTTGTGGAGTTAGTGTTAGACTTGTCCTGGAAATTAAGTAAATTTTTAATGTAATATTAGGAATAAACTTGTCCACTGTAATTATGGCTGTGTGCTACTTTTAATTATAAAAAAAAAAAATGATCAAATTGAAAGCTTTCTTAAAACTCCACCTTTTTATATGTTCAGACCTTTCAAATGTGCTGTTGTGAATTACAGGCAGGAGTAAGATAACATTCGTGTTCAGACTCTTTAAAAAACTTACTGTAATTGTTGAAACTAGAATAATGAAATGCTTTTAATGCTTTAGGCTGTTCTTGTGTGACCCAATTTTGTTTCATTTTTCAGGATTTATTTTTCCTTCCCTTTCACTAAAGTACTACTCTCAAAAATTACTCTTGGCTCCCTGCTTGTTGTGCCAGAGGCTCTTGATATGAATAGTTCCAGTCAAGCAGTCTCTTCTCTTGGTTTTTAGCTTGATGGGTAAAATTGAGAACTACTTAGAATTCATTGACATCTCAGTGGTGTGACATAACTGTAAGTTGTATCAATTCTAGATTCTAGTTTACTCACAGCTATTTCTCAAAACATTTTGATGTGTTCTGCAAAATCCTTTGTAAAAATTAAATTGTGCTTTTACATAGCCATGCTTGTTACTTCTAATATGCTTCATGAAAATGGTTCATGTTTATTGTGTTTACTCAGTGTGACTTTTAGAAATAGCATGATTCAATGACAGCATATTTTATTTAACACTCAAGTAATCAGAACTCTGTAATGAAGGCTAATATATGTCAAATGATCTCCCCCCCAAGTTTGCTATTAACTAAGAAGTGTCCCATACAGTTGACAGAAGAATATTTTTATGGGGAGTATTGACAGAGAAGTTGGGTAGTTGAGATGGTTGTGTTTTCTCTAGTTGAGAAAGTCTCTTTTCAGAGTATCAGATTATCACAGTATCACTAAGGTCGGAAGAGACCTCCAGGATCATCGAGTCCAACCTGTCACCACAGACCTCATGACTAGACCATGGCACCAAGTGCCACGTCCAGTCTCCTCTTGAACACCTCCAGGGATGGTAACTCCACCACCTCCCCAGGCAGCCCATTCCAATGTCCAATGACTCTCTCTCTGAAGAACTTTCTCCTCACCTCGAGCCTAAACTTCCCCTGGCACAGCTTGAGACTGTGTCCCCTTGTTCTGGTACTGTCACTTCAGAATATTATGTACGGCCATTCAATGTAGTAAAAATGTGCTGAAGTGGATGTTCTTCTCAAGAACTTTACCAGGTACACTCTTACCCTCCTTTCTGTACATGATTTGTCAGCAGTGAAAATTGATGTTGACAAACAGTTCTAGATAAGGAAAGTGTAGCTAGCTAGTCAATGCTTAAGATGGATATTTACCATCTATTATTTGGATTGGATTCACCAAAAGTTCATCTCTGTCAGATAAACTAATGTAAAATACATTATCTGTCTATAGACCTGTTTCTGGCTTTATCAGTAAAAAAGGAAAGGTTAGGGAAACTATAAATTTGCTAAATGTGAGTTAAAGCTGATGTGCATCGGTCCTGGTGAATCATAATAGCATTAGCTAATTAAGTCTAACCTCCTTCATCTGGAGACACATGGATAAAATACTGACATTTGACTCTGCGTTCATTGAAATGACTTCCAAAAGTGCCAAGTCAAATAAATAGTTGATGAGTCCATTCTCAATAATTTTTAATGCAACTCTTTTGAGATACTTTCTTTTTTCATAAAAGTAGATTCAGGAGAGTAGAGATGCACAAATTCTAAAGGTAAGTAGATGGTTAGATAGTGAAGTTAATTGGACAGTCCCTTCCAAAATTAGAACTTAAGCTATTAATTTTCTCCACTTTTTACCTTACTGAATTCTGTTCGCTAGGTCCAAGTGTGGGCTTGTACATAGGAGTCTTTTCTCCATCACTCTTCTCTGTTCCACACTGCCCCCACCCCCACTCAGATAAATTAGGCATTCACACCACTTGATCCATGCTGCTGCTCCAGAAGTCTGTAGTTGATTGTTGCTCAGCTTCTACCTTTTTTTTCTCTCACTCTTGTACCATGTGGCTTGTTCCCATGGCCTTAAACCAAACCATTTCAGAGGGCATAGTTAATAAAGTCTGTCAGAAGGGGAAGTTGTTTTGGAGCTTTTTGGTAATTAGGGTTTAAAGAGCAAAAATGTTTGTGATCCTGCAAGGAGGAGATTATTTTTTAACACCAAAAATAAGGCAGACAAATGCCAGCATTTTCTGTCTGTGGAAGGTTCATAATGGTAATGCACAATTATCCTATGTACGTAATGAATGAAAAAGTTGACTATTACTCAAAGCAGACCTCAAAGTTCTGAAAATCTCTAAGGATACAGATTCTATAACTGTTCTTAGTAAATTACTCTAGTGCTTTACCTCACTGTGATTCCCCCCCCCCCCCCCCCCCCCTTATATTCAGTTGGAATCCCTTCCCTGCAAGGAAATGAGAGCTTAGATTCTGCTTCAGCTTTGTTCAGAGGATTTTTCCTGTACTACATACTGCTAATCACAGGAATGGCACTAATTCAGATAACTGGGTTTTGGCTGTTTGGCTCTTTGTTTCCAAACTCATGTTTAGAGTTAGGCATCTCCCTTCAGAGGATAATGAGTTGTGAATGGGAGTAGTTTCTTTGTTGCTAAATTTACTGATTACATCAGGTCTGAATGATGTGAATGTGTAGCAATGACTTTATTGGCTTTCTTCATTACAGAACAGTAATTCATAATATTTCTGGCAGTGAGATTTTTCTGACAGCTCTCTGTTAACCCACAGATTCTTGCTCGTTATCTGCCTCCAGGGAAGGGGAAGAGTAAAGTGATTTTGAAAACTTCTCTCCATACAAATATCCTGCATTCTTTTACCCACAGAAAATATTTTATAGTTTATATATCAATGTATATTCCTTTATTTTAATCTAGTTGTCCAGTAAAAGAAATAAATTAATTGGTGCTTACAAGACTTTACAAAAGAGCATAGGAAACTTGCACCAAAATGTCTTTTGTGACTTCACTTCTCAGAAGAACAAATATAAATTTTCAGTTTGCTGTTTTGCTTCATGAATGAGTGGGACACTAAAAATTACTTTGCATACCTCTGACAAAACACATCATGCTCCTATTTTAAAGCAGTATCAGTTTGTATATGCCAAGCAACTTTGTCCAATAATAATATCTATATTTCTGCTGACCGTGAAGTAAAACTGTAGTATGCATTGATAGAGGATAGAAGTCATAGAGTCATAGAATTGTTTCTCATTTGGAAAAGACCTCTAAGATCATTGAGTTGAATTGTTGACTTAATACCACCATGGTCATTCAACCATGTGCCATAGTGCCACGTCTTCACATTTTTTGGACACCTCCAGCGACTTCACCACCTCCCTGGGCAGTCTGTTCCAATGCCTGACCACTCTTTCAGTGAAGAAATTGTTCTTTATATTCAATCCAAACCTCCCTTGGTACAGTTTGAAGCCATTTCCTCTCTTTCTATCACTAGTTACTACAGAAGAGAGACCAACGCTCACCTCGCTGCAACCTCCTTTTGGGTAGTTGTAGAGCAGTAAGATCTCCCCTCAGCCTCCACTCCTCCAGACTAAACAATCCCAGATCCTCCAGCTGCTCCTCATAGGACTTGTTCTCACAGAACTTGAACAGCTTTGTTGCCCTACTCAATGGGATGATCGGGTTTCTTTGGTAGAGCTGCTTATGTAGTTAAATAGAAATTGCATTCAGTTTCATTGGAAGAAATTGCTTGCATTGGAAAGAGATTAGTCGTAGGTAATCATTCGGTGGAAGACTGTCTTTAACCTGAGGCAAGTGAAAAATCAAGACTTCTAACTCATTTTACTGCTTGTTCTCAGAGCTACTTTTAAAAATATTTAAACTGTTTCATATTAGGAAAGGAAAATAGGCAAATATTGGATGGATTCCAGATACTGTAAGATAGCTATTCATCATGTGGCTTTATCTTAACAGCCTGTGTCATTGCGTATTTCAAGAAATTATGGTACTTTTTTTTTTTAAGCTGATTGCAAACAGCTATGCAAATCCAGTTTGAGTGACACTCTGTAACCTGTGCAGGGTCAGGCTTAGTCACTAGTCAGAAGAAACTAGTGTGCAAAATGTAGGTGCTATCAACGTGGAAAAACAAACTGTATTTTTCAAAGCCTTTATGGCATGTTTTCTTGTGATCAGGGTACAATCTTTAAGCACTATTTGTTTCAGTTCAGTTTGATCTGAGTTCCCGTTCGGTGGTAGACACTAACCAGTTACACAGCAGCTTCTTAGCAGGAATGAAATTCTTCTTCTAGAGTTTTGCCATGGGTAGTTGCAATAACAATACTGTATCATAGTATCATAGTATCATTCAGGGTTGGAAAGGACCACAAGGATCATCTAGTTCCAACCCCCCTGCCATAGGCAGGGACACCCCACACTAGATCAGGCTGGACAGAGCCTCATCCAGCCTGCTCTTAAACACCCGCAGGGACAGGGCCTTGACCACCTCCCTGGACAACCCATTCCAGGGTTTCACCATTCTCATGGTGAAGAACCTCCTCCTCACATCTAGCCTGAATCTCCCCACCTCTAGCTTCATTCCATTCCCCCTAGTCCTGTCACTACCTGAGATCCTGAGAAGTCCTTCCCCAGCCTTCCTGTAGGCCCCCTTCAGATACTGGAAGGCCACAATTAGGTCACCTCGGAGCCTTCTCTTCTGCAGACTGAACAGCCCCAACTCCTTCAGTCTGTCCTCACAGGAGAGGTGCTGCAGCCCTCTGATCATCCTTGTGGCCCTTCTCTGGACATGTTCCAGCACCTCCACGTCCCTCTTGTAATAGGGGCTCCAGAACTGGACACAGTACTCCAGGTGGGGTCTCACCAGGGCTGAGTAGAGGGGGAGGATCACCTCCCTCGACCTGCTGGCCACACTTCTCCTGATGCAGCCCAGGATCTGATTGGCTTTCCAGGCTGCAAGTGCACATTGAGAGCTCATGTTGAGCTTTTTGTCCACCAGCACCCCCAAGTCTCTCTCCTCAGGGCTACCCTCCAGCCAGTCACTGCCCAGCCTGTATTTGTGCCTGGGATTGCCTCGACCCAGATGCAGGACCCTGCACTTGCTCTTATTGAACTTCATGAGGTTGGCTTGTGCCCACCTCTCCAGCCTGTCAAGGTCCCTCTGGATGGCCTCCCTTCCCTCCAGCGTGTCTGCTGCACCACACAGCTTGGTGTCATCAGCAAACTTGCTGAGAGCGCACTCAGTGCCACTGTCCATGTCACCCACAAAGATGTTGAACAAGACAGGTCCCAGGACTGATCCCTGAGGGACTCCGCTTGTCACTGGTCTCCACTGGGACATGGACCCATTGACAGCCACTCTTTGGGTGTGGCCATTATAAATTAAGCACCACTGAAACTTTGTCTTGCAGAAATTGCTCCAATTCCTTCCTAGTAACAGGTGAAACATTTTCTTTCAACTAAGCTAAGGTCCCTTGTTTTTAATTGTTGGAATACTTTGCTTTTACAATATGTATCCATGTCTAATGCTACTCTGATATAAATGGTAGTTTACTTGCTTGTAATCACCACTTTCAGCATTAAGGCAGGCATGACTGATAGCATGGTTTTCTTCCTCTTGGTCATGAAAAGCCATGTTCACTACATCAGAGGTAATGAGGTACGTACTTACAAGATTCTTTTAATTAAATTTAGCCCAAGTCAATGGTTTGTAAAAGATGAAAGAAAAGTTCATTCCTTTTTTGTCACAAAAGCCTTAGAAACCCTACTAGTGGAATCTTGAGAAACATTGTAGGTTATTTTTATAAATGCAGACATGAATCAGCCTGGAAATCATAACAGCACTTGTTGTGGATGTTAAAATGGACACCAATAAATAGTTAAGAGTATTTTATTGCCATTACTAATCTCACTTATGCACTCAAACAAGTGATGCATTGTTGTAAAATAAACTAAGTCATGAGCTGAGCATTGTGTAATGAACTGTCTCATCATGTTTGTATGCCTCCACATTGAGTGCAGTGCATGTCATGCTTAGTAATACTTCATCAACACAGTAAATGCCTTCACAAGGGAGTATGGAGGGCATCTGCTCTAGACATGATGAGATGGTAACAGCAGTAGATATTAACAAGTATGCTTTTGTTGTGGGCTAAGTGATGTGAATAAACCTGGGTTTCTTGCAAAAGACACTTTTGTTTGGAGTGATGAATGAAGCCAGCTGATTTTTCTTTTTTTCCCTTGTCTAGCCACTTAGAGAGCAGCTATTTGTCCCAGCATGAATATGAACTTTTTTGTACCAGCACAGTTGGCCTTCAGTTGCAGCAGTTATAAATTCAAAATACAGACATCAGTGATTGGAGTAATTTGCTTTGTTAATTCTTTTGCTAGTAGATATTGGATAGGGGCTACAAACTGGAAGTAGTTTATAGTGTCAAGATGTCTTACATAGTTTAGATTCCTACAGTAGTCTTGTTCCATTGAAATCATTGTAAGCATTATTTGCAGTAATAAGAGCTGGAAAATGCTCATTTTACCATTCTCCTAATTCTTGGTATACTTAGTTCTCTATGCATTTTAATAGGAAAAAAATGCAGGTATGTGTCAGTATCAGAGAGTCAGTATAAATGTTCAGTGTGTGAGTGTGTAAGATGCTATCTACATCTAGGATTGCTGATTAAATTGGGTTTGAATGCTTTTAAAAGAATAATGAATAGGGACAAGATGACGTTTATAACCTCACTATTCTGTGTTTCCTCCGTCTTTGTAATTATCTCGTGTTTTAAGTTCAGAGGAGCTTTAATTATGCAAGCTAGTATCCGAGCTGTTTATCAGTGTCTTTTTATAATTAAAATTTCTATTTGGACACTAAGAAGAACATGAAAAAAAAATCTGGTATTCCTGATCTCTCAAGTATTGTTTCTGGGCAGATAGAGATTTTAACAGTCAAATCTTAGTGCTACAATCTATTGTTTCGTCGAAAATATCTGTGTAGTTTAAGCAGATCTCTGTGATGCTCTTTGTAACAGATAATACACTGTAGTATCTTTAGTTCTGTTTTCTTTGGAAGTAATGAGTAAATAGTTAATAAAATTATCTTTGATATTTCTGCGGCAGTGTGTGGCTTCCCTTTATGACTTTCCCCCCCCCTTTTACAGAGGGCTTAGCACTCTTAAATTTCATAGTGAAAGCTTATTTTTAATTACATATATCCAGAGTTTATATTTTAAGTGAAATGAGAATTTACTTCATTTCAGCAAGGTTCTATTTTTCATTCTCTTGACTTGAAAATGAAAGCAGAGCTCTTAGTTGTTTATAGAAGGCAATGTGTTGAATTAAAACTTTGTAACTGAGGTTTATTGTGTCAGCTTCTCTGTACATAGTGAGGTTTCAGGGCTGGAAGGATGTGATATGATAATATAGTATTGACAAATATGTATAAGATTAAAATGCTGAAATCTACTGTATCAAGTTCTATTTTAGTAGCCAGAAAAATCTGTTGTAATTTATATTTGAGATTCAGCAAACTATAGGATCATTTATGTCATCAAAAAACCCCAAAGTTTAAAAACATGACTGTATACAAGATCAATAGACTTTATTTAGATAGTACCAAAAAATTGAACTTAGACTTTGCTTTAAGATCATTGAACCTCAGTACCTTGCACAGCTGATAAAATGATGGACATCTAAAGAATAAGCATCAAAGTTAGCCCAGTCTGTGTAAATTACTTCAGCTAAGGCCTATTAATGTGATCTGTACTATTTCTGCAATCACAACTAAATCCAATAGAATACTAATAGTCCAAATTCACTGCCTTATCTTTATTACGAACAGTAGTTCACTCTCAAAGCTGTGTTTAAAATGGAGACTAAAATTTCATTTAATGAAACTTTACCGTAAGCAAACTAGTAATTTAGATTTTTAGGTCATTAACAACTTATTTTTATTACTGCAGCTTTATGCAGGAGCTGTCCTAGAGGTATGTGGATGAAAACTGGGACGGTTCCCTCAAGTCCAGGGTAAGTAAAGCCATTACTGTTCTTTCAGATCCAAAATACTGTCACAGCTGAATGACAAAATGTGCTTTTAAGTACTACTGTAAGTAGTCATAAATTTTGTATATTATATCAGGAACGTTGCATTGACCTGAGACTCATGGAACTGTCTCCAATAATTGACAGATGAAATTATATTCTGCACTTACAGAACTACTTTCTTTTCACAGATCCTGCATATAATTGTTTTGTCAGTGGATAATGACAGTCAACTACAGTGAATGGAACATAGTAGTGTAAAAAGCAAATCAGTACCATCAGTGTGTGGTGGGTGGAAGCTGCAGGAAAAACATCTGTGAGCAATTTTGAACCGGAATTTTCTTATAAATGGGGGAAGAGCTTAGGTGATAACAGTACTTTTATTTGATGTTCCCCCTGCCCCCATCATAAAGATCCTAATGCTGTACTTTGGACACAGAGGAAAAGAACAAATCTAGTTTTAGAAATACAGTTGCACAAAGAGCATGTCTCTATCTGCCTTGGCTAGTATTAATAGGTATTAATTTGAAGGCTGACGGACAAACAAGTAAGAGAAAAACCCAAACTGATTTTAAACCAGCTTACAATTAATATGTTCTGCTGCTTTAGACCCTTTTCTGCCTCTTCTGCCCATGGACAGTTCAGTTCATTGACTCCAAGACCAGAACAAAGCTATTTTCTCTTTTCTACTGTTTAAAATGCCAAAGTTGCTTAAATGACTTGTCCTACTTTGTTAGTATAGGAGTCCATGTTATGTCCTTCACCATTCAAATTTAGCAAATGTTAAACCAGTCCCAGCTGATGTTGCCCATTCACTCAGCTGCTTTTTTTATTTTTTTTGGTTGTAACAGTGAAGTGCTCTTTTGAGCTACAGGCTTGAAGGAAAAGGGCTGCCTGTTGGCGTGCCTCAAGCCTGCATCGTCTTCATGTGTAGGTCCTAAAAAAGGAATGGCCCTCAGTTGCTGCTGTGTGCACACCATGAAACAGAAGCTTACAGTACAAAGAGAAAACCTGAAAACTTAATACTTTTTTTCCCCCTTTGAATTCTTGGTTATCTAAGCCTACTCTTAAGATTTACATGACATTTACCATGTAGCTTGCTTTTTTTAAATGACTGAATAAATTTCAGTGTTTTTTCAGGAGGTTCTGTTTTGACTACCAGTTCTTCTTCGGTACACTAAGGATCAAAAAAGGGCTGACTAACACTACCCTTGATCTTTTTCCTTTTTACACCAATTTCTGTAGTTACCCAATCCAAAATTCATCTTTATTTGAACAGGTTGGAAGATGGGATAAATTTTAAGAGCACGTTTAGTGGTTTTTTTTTAAAGCAGTGTTTCTGGGTGGTATTTGTCCTCACATTAGTATTAATGTTAGAGTACTTTTGCACAGAATTTAAAAATCAAGTGGAAAATCCACAAGTGTCTCCATCTTACGATACTGATGCTCAATAAGTGTTTTTATTTTAGGTTTTCACTTGGATGTTTGCTGTGGAAGTTAGGTTGCCTGAACGTAATGCTGCTGCTTTTGAAGCACTGTCTTTGTAGGCTTCATTGAACTGTGTAGCCTGTTATTGACAGTGCCTTACTGCAGATAACTCCTGATTCCTTTCCTATACCTTCTGCTACAATTTTAGAATCATAGAACCATAGAATGCATTTGGTTTGAAGGGAACTTGAAATGCCATCTAGTCCAACGCTGCTGCAGTAAGCAGGGACATCCCCAACTAAGATCAGGTTGCTCAGAGACCCATCAAGCCAGACCTTGAATGTCTCCAGGGATGGGGCCTCCACCTGTGCAACCTGTTCCAGTGTTCCACCACCTTCATAGTAAAGAACTTCCTCCTCATGTCCAATATAAATCTCTCCTTCTCTAGTTTAAAACCATTGCTCCTTGTCCTATTGCTACAGGCCCTTGTAAACAGTCCCTCCCCACATATCTTATAGGCCCCCTTCAACTCTAAGGTCTCATCAGAGCCTTCTCTTCTTCAGGCTGAAAAACCCCAAGTCTCTCAGCCTGTCAACATAGGAGAGATGCTGTTGTTCTTTTGCAGAATATACACAAAATGGCATCACTAATTGGAGGACTCTGTATGGATTAGTTTGTGTTACCTCTGTATCTGACTGTGAAGTCTTTACCTGTAAATACCTGTGTAAATTGTTCTGCCACTTGGCTTACTCCTGTAGACTTCCACTTTGTCACAGAATGAAGAGTGTTGCTTCATGTCTTAAAATTGTTAAGGATTAATATCTGCTGAATTAATAAATGCTTGTAGATGTTACAGACTAAGAAAGATAGACAGGAAAAACCTGTGTGCTGGTGATAACTGAATGCAATATTTCATGGCCCCTCTGTATCAAAATTGCTGGTTATATTTTTAGCTACAAATAGTTGCTGAATACACCTGCGTGTCTGAAATGTAAGAATCTTTACCTGTGGAACATATTTGTAGATAATGGGAAAGCAGAGAAGTGACAAGTGGTAAAATAATTTGGTCCTCAGCAAGATTATCTTGTGCGTTATATTTTATAATATGACAGATTATTAAAAGCTTTTGTGAGTATGGATGAGGATGTCTACTAAATTTTTCAACTATGACTTCTGGTGACAAGTCAAGTAACAGTTCACATTTCTGCAAGTCGTTTTCTGGAAGTCTTTTGAAGTTCAGTACAGAAATATTTTTCCAGCTAAATTTCCCTTAGCAATAAATTGCTCCATTATAAATGCCGTGCTGTAAAATGAATTCCTAAATTACCTGTATTTTGAAATGGTTGAATGTAACAACTGTTCTGAAATATTTTTAATTTAGAAACACCCTAAAGTAAAACATTGAAAACATAAGTGACAAGATTGATAGATGAGGCAGTATCTTCTTATACCAGGTGACACAGAAAATCTGACTGGTTTTGGTTGACATCTATAAAACAAAGGCTATGAAATACAAAAAGCTGTTTGGGTCAGTGATTAGCATATTACTTTCAAGTTGACTTTTCAGTAGCAGTCATGTTCTGGTTGTGGCAAGACAGGACATCACAGTGCCTAGACTCCTATGTTCTTTCCAGTTTAACAAAAAATGAATTGGGCTGGGTTTTTCACTGAACGTTTCTTTCATGTTTCTCTGCATTCTTTTTGCTCATCAATAGAGCAACTCTCACCTCTCTCTGTGTGACACTTAGTTAGGAAATGGACCTGCTCCCAGCAAATCTGTTACAGAAACAAGGTCCTTAATCCTTGAACTCGTGCAGTATGCATTTACAATAGATCTCTGACTTCAGAGTCAGTTAGCACTCTGTTGCCCAGGGTGTGAAAGCACGGGGAGGGATTCTTTTAGCTACTAAAATGTAATTTGTTGTAGGAGCTCATTTCAGATACAAAATGGTCAAGTACAGTTTTTGTATGGATCTCTGACATTCTGCACAAACTTTTGTTTCTAGTAATTAATTTTTTGAACTTTCAAAGTGCTTGTGTCTGATAATTGAGGGCCAAGTTAAGCAAACTATTCTTTATTCACTGTCTCGTACTAAGTAGTATTACATTTGCTTCCTATTTATTGAAATTAACTCAGGCCAACTATTTATAATCTGTACTTTAATCATCCTCTTGTATATTAGTATTAGATCACTTCCTGTAGCACATTTAGTCTTTCCTACTTCTGAGCTGTAAAAATCAATTGTGTATGTTGAATTGAGTGGCTTGAAGTACCATGCTACATTTTGATAAAATACTTTTTGAAACACAATGTAATAACTCATGTGCTTCCTATTGCTAATTTAACGTGCAAAAAATGTAAATGCATCACAAAAAGACTTTAAATATTTCTTTAAAAATGGAAAATTGATCATACTTTATACTAATTTGGAAACATTCCTCCTTACTCCAGAATGATGATGGAAGCATTTCTTTCAGATGCTGCTCTTGGACTGCTAATAATTCTTTGCCCTGATTGCATAGTTAACTCTTTCGGTGTAAAACTGAGGGAACAGGAGCAATAGTCACCTTCATCACAGAAGTGTGCTGCTGCTTTTCATTGCATAATCAGCATTTATAATGACAGTTACCTGTAACATGAAGCTGTGTGTCTGTACACAATATCCAAGAGTTTAGAAGAAAGATTCTCTTTAGTATAAACTGAGAAAGGTATGTCCAATTAAAAACGTTGGATGAATCCATGTGGGCATAAGTCTTACATGTCCTTCTAAGCATTACAACAGTAAGCAATGGAATAAACCTAATTTAAAAACCAAAAACATTAGAAGTTTTGAGTAGGTGAACTTTTCCATTAATGTTATTAAGTATCTGCCAGTAGAATCTTGCTAGAAGATGTGCTGTATCTTACCAGGAGGGAAAAATGAGCAGTAAATATTTATTGCTGACCTCGTGCTGAAGATTTGACTGGTTCTAACTTGTGTTTTTTCTGGCATCAAAATCTGAAACATATAATGGAGGCAGTAAGTTTTTTAATCTTCTCCAGGCCTTTCTTGTTTGAGACTATTACAATCCTTCTGATGCATGTAGGGACAGCCCAGGTTAAAAACGCTTGTCTGTATGCATAGCTGTTTGAAAACCAGTGTGAAATTTTGTTGCCATTGTATGTTGTCTCTCAGAGAGTAGGTTAATTTTTTTCAACACTTTGTATTTTTCCAGTTACAGATTAAGCAGTAGGTCCTTGCCCCTAAAGCAGGAACAGAAATAATATGAGTATAGGTGAATTTGCTATGGAATTCTCTATAGAACTATGTAAAATTATTATACAAGTACTGCTTATAATCTATGACATTAGTGTAGAGCACTAAATAATGAGCAGCTGCTCACATACTGCAGTTCAGTTCTGATTTAAGCTCTCAGACATACTTTTCAGTTTCAGTGTTTCCGTGTCCTTGTGACCCGCTGTCACAAGCCTAATTGTCATGCCTCTCATCAACACTATTATGCAAAGATATTCTTTAACTATTGCATGAGGAATTTTTTTCCATTTTTTTTTTCCAGTTTATATCCAACACCAAAATCAGTCTCTAGGGTTTTCTATGAAAAGGAGGTTGTAAGAAGCAGTCAGTACAGTAGGTAACTTCAATTGCAAAACAGTAAGAGAGTGTAGTAAAATGGATAAAGTTTCAGAAACAAAATTGAACTGTGGAACTCAGTTGCATTGAAGAATAGCCTTTGGGGGTTAACTCAGGTTACAGCACTTTAAGCTTGTAACAGGTGTGAGGATTTGTTACTTGAGTGACAGATGAAAGCTCATTTGGATATGAGTGGCTGTTCTCTGGCTGCTGTGTTAGACTGAACAAGCTCACATAAAATGGGAACAGAATTAGATGGAAGAAAAAAGTATTCTATAGGCAGTATTATATTTTGTCACTTTAAAAGTAGCTATTACACACTTGTATCAATGTCAAATGTCTAAATCTTCTGAAAGCTGAAGCACTACAGAACATTTTTCCTGAAATTTAAGACAGCTGGAACAAATTTGGTTTCTGTTAATGGGATATTTATTTCTAATGCTGATCATAGTGACTTTCTGCATTAGTCACATTTGCAGTGCAGCAAAGAAAAACACTGACTGTACCAATTACTTATTCTCAATTTTGGAAGCTAAAGTGAGAGACTAATATACTGACATGCATTAAAAAATACAGATTATGCCCTCAAACCCTTTATTTTTTTTCTTTCCACAAAATCAAGCCCTAAGTTGAATAAACACTCTTAGCATTACATCAACACAGTTATAAAGCCAGATACCACTACAGTGCACATTTTGGGACATGTGGCTGCTTGCTTATCATGTGATGTGGTGCACCTGCTCTACCTTCAGTAGTGCCCCAACAGTTTCCCCCCCATAGCCTGACATCAACAGTTTTGCTTCCTCTGATACTCTTTGTGAAAGCTATTTGCACATTTTTACACCGTTATTTAACACTTAGATGTTTAATACTAAAAGCCTAGATCTCTCCCCATTTTCTTCTCCCTGTAGCAGCCTTAGAAATTACACACTGCAGAGAAACAAGCATTTATGTAATCCATCCGTGAGTGACCAGGGAAGGCATTTTGCACTTTGACTTCCATTAGATGAACTGTGAACTTGGTGCTGTGAAACTGTGTTCCAGTGAATTAAACATCAGACTAGAAGTCAGAACCATTCTGCTGCCAGCTTTGCAACTGTCTTTTCACACAACGTTAAAAAAATAGTTTCACCTTGTGCTGTTGTAAAACATGTGCAATACCAAAGCATATGCCTTCTGTTTGAAGGCAGTCCTGAGGTGAGCCTAGGGAGCAGACTTGACTGCTGTGCAATCAACTACAACTAAAAGGTCAGAGAAAAGGATCAGGTGTGTATGGACATTTTAAATCCTGCCCAGCACCAAACTATTTTGCAAAAAGAGATAATACTGAACAGAGCTGTCCTGGGTTAACCCAGCCTGCTCTCACAAGCCCCCTGCCCCCTACACAGACAGGAGGGAAAGTAACACAAAAAGACCCTGGATTGACATAACAAATTTTACTGAGATCATACATTGGAATGGGCTGCCCAGGGAGGTGGTGGAGTCACCATCGCTGGAGGTGTTCAAGAGGAGATTGGACATGGCAGTTGGTGCCATGGTCTAGTCATGAGGTCTGTGGTGACAGGTTGGACTTGATGATCCTCGAGGTCTCTTCCAACCTTAGTGATACTGTGATACAGTGCACAATTACCATAGCCTGTGTGCAGGAAATGCACAGCAAAATGCAAAAGCAGCAACAGAAG
This sequence comes from Melanerpes formicivorus, assembly GCF_026170545.1. Taxonomy (NCBI): domain Eukaryota; kingdom Metazoa; phylum Chordata; class Aves; order Piciformes; family Picidae; genus Melanerpes; species Melanerpes formicivorus. Next base: position 16,355,105 of record NW_027142359.1, on the reverse strand, counting down.
CTAGCGATAAAAATGGTTTCCCCCCACCCAAGCACACAGCAACCAGCCCAGCGGAAAAAACAACCACCCAAACCCCAGAAACTGGAAGCAGCAACCGGAACAGGAAGCCTCTCATGTTACAGTCTGAACTTCAAGCCCAATAATACTTTGCTCCAGTCAGCACATTCATTTTGAACCTGGCATGATGGCAGCATGGTATTGAATATCATCATCAGACTCAACCCATGACAAGTGCCTCTATAGAGCCAGGACCAGCCTTTGCCTCTGCACATAGCAGAACAGAGAAATTCACTACTACTGTTATCATGTATCTTTCCTTGTATATAGAACACCTCTTTGTTTGAAAAAGCATGTTGGAATTCAAGTCTAGGGTCTTAAGTGGAGATTACTAAGGAATGTAAGAATTACTCAGGCCTAAATGGCAAGCCAGGTGTTTATGCATGCACATACCTGAGCAGTTCTCTGAGGTATGATAGGATATACTGTAGGAAAACTTCCTGACCCAAAATGGGCATGATGCTACATCTCTCCATGTAGAGGTGCAGATCTATATTCTAGGCATAACCTCATGGTAAATAGTTCGACCACCTACTGCTATATATTAAGGGCATGAAAGAGGGTAGATTTAGACTAGATATTAGGAAGAAATTCTTTCAAGTGAAGGTGGTGAGACACCAGAACAGGTTACCCAGGGAGCTTGTGAATCCCCACTCTCTGGAGGTATTTTAAGGCCAGGTAGGATGAGACCTTGAGCAACCTGGTCTAGTGGAAGGTGTTCCTGCCTGTGGCAGAGGTGTTGGAACTAGATGATCTTTAAAGTCCCTTCCCACTTAAACCATTCTATGAATCTATGAATGAAAAAAACAATGTTGTTGGGTTGGGTTTTTTTCAAGATTTTAATATAACTGGCAGCTCACTGGGCCATGGGGGGGTTCAACTCATTTATATTGTGTAGTGGTTTGGTGCAGCAGACAGAGTGTACAATCTTGATCTGTACAAGGAGCATAGTGGAAGAGGGAAGAACATAAATGCCACTCAGTGTATACATACTGAGAAGTGTTAAGGCAGCTATGCAGTAACATAAATACAGGTATAAAGATGCCAGGGGATATCTCTACAATTACTGTGGAAAGCACTACACTTTGTGAGGCAGTAGGAAGTATCAGTCTTGAGGTTGCACTCATCTACATGCACCAGCTGGATGCATTGCAATTTGTGAGAAGAGATACATTGTTGTCGAACCTTGGAAAAGCAGCTTTAACATGCAGCTAGTACCTTTGTAAGAGTCAATCCCTACTGACAGGGTTCATCCTTGGGGAAATGCTACCAACACACTGCAGGCGTGTCCAGAATCCACTTAATGTCAGTAGAGATTCTAAATCCAGCCTTTGGCATAACCTGAATGTAAAAAGGAGGGATGAAGACTGTGCTGTTTTCTAAATGAAAATGAAATGCTTCCAGAATTCAGACATTCATTAGACTAAAACATTTGGAAGTAGGGGATTATACTCATGTTTTTCCCTGAAATAATTCATATTGTCTTTTCTTTCTAAAGTTAATGTAAACACAAGGCATGTGTTGTGCTGTGTGGTGCAGGGACTGTTAATACTTGCTGTTTGCTGACTGGCACTTCCAGCAAGGAATTGTTCAGCAGCAGCCCACCTGAGCCCTGAACTTATCTCCATGAAGCTACATGACAAGCCATACAAGTCAAACTTAAAGATGATTGCCTTCAGGAGTGTCAAGAGAAAAGCAGACACTGGCCTCTTTTCTTGTTTTTTGTTCTTGTTTTGCCAGTTTCCAACTTGTAATCTCTCAGATCTCCGCAGGAAAAGATTGTCCATCTTGTTTGCAAGAATAATGCCTCTCTACAGTTTACTCTGTGCCATTTCACCTGCACTGCTGCAGCTTGTGTGGGGTGTGCTGGTGAGATGTGTGTTGTATTTAGCCTCACAAAGCTTGTCTTCAGCCAGACAGCAATTGCTCTTCTACTTTTCCTCACATTTACATGTGACAGAGGTGTATGGCCCAGTCTGCTGAAGACTGTCAGTTGTACATAGAGATAAAATAATGTAGACAGTGACACTAGTGTTCAAGGAAAATAAAAGCAGACATGAAGCTTGTTTGGAATACTAGCTATTGTAGGGTTGCTTAGGCATAATAGGTGTAGTAATATTAATTTTATGAGGACTTTAAGAATTTTTAAACATTAAAATACCTTTTAAAGCGTCACTTCAAAATAATTCAGGGAATAGTAGCTTGAATGTAAATTTACTTTATCCAAGTGGAGAAGAGTTTGATTGTCTTTCTTTCTTTTCTCCAAAACATAGCTTTTGTCAGGAGCGATAAGCCAAAGCTCTTCAGGGGACTGCAAATCAAGGTGAGTGCCAACCTAATGTTTTTTATTTGACATGTTAGGAATAATTAAACTTGGTGGAGACACTCCTTCTGTGAATTGTTCCTTACTTGATGATCAAGTAGTCCTTTAGCAGTGGACATGTGTTTGCATTGCCAATCTTCATCAGTTCCTGCTGCAAATATCACCTGGTTTATTGCTCAGTGACTGTTTGATACCAAATCTTTGCTGTCTTTGAGGGTTTGGGGTTCTTTGTTTGGTTCTAATCCAAGAAAAAACATACTGGAACCCATAAATAACAGTAAATGGCAAAAGAATGTGAGGAATGCCTGCATTTTGTCCTTACTTTGTGGGTATCCTGGATTTACTTAAGTTTATTCTGCCAGTTATCTTTTCTCCTGTTCTCTTCTCATTTTTCTGATGGAGCTGTCATTTCCATACATTCAGTGACTCTTAGGTTTTTCTCCTCAGAATTGCCTTGCTGTGTTCTATGGTTCTCTTTGTTCTTTATAGTCTTCAAACATCCAGCTTGCTAGAAATGGAGATACTGAATGGCATTTCTTATGACTTGCCTATGTGCAAAGCTGCAGTGCCCAAAGCTCAAACAATTTTTGGTTTTGTGCTCTAGTGTAAGACTTCATCTTCCTCTTAAAATCCTGTGTGAACTTCTAGTGTATTTCACAGATGCACATCTTGATTCTAACACCTTGTGCTCCCATCTCTATTCACCAAATGGCACCATCTGGAATCGCTTCATAGCTATGCATGGCTACAATAAGTGATTTGTCTTCTCAGCAGCAGATTCAATCTAGAACTGATTTCCTCTGTTTCATGCATTTGTTTCTCTGTCCTTCAGTTTCTTTCAAAAGCTTTCTCTCTTTCTGCATGTCTGTTTCATTTTTACTTTAAACTTTGTAGCTGTATTGAACATCAAAGTGCTCTAGACTACAATTGGTATAGAGCACTGCCAGAAAAAAAACTATTGCAAATGAATCTGTATTTTACAAGACTTTTGGAAAACAGGCGAGAGATGCCACTAGCTTCATTAAGTAAAACCAGCTAGGTTAGCTCAGTAGGATAAAGTAAAATACTCCCTGGGGAGGTCTTTCTATAAACTGAAATGGTTAGAGCCTTCTAATACTGTTAAAAGCTTTTATTTGCCTTACATATTTTGTGCCTTAGAGAGTCTTCAGAAGCATTAAAGTCTTATGTTACTAGCAAAGCCCAGTAGGTAGAGATACAACACAGCAGGAAAGAATGGGATTACATTAGAAATTGATAGTAGAATTTTGAGCTGTTAAAGTGACCAGAAATTTCTAAAATGGTAAAAGGCTTTTGATTATATGAGAAAAATCATTCAGCTGCTTGGTTCAAAAATCCAGCCTCGGTAACTTAAAAGAGGTGAAGTAGAATACCGTCTTTCAAAGCCAGGCTTATGGCATTACCTCTCTGACACCCAGCCCAACCTCCCTTGACTTGGTCTTCCACTTTCCTCTCTTTGACATGAAATTTAAGTCAGAAATGTGAACTGAAGCTGTTGCCTACCTATTTTATTTGAGGCAAGTAACTCTGTTCTGGATCTCGAGACAAACATTTCCTGCTCTTAAACGAATGTGTTTTAATTTCCTGTGAAGTGAAACCTCTTTGTCCCTTGTATGTCTGTCTTCTCTTCCACCTTCACTCCTTAGGACTAGGCAAGAAAATATCTAATCCTGAGCTACAAATACTGGCCAGGTGCTGCTACTAGTGTGCAGCCTACAGCATCTCTGTGTCTTTAAAGCTTCAGTATGGTCTCCCCTGTTACTGGTTCTTCCTTTGCATATACACATGGACACAAACTGTAGCTTTGAACTTCTACCTCTCCTACGAATCTGCAAAGTAGGGGAAAATATAACTGGGAGAGAAGAGGTCTCAGCCTAGGAGAAAACACACTCAAAGACTGAAGTTATAAGCTTAGTTTGATCTTCATAGAGCTGTTTTCTTCAGGAAAAGCAAATACATGGTTGTTAAACACTGTAGCAATGAAAACCATAAAATCAGAACAAAATGTGTGTCACTGGAATATCTACAGCATTCTCAGCAGCAACCAAGGTTTTCTCTTCGGGTTTTAAGAATTCTAAGCTTGAAGAAGCTAAAAGCTAGGTTGATTTCCTAGTACAGATTGTATTGCCAAAGTTTGCCCAGAAGAGACTGATGTTAACGCTTGAAGCATCCTTCATGGTGCCACTCTTTGGACTGTTTACAATTCTTCCTTTCACATCTTTTGAACTGATTTAAATCAGGTGTGGGAAGTATTAATATGGAGAATGCATTTCCAGCCCAAGGTAACTGACTTGTTTTTTTCCTGCAGTATGTGCGTGGTTCTGACCCTGTACTAAAGCTGCTGGATGACAGTGGGAACATCGCAGAAGAACTGAGCATCCTCAAGTGGAATACAGATAGTGTAGAAGAATTCCTAAGTGAAAAATTAGAACGCCTATAAATCACTGCTTTCAGTCCTCTTTCCTTTTCATGTTTTGTCATGGTAATCTTCTTAGACATGTGCTACAATCAAAAAACAAAATTTCACCTTCTATATTCATTTTAAAATATCTGTTATGCTGTAGTAAACATTGTGTCATTGGAAGGGAAAGCTTCATGCATATTGGCTACATTAACAAACAGAATTGCTTGTCTTAACATATTTCAGCTCTTAATGCATTTATCACTTAGAAAATGCTTTGTTTCAAAGTTAAGTATGCAAATATCAGTTTGCTATAATGGGACTAGTGCATAGCAACATTCTAAAAACTGAAGAGCTGCAAATAATTGAAATGATTCCCATGCTGTTTGTCTGCCCACTGTTTGTGAGAAAGTCAGAACCAAATGTGTCCCAATGAAACTGCTAATGCCTTCTCCTCTTTTGTATTGGAACTGTCCTTTTTACAGAAGCATTGTTTACAAGCTGACGGAGGAACTCATGCTCTGGGGCTGTAAAACATTTAGCAAGTGCACTGTAGTGAAGACTACATAGAAAACCTCCAAGGTATATGGAAGTCAGATGTCAGGTGTGCTTTACGTTAAAGTGTTTTACTCCAGAAAGCATGAGCTGTTAAGTCTTGAAAAACACGTTCCTTTGACAAGTTTAGTGGAAGTCTGTTTATCAAATGAATTTATACTGTTCTTCTAAAATGTGTATCTTTCTTTCTCAGTTGAAATTGATGTAAACAGGGAGTATACACAATGTGTGTGCTAATGAGTCGAATCCACCATGACTTGTCAGGGTTTTTCCACTTCGAGTGAATAAATACAGTAAGCAAGAGCAATGTGGGTTTTTTTTCCTGGAGTCTAATTAGCAAATACTTCTTCCCTTTAACTACTTCATCTGCACCACTTTTTAGATGGATGGGTGTTACTTTATGGCCTGAATGTGTTGTTAGTTTTTATCTTCATCTATAATTTTGTATCTCAAGAAATTTCTCTACACTTCAGAAATTTTACTCCCAACTTTTGAGAAGAGATTATCAGCTTCATCGCAGAACAAAAAAACTTGGAACTCAGACCACAGTAAATTATCAGAATACACTAAAATGATTCTGTAGGCAGTCTTCTAAGTTTTGTTCTTGAAATATTCTTATAAACTCTTGGAAGGTCCATACAGCTAGGTCAGGTGATGACATCCTTATTATTCTCACTCTTCTTTGATGCCTTTCCCTCCTATTTTTACTCATGCTGCTCATCTTCCAGATAACTCAATGTGGGTCAGCTACAATACTGGCCATCAGTGCCATAGAGAAATGTGGACTGTACACAAAACGCCCGGGTCCCTGCAGCTCATGCTAACTTGTCAGACATGGATTTGTTCTTGGGGCATGATGTTTTAGTCAGATTATGCGTTACAGCCCAAACCTGGCATAACAACTCCTAATGTTGGTAGTAAAAAAAAGCTGCCATCCACTGGTCTTCTGATATATGGACTGCATCACATGCTTCTCATTCCTAACACAGGATTTCAGTTTCTATGTGGATGATTTATCTGCTGTTTGAACAAAGTATTTTAACCTTGTCCTTCTCTCCAACCTAAGGACATCTATACCCCTCAAAGGAGAGATTGGTTGCTTCATTCATTATTTACCAAACGTTTCTCTCAGTATTTCCTTTCTCCTCCTTAATATGATGGCCGGTGGGCCCAGTGGCTTTCTGACCTTCCATTTCCCTTTTCTTTACATGCTTTCCTACTGCCACCCCACTGCTTCCCTACACAAACTTCTTGTGCCCACACCAGACCCGTCATTCCTGCTTTTGTTTGTCCTTCACTGAGGCAAGGAACTTACTTTTCTGGGGGGAGGTAACCATCCCCAGAGGAGTATAGGAGGATGACAAGCCAAAGAATTTCTCCTTTAACATGACTGGGGCTTATGACTGCAGGCCCAGTACAGTTTCTGCAGCCTCTTCTCTTTCCCAGTGCTGGTTGTCACATTTTCATCTGGGAGATGGGAAATTATATTTTCTCCCACTTTTCCTCCTAGGTTGCTGATTCCTATCATAATCTTCCCTTCTAATACAGATATGTATTCTCTTAGCTTAAAAGCATCCACAAGGTATGTCTGTTATTTCCCTACAGATAGAAAAATGTTGAGTGTCCCATGATTAGCTTGCTGAGCCCTGAACCTAGTCAATCTGTTAGCTTTTAGCCAAAGCTTAAGTACCCAGTAATTACCTGTGCTCCTTGACCTATTGACTCTTCTCCATGCTGTTTCTTAAGTGTCAAATTCATACTGTCCTTGCATTAGTCTCTCTCGTTCTGTCTTTTAGATGATAACTTGACTTCTTGGCTCTACAGACACGTGCTAGGAACATTTAACATTCTGGTAAAAATGAGCTGGGCTTTATGCTAAAAGAGGCAGTTGGAGTGGGAAATAATTTCTTTTGGAAAGTCTTAAGTTTCTATTTATCAGTAGGGAGTTTGGCTTTTTTTCTTTTTTTTTCCCTCCCTCCCGTCTGCAGCTGTGAAAATTCATAGACCTCAAAAGGTTATTTTGGCTTGTGGCAATTAGCTACACAAAATGCAAGGTTTAAAGCTCTCCTTTAAAATGGAAGTGATTCATTTTTACTTATAGCCATGATAAGTACCCAGTGCTTCATGAAAGGCATTCACTCAGATTTATGTAAGAATTATTTAGTTTTATATAATGCTGCTGTTGTGCCAAATCTTGAGAGAGTTAATGAAAGGAAGAATAAAAGCAGCAAGCATGCATGACTAAGTTGAAACATGAAGTGTCCATCTACCCTTCCTCTCTCTCTGGAAGAGAAAAAAAAAGCAATTCAGCTTGCAGGAGAGAGCATCAGTGCTTTTAAAATGAAAGAAAAAAAAAAAAAAGCTTGTATATTCCATTATGGAAGTTGAAGCATAGTGTATAAGCTACCTGGAAGGAGTTCCCGGACACCTGCTTAGTCATAGATACCTGCAGTGTGAACCAGAATGAAATAATTTCAGCTGGCAAGAATCTTGTGCAGAGCTAAGGAAAACCTTCCAGCACACATTAAAATCAGGGAAAGAAAGTATTCAACTCAGTCTTTGTTTTATTGTTTCACCACATAGTACAAGAACAGATTGCCAACTTCATGAAGAGCGCACACAAAAAAATGGGTGTTCAGAAGCTTGGGCTCCTCTTGAGAATGTCACCTTCTAGAAAAAAATGGTCTTTTTAGAAGCAAAGTAAATCTTCTGATGTTTCTTTTCAGCCAGGGAGATTAGACCCCCATTCTTCTTCACTGGCATGGAAGCTAGATTTTTGAGAAGCATTAAAGCTTCTCTATGTTCTACCCATAAAGGCAAACAGGCTCAAATCTAACTTGAGCTGGTTTCAAGAATGCAGTGCCAGGAACTTTTTTTGCTGACTGTTGCAGCGCATAATCTAAGCACAACATTTTCTTTGCTAGGGGTGCTTTGATCACTTCAAGTCAATGATCTTTGCAATTTGTCAAGTGTGTCTGAGAAGTTTCCATCTAATGCTTGAATGCAGAATATTTCTATCAAAAGCAGATAAAAGAAACACCCATCTTCTGAATCTCTCTTTTTCCTTAAGTTGTTAAGTGTTAAGGCCCAACCCAATTACATTGAAATAAATCTCCTGTCACATCTAATGGAAGAGCCTAAGGGACAAGATAACCAAGGAGACAAAGAACAGGCAGCCCATCAAGACATTATTGAACACCTGTGGTCCAGCTTCCCTCTCAAATGCACTCTCATGAAAAGTCTAACCAGAGAGGAGCTGGTAATTATTTTCAGTGGTTTTTATTTTTCTCATCACTTGTCATAAAGGGTGGACAGAACAAAATCCATTATGAAATTACTTGTCTCCTGTCTGAGCTCACTAACTACAGAGGCAGGCAGAGTACTCTTGCATTTATTCATTTAAGTAGGTCTGTATTCACCTGTTGCCATGGTTCCATCTCAAAGGTACCTCATTATCTGTTAGGCTTTGAAATGGATTCCTGATGCTGAATGAGGCCTATCAGCTTTGTTGCTGTCCAGGAAGCAAGGTATCCAACTACCTGGTTCTGCTGCAACTTCAGACACTGAAAGCATTACATACAGCAGCATTTGTGTCCACTGACATACAAGTTAGACAAAGCTTCTGAAACTGAGAAATTGAATGCATCTCTGAACACTTCCCACTACTATGCCAACCAAGATCAAAAGAGTTGAGAATGATTCACCCTTGAGATGAGCAAGCACTTCTTTTGACTCATAGTCCATGCTGGCTGCTCTAGCTGTGCTGTCAAGCATGTTCATTTCAAAGCATCTGCAGCAATGCAGTGGTCCTAGACAGCCTAATTCATAAGCTTCACATACAAAGTGGTGTCATGCATACTCTCATCCAGGTATTCCTACTAGTAATTGCCTTCCTTGAAAATACACACCACATCTGTATTCAACAGAGGACCAGTACCAAGCTGTGCTAATGACATTAATTGTGCATCTTTTGGAGGTTTCTGGCACTACCAATGTTTCATCCTGACAGCTTTCAGAGGCCAGGTATGCCTAATACAGTTTCAACATTTTGTAGAAAGGGAATCAGCCCTAGCACACAGGAGTTCAGTTAGAGTTGCAGATACTTTCTAGGGTGAGCACTTTGGTGGTCATGGTAAATTTGCTTAAATCTGTACCAGATGAAAGATTAGGGCAAGAAAACAGGTTGTGCCTTGAGAAGTTATAGTCTGACTTGTTAAAAAAAAGACAGTTGTATGAGTACCATTACAAGCTGTGAGGGGGATCTTAAAGAGTATATACCACAGCTGACAAGCCCATATAAGCCGAGTTCAAACCACATCTTGGCTACAGCATGGGGCTGTTGTGCCTTCAGTGCTGCTGCTGTCTCCCTGAGGGTTACCTTTTCACTGCTTTCAGACTAAAATTAAGGTCAGATAGCTTTGACTAGACAAAGTTATGTCCTTACCCATTTCTGGAATACAAAGATACTCTGCTCTGAACATCTCTCAGAAACGGCAGCAAGTAAAAGGGCACATTAGAAATGGTGTGGAGAGCAAAGCAATTTCACATATTCATAGGAACACTTAACAGTGTTTTAGATTTAGTATAAATGAACACAAACTGAAGGCAGAGGACAGTACAGTTAAGCAGTGATTTGAAGAATAATGAAGTTGTTCAGTAAAAATCAGTGGATAAAAAGCTATGAACATAAATTTCTTATAAATAACTCAGGGGGTTGATCTCAAAACAATAAATACTTGTACACAAAATAGAACACCTTAATTTCTTTAGTTTAAAAGTCATGCTTAGTTTACTGTATCAATTACATAGGCTTTCAACAAGTTCTCAAGAAAAGTAGTTCTGTGTTTGTGTGCCATACAAAATACCACAAAAGAGTTAACAATCAAGTTAGCAGAATTAAAACCCAGAGACTGGGACACTTCTGCTTTGTCTTAGTTTTAAGAGTCTGATTTACACATCAGCAGTGAGTCAACATAGAGCACAGTATGAGAGTGTCTTAGCTATCAGTATTCTTCCCAAGATTTTGCTGTGGTGAAATCCTGCTGTAAGTCATACTGGATGGAATGGGAAGGAGTAAATCAGTCTTACTATAAATCCACAAATTCATCTAAGAATATATTTCCTACTTTCTGTATGATGGAAATCCTCAGAGGAGGCTGTATGGCATGTGATTTATAGCAATAACTAGACAATGGATTTACAGTGTAGAAGTCTTTTAACATTTCCCAAATTATCCACTAGAACAGTTCCATGCTCTGACTTCCTCAGCCAACGTCCCACACTGCAAAACAGTACATGTCATGGAGCCGGGAATACATCTCTTTGGGGCTGAATGCATTGAGCACAAAATAAACCACTTCTGAAATTGACAGCAAAGACTGTGTACGTGAGTGAGAACAGAGGGAAGAGACATCCCACCCAGGTACGTGAGGTCCAAGCAGATGCCTGGTTAGAAAGCATGTAAAAGAACACATCATGTCTTTTAGAAAGATGTGCGTAGGAAGGTAATCTGTATGCTTTGTGAATTAAAGCAGCATGATGATCATCTTGCCAGGTAACCTCAATCAGTCTCCAAGAAACAAAGGGTCAGGAATACAGATGGGTAAAACTAACCAGAGGCCAGTCTCAATGGTACCTGAAAGCAGGAGATTCCTGGCCTCTGTTTTCTAGGATATAACCCTGAAAATCAGCTCAAGTTTTTTTCTTTAAAATTACTTCTGCATGTGTTCTTTGATAATTGTAGTATTGTTATTTCTATGTTTTCTGCCCTGAGAAGGTACTGAAAGATGTTTTCTTGACAGTGATCTCCTGAGGCTGGATTTAATTTGCTTAACTAGAGCCTGACTCCTGTGCTAAGATTAAAGCAAGACTGGTAGGAAAAGTACATGATTCAGTATTTGCTCCTGTGTGCCTGGGCCAAGCTATGATCAGAAGGGCAATTCATATTTTGTTGGTCTGATTATTTTCTACCTAATGTTACTTTCATCTACTTATTTCAGTGGCTCAAACCACAGGCTGAAGCTTAAAATGGGCAGATAAAAACCTACTGTTTTCTCTGTTACAGGGTATATGTAATTTTAAAGGTAGGATGTCTTTCAAACCCATCTGTAGTCTAGAGATCCTGACTAGGCTCAAAATTCCATAGGCAAAAGGATTTTTGGTGCAGGAGAATAAGCAAGATAGTTAGGATAATTTTTACTCTGCCTTCTCAATGACTTGGGTTTCTCCAGTGTCGCTCTATATTTTAAGGCCATCTGACCCAGTTTCTGAAAAGCACTGATCTTTGATAAGGAGAGGCCTTGAGAACAGACAGAAACATCTTTAACTAGCAGGTATACATAGCTCATGGTAAAACACCTCTGCAAGTAGGCTGCAATCTGCAGTTTCCCGTCAGACTTTATGACTCTTAATGCTGCCAGTTTGATTTTCCCCTGCTGGGTCTGACAGAGCAGAGCTGTGATAAGGTGACAAACCACAGCTTCCCTCCACTCAGAGCAGTGAGGAAACACCCACGTTCACACTCTAGCTTTAGCCAGCCATGCATGCCCCAAGTGCAGCAGTTGTCTCTCCAGGGTGGAGTCTTGCTAATGCTTTTACTAGATTATCTGCATCAGTCAACGAGTACCTCGGTTTACGATTTCACTTCTGACCTCTGCTACCCCCCTGCACCACACGTGCTCCTGGGAGCCTGGCTGTGCACCCACATGCAGGGTGCACAGACTCCCTGTGATGGGTCACCCCGCACAGCAAGACATGAGGGGAACAGCAGCCTTCAACCTTGCCTTTGACTAAAGACCACTGAAGGGACTGTGACAAAAGAGATCCATAACTGGATTTTCCCCTTTGAGTGGAACAGGCAGAGGTGAGTCACTGGCTGTGGGGCAGCCTTCCCGTGACCTCCTGACTCTGCTTGAAACCCTTCTGTCCATAGCAGCTCCTCTGGAGCCTGCACAGACACAGGTTCTGTCATAGCAGAAGCCACAGTTCATCAGAACAGGAAATCAAGACAAACTAAAAGCAGAGTTTTTACTTCCTAAGAGATCCTGGCTGCAAAGATTCCAGGTTTCCAAAAGAAAAGCATGGCAGCTATCATTGGCACCTCAAACAGATGCAGCAGGCCAAGAGACAGGCCTCACGGATCACTTCTGCATCACTGGAACAAAAGGCAAATCAGGCAAAGCACATATTACATGAAACAGTAGAAGACATTTGGCACCCACCCAAAGAGGTGTGTGTGTATATATATATATATATATATATATAAAGGGAGAAAGTGACTTTCATCCACACTCCTTAGTAGTGAGTATGGCTCTACTGCAGGCTGCCTAGCACTATCTTGTCTGCCCTCATCCTGCTGGCAGCACTGACCACCACAGAGAATAGTCTCCACAGCAGCTGAGGACAGGGATTGATGGCAGGCTGACATCAACACATTTTCCTAAGGCTATTCTGTCTCTTTTGTGAGTACATTAAGGTGATCTCAGAGACAGAATCAGGTAAGGAAGCAGGTGTACAAGTAGGCTTGTCTTAATTTATCTCTTTTAAACAAAACAGGTAAGCCCAAAGCTACATTGGTTGCTTGGCCTAAGCTGCAGAGCTGGGCACAGCCTCAGCTCTCACCAGCTGCACCCTCCCCAGCTCACCCTTTCCCTTGTTTACTGACAGATTCTTCACTGTGAAATTATTTTATTTATCATCATTTATCATTGTAACAGCTGGGGCTTGCTGTAAATTATTGCTGTGTAAAGTGAAACTCACCCCTTAGCCTAACATGAGCACTGCTGCTGTTCACCGTTCATGCATGTACCAGCATGGGGAAACCACAGCATTTAATACTACCAGAAGCATTTGTTCCCACATTTCTTGCCTTTTGTGGGACTGGGTCCCAGCTGCTCAGGATGGGAGTGGTGACAAGAACCGACCCTGCTTTCAGCAAAACACAGGCTGCCATCTACTGCTGATTACACACAGCAGTGCCGTGGCTCTAATCTGCTTCTTTCAAGTTCCCTATGCCCAAGTACGTTCTAAGATACACAGAGTAATACCCCTCCATTCTTTTTAGCACATTATTATTCCTCTAAAATGTACTCATAAAGAACATAAATTACACTCTGTGACTCTGTATTGAGAGAGGAATTGTACTCCCATTTAATTTTACATCTTTGGTTACAAAGTAAGAGAGAGTCAGCATTGCCTGAGCATCGATTCAGCCCAAGTTGAGCGTCTCCAGTATAAGGCTGGGGTTGCAGAAAGGGCCATTTGGACCGTAAAGATCACACATGCATGACAAACATCCTGTCTGCATTGGAGCAGCAGATTACAGACATTTTTCACAGGTTACTTGTAGTGACAGGGTTAATATGTAAATCCTCTGTTGACACAGGCCACTGAAAAACGCTCCAGGTGAATTTCCGTGGCAGCCATCCATTTGCATGCGAGGTAAATTTTACCATCCAGGTAAGAATTGCTGTTACCAGCAGACAATTTCTATCTGTAGAAAGGCACGTATGAGTGGCCCTGCAAGTGCAGTGTCTCAGCAACAAGCTGCCTATTACTAACGTCTTGTTGAGGCAACATCCAGAAACCTCACCCCTATGGACACGGAGCCTTCTAAGAGATGGAGCCAGTCAGCATACCTCTGACCTATTTCTTCTGTTGACTTAGGAGCACAGCATGGTGATGGTAGGATTTCAAGTGGGTTTTGAAGTGCGTTAGTATGGTAATTGTCTCTGAGGAAAAAGGAAGGCTGTTTGCCTATGCACTGAATGCCAGTGCTTGAAACAAGCAAAAGCTGTGATCTTGCTTAAAGCAGTATGATTTCAAGAATGACTAAAAAACCTCAGATAAAAAACTTCCATCTAAGCTCAGAAAGCTGTGAGAATTTCTGAAAAGTTTTCACTGCTCTTTTTCTACATTAGCATGGCACAGAGTGAAAGGATTACAGAGCAAAAGGGCTGGTGCAGAGAATCCAACATTACATGATAGCACATTCCCACTTTAATTTCACATTAAAGGAATCCAGACCACATATTCTTAAGATAACAGTGACACAAACCAAAGCACACTAACTGAAGTCAGCTGGGAGGTTCCCATCAAAAGCACACTTCCATTGTGAACCAAACACTAATGCAGATAAATTAACTCTGTCCCTTCCCAGCTCCACAGTCCAAGTCTCCCTTCCTCTGAGCACAGCCATTTGACAAAAAAACATCACCTGATCCCTACAGATACACATTCCTGGATGGGCACCATTGTCATAGTTTTTCATGATCCTACTGTGAGGTTTTAAAATTATATTTAGCACATTTGATGCACTGATTTTTGCTACAGAACTGATAGGATGTCAAACAGCTATGGAAATCACCATTGAGACAGAATGGGCATTTGGCAGCAGTGCTACAGAGTGGGATAAAATAACTCTGTCCACCACGGTTTTTTTACCCAAATGGTTACCACTGCAAAGCAGCCAGCATTTAATTCTAACAACGACCTTACAGACACACATAACCTGAACATATAAACCATCCCACTTACAGAGGCACATTTGAAAGGTTTGCTGTACTCATAATGCAAAGAACAGAGGCATCAGCATTTTTTTAAATGAGAGCAAATAAAGGTTAGATTGAACATATTCAGGATTTTGTATAAGGAGAGGGCAGTTCAGTGAAGCACAAAGACAAATACCACTGCCTCTGGTTCCCTAAGGCCAAAGAAGCCTAAGGAGGCTGTTGGGACAGAAACTGTCTGGAAATGTCTTGCCATCTATACAAGCCTCATACACATAATGATGAAAGTCTCCAGGAGAATTAAATGAAACCACCTTCACACCTGCTACATATTCATCTGACACCAAAACTTAGATACCTGTCCAGTCAAACTCTACACTGCTTTAAAAACATTAGGCTACAAGTCTAGCCCATCACATTGTATCCATGAAATCACACTCAACCATACCCCACTCATCTTTAATTTTGACCAGTTTCCTTATTTATTCCATGAGCCATACATGCCTAAAAACAAATAAAATATTATCTACAGTCTCAACACAATTACTGAAAAGCTTTGTTCCCACTTTGTTCCCAAACCTCTCAGCATATAAGCAAACAAGCTACCTAATGATCCTCACTGGGATTGCAATTGGAACCACAGCATTTGCACTGCACAATGTCAAGTGGAGTTTGCATTTTGGTTTTCCAATCATTCATTTCTATCTGTAGCCCTACAACCTCTTACCTTCTTGGTCACCAATAAGGGCAGGGTTTGAGCCTGTCTGGGAAGTGGGAACGAAGAAATTGCACTTCCAAGAAGCCATCTCCTGCAGCACAAATAGTGCAGAGAAACTTCAGATGCCAGTAGTACAGCAACACAGCAGGTCAGGTGGAAGCAAGATTTGCTTTTCTGCTCACAGCCACAAACTCAAGTGCTACCAGCTGTGTGAGCTAAGTCAGGTGGGACTTGGAAAAGCCTTAGGGTAGCCATGGTAACTTGTAGATCTTCACCTGTTGCACTAGAGTCACTGTATGTTGCTTTTGAAATACACATCTCAAGAAATATCTTAGTTTTAAAATTTACAGATCTAAGAAAGCTAGAAAACTTTGAACTGAGAGAACAAAAAAAGTCTAATTAAGTTGATATTAGCAATTATTCATTGACACAGGTCAGATATATCTCTTCTGATCCAGGCTGGACCCTGTCTGCTCCTGTGCTCCATAAGTGGCTGCCAGACCTTCCAAAAATTGATGGTGAACATCCTTTTTTCTTTTCAGGGTAAGTGAGAAAGAATTCTATCTAAAGTATCTTTTCCATCTTGCTATTAATACAGAATGTGAGCACAGCCCTTAAGAAGACATCTCTGAGCCATCCTTTACAGGAGGATATGACTGAGGCACAAGACATCAGGAAACAGGAGGGTCACTCACCATATAACAAAGACAACACAGACGTATCATCCCAGCTTCTCCTAGGTAAACAGCGACACTCGCCTTTGTAAAGGAAGTTTATGATCTGCAGTATGGAGGCATTACACTGAAAATAGTGAATAGTTTCTGTACAGGAGGAACACTAAAAAGGACACTAAAAACTCTCTTAGATAGAGACCAATGATGTTTCCACTGGATGATGCCTCAAGGCTGATGTAGCAAATGTGAGATTAAGCCTCAGCGGCATTAGTCTTTGCCTCTTCTAAAGATGCATAAAGCATTAAATGCCTAAAATCTCCAAAAATGGAATTTCAACAATTCAGAAGCTTCTAACATAGAAACACAAACACTGCATTTGCGAGACTCCTGATGTTTATCAACATCACTGTTTATTATGTAGAATTAAAAGCAATTTAACTTGGAGAAGTAAAATTGGAAGATTATTTCTGGTTTCAAATGTTTCTCCTTTCAAAAGAAAAAGCTCATTATTTCCTAGCTCATTATTCTAATTCTAGTACTTTTGCTTCTGCCTATAAGTGTGTAAAGACATTTTAAAGCTGTAAGTCATTCCACTATTCTAAATAGTTTCCCTTAGTCGCTCATGTCAAACACCTATTTTACCTTTTTTAATAATTTATAAAACAATTGCGTAAGTCAGGAGGAAAAAAAAACCAAACTTAGCTAATGTGCTTTCTATTGTTCACTTCTGGCAGGAAACTATTTATAACAAGCATAACTTTCATACAGCAATTTAGTGTTTGCATTTCTGGCAATTCTTGCCATTCCCTCAGCTAAGGTACAGAATTCATCAAGCTGCCCAATTTGTTTGGAGGGGTTTCTCACTGCCAGATGCCATGCTGAATGCTGGATGTCACTGAACAATGGCAAGGGCAGTAACATGGAAGACAACTGAGGCTGTCTGTCAGCTTGACTGATGTCTTCGCATTTTCACCAAACACAGCCTCCCGGGGCTAAGTGAAACTAACAAGCTTGCAATGTACTGCCTTGTACTTTCATTAATAGCTGTGTGATTAATTGGTTACAGCACATTATATTAGAACATACCCGGTTAGGGATTCTACTTAAAGAAAAAGGAAAAGGATCAGGATTGGGCTGCAGGCCAAGTTTAGCAAGGATTTTCAGTAGTTTGCAAATTCTTAAGGTGAATTAAATGGATCAAAAAAATTGAAATGGTTTCAAGTAAGTCTGAGATGTAGGGATTCCACTGCAGTCTTACAGGACTCAGGAGACCTTGACTCTAAATAAATACATGCGTTTAGCAATCCATAGAAAATAAGACAGCCTAATTCTGCAGTCCTTGTTTAGACAGCACTTGTAACCATAGTGCCTGAAAGGCAATGACTGACTTCCTCTCACCTCACATAGGGACAAACATAATTTACTAACTCTCGTGGGATTACTGACTAAACAGGATTCCAGGGTTTCGTTTATTTATGGCTGACAAAGTTTTGATAACGTTATTCCCTTCCACAGAAGTATTTATATCAGACCAGATGACAACCCAACCCCCTGAAAGATTAGCTTTGAATTGGGATAAGGGAAGCCACAAACATATCAGCAACTCATTAGACATTTAAACATTATGTCCTTCTGCTGTTGAGTTTAATGCAGAGGTGAGTGGCTAAGTGGAGACATTGTACAAGTATTAAAAATGGATTAAAGCTACTGGCTTGCACTGCACCATTTCAGAGTTTCATTACCTTCCACTGACAATTTCAGTCTCCATTTTTAGGGAACTGAAAAAATAGGAATATTTTGGCCTGTTCCTTCCAGGTGGAAGCTTAAAAATTACTAATGGGACTCCTGCCAGAAACTAGTCAGGTAAGTACTATGATGCCTTTAGAATGGAGAATATTTGTTTCATAATAAGCCTTTCATATTTGTGGGTTGTCATCAGTACCTGTGTTCAGCAGTGAAATGGCCAATTCTTGAGGCTTTTGAATTAAAATGACAAAAGAAACAGTCTGTTGCTGCTCCCATACAATTCCATAGAACTGCAGTACCTAGTTTAAACCCTAGACCGATGATCTATTTCACGATGTCAGCTTTTAAAACCCCTCAGCTTTCAAGGTAGGAAGTGGTTCAGCCATATCAATCAATTCTGCTGATATTACATGGACAGCAGTGCTAAAATTCTTTACAGTGAATATTTTTCATTCTGAAATCCCAGACAAGGTGTTTCCACAGTACAGACAGAGCCAGCATAAGTCCTAGCAAGTTTTATATTCCTACATTTTCTGCATTGCAATGCAGTCTTGGTAGCATTCAAAAACTCACACCAGCTCCTTGTAAAATCTGGAGTACAAAACAGAGATGAGGCAAGTCCTGCCCAATTTGCTTTCCTAAGTTATCATGAATAAATCCCTGGCTATAATGCTACATATGTGGGCAAAGATCAGGCCTACCACACTTAGACTACCACTAAGCTACCAGGCCAGTTCAGCCCTCATCAAAGCTGACAGGAGTCCTTTAATGTATAGCAAAGTACACCCTAAATATAGTTTTTCTCTAGGTTTGACCTATAGATCTCTATGGATAAAGGATACTACATACTGTACTAAAAAGCTTTTTGTACTATATACCATGAGGAAGAAATTTATCATTCACAAATCTTGCTTGATTAGTGTGCATGTGTCCCCTGTCCTTTACTACTCTGTAAAAACAAATTTAAAAAGAAATCAACAGGCTGTACTCAGACTTTCTTCCAGTATTGTAATATTTAGTAATTAGCAATTCTTGCCTTCTCCTGCACCTTATTTACTTATAAATACTTGAGTTTGTTTTGTGGGTAAGTTTTCAGAAAGTCTTGATGGCCAAACTGGCCATAGGAAGAGTCAGACATAGGAGAAAGCTAAGAAAGGAAGACAAAATAGAAATTCAATGCATCTCTATATTCAGTGCAACTAAATACACAGAAAAACAGGAGAATTACTCTAGGACAGATGAGCTAGTGCGGCCAGACATTCCCAGAAACCCAGGCCTTGGACACCACAAATCTAAAAATGGACCAAACTTGGTTCTGCTTAATGTATTATGTCTTAAACATATCTTCCACTCATTAGTGGCATTATGCCACAGAAGTTCTAAAGAGAGGAGAATTCTTGTCATGCCAAACCTTAAATTTTAGCATGGACATCTTAATATTAAAAGGTATAATGACTTCTGAAGAAAGACCAAACCCATTATTGAAGCAGTCCATATCCTCGGGGCATTCTGCTGGGGTCTCCTGCATATTACCTTCTTGTGATAGTTTCAGGCTGTGTCTTTAAGAAAGATATCTGCAAATTCTCCAGCTGAATAGTTGGGTGTAAAAAGGAAAACAAGAAAGATAATTCTAAACTAATTTCATTGGTCAGATGAGTGGGATGTAGTTTTACAATCTTACATTTTTGTCTCAGTCTCACTCCGTCTCTTCCTGCTGGCATGCATGCTGTCCTGGACAGAGAAAGACTGCTTATCAGCAAAACTTGAGATAAGCATTAATGACTTTCTAAAAACACTTTTGAGCTAACTAAAAACCCCTCTAACATCTCTCTCCTTTTCTCTTTTCTTCTAATTAACCAGAGGAAAAAGGGAGGCGAGAGGTTGGGGGGGAGCAGGGTAGAATCTTCCTGCCCAAGGAGAATTTCTGTTCTCTTTTCTTATACTACATATTTCCGTACATATTCATTGCATTCCATTATTGCTTGTAAAATACAGCTTCATTTGCTTCCCCAACTGGCTTCAGCTGAGCTTTATGTGATGTGGGTGGGTTAAACCATCACACTTGTGTTTACTAGTTCTGTTGTATTTATTAGTTCTGTGTGCGCTACCTATTGGAGACAGCATATATTCCCAAATGCCTGTACTTGAAAGGGAACATCATTATAACGTCTGCATTGTTGCCAAGTCTCAAAGCCAGATGGACCAATTGCTGATGGCAGAAACTCATTGCTGGAATCAAGCAATCATGACCATAATCTTTTGGCAAAAGCAGCCACATAACTTGTACTTCTGGTGCTTATTTTGTGGCATGACTGATTGAGCCAGTAGTAAAAATCATTGTCATGGGATATTAAAATGACAATTAATGATAGAAGTGGCTCTATGGATGCATTAGTGCAACTATTAAGGATGGACAGAAAGCATTTGTCCAACTCGTGAACGAATTAATTTTAATGAAGCTGCTTGGTAGAAAGAATTCTTCTTAGAGGAGACTGAAAAGGCCAGAAGTGATACATGAAATTCCACATTCTACACAAATGCACTGAAGCTGCATATAGTGCATCAAGTTTCTGTATTTTCAATTCTTTTGAAGCACTATAAAAACTCATTAACTATTTTTCCATACATTATCACACCTAAGCTCATAGAATATACTTGAAGTATTTCTTGCACCATCTTCCAAAAAGAACTGAGAACCAAGAGGCCATTATTCAGTGCTGATAATCAAACACTCAGAAATTAATTCATTTTTGTTTAAACTCATCTAATCTATGGATGCCTTATAATTAACTTCCAGATTAAATTCTGAACATATTATTGATAGCAGAACCAAAACAGCTTTAATGTTGCCTCTTCCCTGGGCCAGATTTAGAAGTGGAACTGTCATGGAACTTTCTTCTACTGAAAACAATACAGCACATTATACATTACAGAGCCTGCATCCTGTGACCAAACTCAAGGTCAAGTGTACAGCTATCTAAATCCAAAAAACTCAGGCTACCAAATGCAATTAATCTGAATCATTGCTATCATGCAGCATGCCAATGTTTTGTCCCACAAATACACCTACACTTTTTCACTTGTTACTTACCATAAGCATTAGTAACCATAATGCTAAATGTATACATAACTCCAATTACTTGCATGGTTTTATCAAAATATCTTTAAGTTACACATCTGGGTATTTCCCATATTGTTCCTCTCTCCTCAAATCATCACAACCATATTTTGGGAGCTTCTGCTGGACATGGACGTGCTGGTCATTGCCTAAGCAGCTTGTGAGTAATTCTCCCAAGTTCTGTTTAGCAGAGCACCTAACATTGTTTTGTCTTTTTCCCCCATCTTCATACTACTGCTTTAATCTACTGCTACAGCATCTGCACTGTAACAAGACATACTCTCCTTACAGTGTTCCTTAAAGATAGGGGTTATCCTGACAACTAGAATATACTGGCTTCATTCTGTAATTTCTTGCAACTCCCTTATCGTTCAACAAATTGCACACTGCAGAGGTATCTGAACTAGTGACGCTAAGAATTGATACAGCAGCATATTAATTCCCATCCTGTAGGAGAACCAGATGCTAGCTCAGAGATGCTAGAGGCAGTAAAGAGCTGTAATAACACAGTGCTGTTTGTGGACTAAATATGCTTGCATTTCAGAAGACTAATTAGCTGAGGCAGGGCCCTGTATGAAGTCTGATATTTTTGCACAGCCATGTACTTAACAGATGTATTTCTTTCCTTCTTCCACCTTCCCACACACACATTTGCCTGAATTAGGATGCAATATACTGATGGGTTTACCTGTAGCCAAAATTTCCATATGGCAGAGAATTCTGCTCCAAAGTACAACACTACACTAGAGAAAAACAGAAGCAATTATAAAAAACCCACGTCTTGCAAAAAGTTCAAAATCAGCCTAAGAAAGTATTACAAATGGCAGCTATGGCAGAAACTATTTAAAGCTAGTATTTAGTTTTCTAAAAGCATTCATTTACTCACACTAATGATGCCACATATTATCCCATCTGCCATAAAAGCTGGTAACTTTGGATGAAAACTCACTCAAGTTTGCTGCAGAATACACATGGGATGGCTTTTCTAGTTGAAATTGTCCAAAATCTTAACCTTAATTAGAAAAAGTAAAAATATTAAAAAACTAATCAGAGCCATAATGGAAGTGTTTATGCCCCTTACGGTCACATCCTTCAATTCAGAATGCATTTATTTGTCAAACCAGTTATTAACATACAGTAATGCATCTTACACATTTTATTTTATGTTTGAAATCTGATTTCCCAAATGCTCTGAGACTTTCAAATATAGTTCCCCTCCCTTCCCTCCACCTTCTTTTTTTCCCTCTCCTTTTTCAACCAATAGTTTGTTCTAAGAAAACAGGGAATTAACCAAAACAATGAGAGACCCAGAGCCAACCTCAATTCCTTTCCTTTCTGTTGCAAAAATTGAGTCAGAAAGCAAAACCAAGCAAGTCCAGTCCATTTTTGTTTGAAAGTTCCTCACACAATGACACTAAAAAAGAATGAGTTTTGGCACAATAAATTTTTGTTCTATTTAATAACAGTGCTAAATGAGCACTTCGGTACCAGTTCCCATTCTCAGTAGTACAATAGAGAACCTCAGAATAGATGAGTTTAAAACAAAACAGTAAGACTTAAGAGGAAAATTACTTCTGGTTTGAAATGAAACAGAAGAAGAGAACTGCACATATGAGTTTGCAGTTTTGTTAGACTAAGGGGTCAGCTGCAATTTCTCTCATACAAAGCTTCAGATGCTGACATATAACAAAATGTAATTGTGACTGCTGTCAAATGTTGCCTTCACATAGGTGTCCTACTCACCTTTTGCTAAACACAACCACAACATTTTATTGCATTTAAATAGGAAGTAAATGGTTCAGCACAGCAAAGAGTTAATTACTTTCAAAATTATTTCACATATGTAATTCTTGGATATTCTCTAAGTCAAATGAATAATACTGATTTGAATTTAAACACATTTGATGGCAGTTCACATTAGAGAGGACTGGAGAACACCACCACCTGTGGTTAAAGTGTTCTGTCTTTTTTGCTTCTAAATTGTAGGGCCTTATCTTCCTATTAATTTTATTTAATGCATCATGAATTATTAGTGGTTATATCCAATTAATCAGTAATTATTACTCTTGCTTCCTGTTATCTTCGCATTTAACATGCCAAATAAGTTTAGTATCTTCTTGGTAGTTACCCCAAGGAGGCTGCAGTTACTGAACCAACTCAGTGTATTTAAGGCAATCTCTGCACATTAAAAGTGAAAAAGACTGTATCTGGAAATGCAAATAAAAAAGAACAAACAAAAATCACCCGTTTTTAATTAAACAACAACATCTCCTAAATGAATGTGATTTTATCCATCCCACTGAAGTAGTTTATGTTGCCAAGTTTCACTACTACATGTTTGCAGTGAAAATGTTAAAAATTGTCAATGCAAACAAAGTTGCTGACGAGAAGCTAAGCAACTATTGCCGGTGTTCCCCAAGAGCTAAAGTGGACTTCAGTTAATGTTGCACCTCCTGCAAGGAGAACAATCTCATTCTCAATGGAAGGAATTTCTTTCAATAAGTTAAACTCAATTAATTAAATATACTGGAACTTTACAAAGCTTCCCCTTAACTGATCCTATTAATCTTTTTACAGGCTAAAAAATGTTGTTTATTAAACATGTAAGAATGCAATGTTTAGGAAAAAGTTCTGTTACTGGCATATATTATCTTTCTGAAAGTTATTTTTAGGTTTTTCCTTCCCATGTATTTAAATGAAGTCCTCTTGCAAAACAAACAAAAGTGTAACTCTAATTATATCCAACCAGAACATGGCAATAAACTCTTGCATAAGAATTGTGGGTGTAGATTTTCATTAAAACTTCCAACCTGAACAAATGTATTTTCATCTACAAAACTACTTACTGAGAGTGCGTACTTGATTAGCAAAACACAGAGCTTAACAGAAAAGCTGATTTGCAGTTGAAAGAATCTTAATAATTGTGAATTAAACAATTAGCTTCTTTTGTGGAAAGAAATTATTGGGGGGGGAACAACCCAAGGCAAGATTAGAAAAGTCACAACACAGGTCACTAGCTTCTGTCATTTCACCTACATGCATTTTAAAATCTCAACATATTAGTAATTTGCCTCACATTTTCAACAGAGAGAAGGCAACTGGTTTAAATTTCTCAAAGTTGCTTAAATGGACAAAGTACTCAGCAGACAGCCACAGCTCAGCACCTTTGAGCTCCACAAGTGTTGGGAACAGAACCACAGAGAATTTCAATGCTTGCGTTTCACGTTCAGTTTCGGTTATTCAAATAATGTGCATTACACCTGCATCAGTTCACAATAAGTTTATTTTATGTGAAGAAAAGCTTTGCCATTAATGAAAAAATTCAGTAGAAAACAGTATTTCCTGCTTTCAATCTAAATTACTCAAAAGTAGAAGCTTGTATTAGTGAAAACTTCAGTAGAAACAAATCTGTAGGAAACATGTTCTTGGCACATGAAGTAAAAGCTTAAAACACATTAAGTTTGAATAGAGTATTTACCATGCAACCATGCTGGCAGAAAAGCCAGTTTGTAATGGCTGGTATTTGTCCCTCAAGACAGTAACATGGAAGACACTTAAACCTGCTTACATAACGTTAATTGTATATAAATATGGTGTCACCATAACTGACAGTCTTTATTCAGGCCAACCATTTAGTTTAGCAGCTCTAAATAAGTAATAGGCACTTTGCCTTTCTGATTTCCCCTCTCGCCCATCAGCCAGTCTGAATCCATGCCAGGAATACTGTACACTGTTATCACCTGGAAAAAAAATAAAATAGTCTGCCTTAATTTTCAAGGTCTTTGAATTAAGAACAATCAGGTTAAATAAGGCATTTAGTATGAACATCCATGGAACACAATCTGGTGCTCATAAGAATGATTTCACTGTTCCACAGAAAAGAAGTAGATATAGTAGCATGTGTTAAAGTCTAATTTTTCCTGTTATTTTTTAATATATATAAATCTTGTATGTTGCTATCAACTTTAACAGGCAATCTAAACAGAAAGTTTGTTGGACCTGGAAGTGCATGATAGAAAGATAGATGTTGTTGATGTGGCACAATTTAACCAAATCTAAGGCAACAGCTTCTATGTCACTGTCTAGAGAAGAAAAAAGTCTAATGAAAAATATTTAAGTAATGCACAATTTAAGCAATAATGAAAAAAAAATGAAAGCTTTTTTTATGGATGTTCCTTTACAGTGTTAAGCTATGGTCACATTACCAGGCAGAACTGCCTCATTATATATCTCTGCTTGCTTTATATAGACTGA
This sequence comes from Melanerpes formicivorus, assembly GCF_026170545.1. Taxonomy (NCBI): domain Eukaryota; kingdom Metazoa; phylum Chordata; class Aves; order Piciformes; family Picidae; genus Melanerpes; species Melanerpes formicivorus. The sequence goes on along the minus strand of NW_027142359.1, from coordinate 16,329,735 downwards.
CTTGGGGGCGCTGGTGGACGAGAAGCTCAACATGAGCTCTCAATGTGCACTTGCAGCCTGGAAAGCCAATCAGATCCTGGGCTGCATCAAGAGAAGTGTGGCCAGCAGGTCAAGAGAGGTGATTCTCCCCCTCCACTGAGCTCTGGTGAGACCCCACCTGGAGTACTGCGTCCAGTTCAGGAGCCCCTATTACAAGAGGAATATGGATGTGCTGGAATGTGTCCAGAGAAGGGCCACAAGGATGATCAGAGGGCTGGAGCAACTCTCCTATGAGGACAGACTGAAGGAGTTGGGGCTGTTCAGTCTAGAGAAGAGAAGGCTCTGAGGTGACCTCATTGTGGCCTTCCAGTATCTGAAGGGGGCCTAGGAGAAGGCTGGGGAGGGACTTCTCAGCATATCAGGTAGTCATAGGACTAGGGGGAATGGAATGAAGCTGGAGGTGGGGAGATTCAGGCTGGACGTGAGGAAGAAGTTCTTCCCCATGAGAGTGGTGAAACCCTGGAATGGGTTGTCCAGGGAGGTGGTTGAGGCCCCATCCCTGGAGGTGTTTAAGACCAGGCTGGATGAGGCTCTGGCCAACCTGATCTAATGTGGGGTGTCCCTGCCCATGGCAGGGGTGCTGGAACTAGGTGATCCTTGTGGTCCCTTCCAACCCTGACTGATACTATGACTTAGAGTGTGTTTGAACAGCAACAGGAATAAACACAGCACAACCCCCACCATCAAAACAAGCAGCAGTTGTATGTTCCTATTCTTCACAAACAGCAATATTTAATGTGTGAAAGACTAATTTTATTAATAACTGTGCAAAGGTGTGCTAAATAGAAGACAGTATGATTGTACCTTGATTGTCTAGCAAATGTTCTTGCAAGCTCAGCTGCTGTAACAAATGCTAACTCTCACTCTATAATCTTGGTGTATATAGGCAGTGGACGGTGTTCTAAGAGTACTATTGAAGTTTAATTAATATAAAAAAAAATCAACTACACAGATTTCTTGATGTAGAACATCTTAACTTGCTAGGTCACAAGCATTCCAATTTTACCTTTAAGTGCTGAAGGTACATTGAAAACTTACCTCATCTGCAAGTAGTGACAATTCACTGCTGTTGGCAGCATCGTAGTCATAAAGAACTCTAGCTTTCCTGCTGCCACTTGATGACTTCAGTTCACTGATGCCTGAAGTAACTACTGAATTGCTTAATGATGGCAATGAAGCAGAGGCTGAGGCCAAGACTGAGGGAGCAGGAACACTCTGCACAGGAGCTGAGGAAGACTGGTTATTGTTAGAAAGGAAAATAGATGGAAAGCTGTGGGAGAAAACAAAATGAGAAGACTTTTAAGTGCATCAGTTCTACATGGGGAATTATGCATGACTCCATGCCTAAATTGGCATTCTTGTTTTTATCAGCCACAGAATAAACACTGACAGAGAGCAGTAATAGAATAGCACGGATATTTGTATAAATCTATAAATAAACATATTTGCTCCTGATCTGTAGTATAAATGAAACCAACATACTTTAACCAAAATTCTGCCACCCTTAAAAAAATGACAGCTCAGCCAGTAAAAGAAGTAGCCTCCACTTCCTCCTACTCATTCCTCAATTATGTGGCTACACAAAGGATTGTTCTGGTGAACCAGGTCAGGTAAATGGATTACAGGTTAAAAACACAGCCTCCCTCTGAAAGAAGATGAAAACCCACAAGTATTTTTGCAATCTAAATCAGTTCATTGATTCAGCTGCCTACGTGCTGTAAAACAAAAACATTTGTTACATTGAAGAGGAACTTCTATCAGCTTAAGCCCCTCCTTTCTAGGTCAGGCTGCTGCTTGTTCTGTGCCAGCCGTAGTGCTTGCCAGACTTTTCCGTGAAGTCAATTCAACTCATTAACCTGCTTTAAAAGAAAAGGGGGCTGAGGGGATGGATGCAAAAAAGAACAGTTTATAATCTAAGTTAATGAGCTGAATCACAACAAACTGTGATGAGAGCCAGAGCAGGTAGAAGAGAAAGGAGAGAATAACATGCCTGAAAAGCAGAAGGAGCATAAAGGAGAGCAAAGCAACAACACATTTGGGGGCATCAGGGTAGGGGGAAATGGAACAGCATGGGGGCATTGATGAGCTGGACTCATGCCACTGCTCTACATCCCGGGTTGCAGCTCCACAGTAGACTGAACTTCCCAGCTCTTCTTGAAGATTCAGTTCAGGGACTACTTTAACCACATAGATCAAGATCAGTATATTTCCACAGCAATGTCTGTAACATTACTGGTACTCATGAGAGGAGCTGGCTTCAGAAACTGATGCAGGTATAAACTAAATCAATCAATACTAATTTTTGGATCATCTGGCCATGAACACAGGTAGAATTAAGGCAGCTCAAATCTCTATCAGATGCAGCAGTACTGCACACAAGTTCACAGTTTCTCACAATATTTAACCTGGTAAATTTACAGTCAACAAAAAAAATCGACTCACACCTCTACCTTTCTGTGCAAATTTTCTGTCATTGGAGTCAGATCTAGCAATCCATTGCTTTTCAGTTGATTGGACAATTTGATCTAACAAAAATAAACAAGATTTCTAATATTCCACCAGAATGGCTTGTTAAACAAGTTCATCTTGCAGTTATGCAATTGTTGTATGACTGAAGGGAAACAGTAGTATTGTGAAGGACAGAACCAGAAACTTTACAGTTCCATATAAAAATTGGGTAGACTTTCAGGAGACTTGTGAATTTAGTTAGCAGTTTACTTCTGCCAAAAGGAACAAATTCTATTTCCTCTGGCTTATCTTGACTGTATTTGATCATTTGATCCTCTGGCCAAGCCTGATCTAGTGTGGGGTGTCCCTGCCCATGGCAGGGGTGCTGGAACTAGATGATCCTTGGGGTCCCTTCCAACCCTGACCGATACTATGATACTACAATAAAGAGCTGGTTCAACTCACTGAGAAGAGACCAAACCAATTTATTTTTTCCCTTTCATTTGCCAGCTTAGTTTTTCAAACCAGTTCAGGATGGTCCCTAGGCAAATCAAATGAGCAAAACAAGGAGGGAAAACTAGACCCCACATTTTAGCAGGGATAACTCAGCTGTGCCTCATGATGATGTATTTATTACTTGATTAGTTGATAGGCAGAGGGATTTAATTCTAAAAGACAGTCAGCTGTTTCTCAATATTACTAAATTACTGTTTAGAATACTGCTAAACCTGTTCTCTATTAACACTATGATTACTTGTGAATGATTCTGCTCAGTTCAAAGGAAAAGAAAGCCAAAGCTTTATAACCACACTGCCAATCAGTAAGGCATTAAGTCTCACTCTTTTTGCAAAGTCAATATATAGACATGTTACTGGAAAACATCAGCTATGCAGATGTTGTTTGAGATATTTTTTGTTTGAACACTTTGGTAGCAGGAGTAGGATAGTAGTAATTGACAATTTGAAAAAAACCCCACAGTGATACCTAAGTTTATACTTGGCTGTTAGGGAAGCTGAGAAATTTAGAGCAAAAGCAGTTATAAGCAATTTAAAAAAAAAAAAGGCATGGCCAGAGTATTTCAAATTTCATACCTCAAACAGCCCCAGAAGAGGGAGAGAAACATCCTAGGAGATACATAAAGCAACCTGAGCACAAGTTTTCTCCTTACCTTCCCTACAGCTGACTCTGTAGCGTACATTAGGGAAAAATCAGTGGACAGCTCTGAAACATGTAGTCTTCAATGTGAACCAGGTTAAGGGTTTATGCCTTAAATCCTGACCCAGGTAAAACACATAATATACATCTACTCTGAGAACCAAGTTTATTGCTTGAAGCAGAAGCCATCTCACTTAGATGTTGAACACCTCTAGTCCGCCAACTAGCTCAAAACAAAATCAAGTCCCTCACAGCTTGGCTTTCGTATGCGAATGTGGCATGACATCATTCTTAAATGCATGAAAAGACCACATGTAACTCAGCACTCTGTATCCCTTACGAACCAACAGAGTGCAGGCAAACAGAACCAAAATCTACCTGAGCTGCCTCAGGCAGAGCTGCCTATGCATAACACAGGAAGAACACTACACATACTGTGCTCATCTATTTCATGCACGTGCTATGCACTGTATGACTAAAAAATGAGAAATTCTTCCAAAGCAAGGAGCACAACTTAAGGCCCTGTCCCAGTGCTTCCCATCACAGTCCAGTTGGACTTCCTTGCACAAGGAAGGAAAAACACACCCAAGATTCAATACCATTGTTTTAATCCACACAGGCAGAAAAATTTCATTTAGCTGTTTGAGGTGTTTGGGATTTTACAAAGCTTCCATGGTTTTGGTGTCCTAGCAGTCATCATATTTGTATCAAAAATACTAATCAGATCACAGCCACAAAGACACATCTTTCCATTTTCCTGAAGACAGTATTTTCTTCACATTGAATTTTGCATACCTGTAGCAGTTTACACAAATTTTAAACAAAGGCAGCTGTTCTGGACATGCAATGCAACAGATTTTTAAAGAGGAGTATGTAGTTCCTTAGGTTAAAGATATTGTGCTTGAGGCTTTGTTTGGCAAATACACTAGGATAAAAGTATAGATTTTAAAACAGATCCTCTCAAAATAGTTGTGTTTTGCACTTGTATTAAATCCAATGTTTATTTTCAAGCTTTCAACTCTGCAACTTTAATTTTTATGCTGCTAGCTGAACATGTTATAGCTGAACATTCCTTTTAGTGGCCTGTAACGTTAAAGACATAGCTTTTCTAAAAAACACTTTTAAGGACTTCTTTTTAAAAGTCTTTACCCATTTAAACAAACTGAGGAAAGGAAATTAAATGCTACAGGAAGTTGCAAGTCAGGAAATGGACAAGACTCAAAAACACTTTTGGTTTTACTTCCTTAACATGAGAAACAATCAAAGATACTTGATGAATGCACCCTTGGCAAGTTTGCTGGCGACACCAAGATGTGTAGTGCAGCAGACACGCTGGAGGGAAGGGAGGCCATCCAGAGGGACCTTGACAGACTGGAAGAGGTGGGCCCATGACAGCCTCATGAGGTTCAGTAAGACCAAGTGCAAGGTCCTACATCTGGATTAGGGCAATCCCAGGTACCGATACCCATCGCTGGAGGCTTTTAAGGCCAGGCTGGATGTGGCTCTGGGCAACCTGTTGTAGTGTGAGGGGTCCCTGTCCATGGCAGGGGGGTTGGAACTAGATGATCCTTGAGGTCCCTCCCTTCCAACCCTAACAATTCTATGATTCTACTTTATAGAGACAGTTATTTAGAACAGACACTAGACAAACTTGCTCATTCCACTATGAGTGCTTTAGATTACTGCATACATGTATCACAAAGTACATTTCTCCTTAGATATAATATCTATCCTGGCAACTCACTTAACAGTGGAGAATGCAGTTACAGTGAAAAACTGGTAGCGCCCAGAACCAAATTAAGAGGCAACAGGAATTTACAGATAGTATAAAAATGTTCTCCATATTTTGTGGCATAAAGCATAACACAACTGAATGATTACAACTAAATCTCTAGAAAATCCTTTTTGGGCTGTTAAATGAGGCTAACTCAGCCTCACCTCCCTCAATTACCAAATCTACAAGATCTTGGTAAATCAACCCTCAAAAGGCATTAGTGCTGTGTGTAAGCTTAAGGAAGCAGTTGCAGCAAGGTAATTATATGTTAATTACTTGAGAACAAATATATTTCCTTTCAGTACAGCATACCTCTGCGTTCACTGCTGTTATATCAGTCTACATTTTCCTACTGTACATCAGCACTTAATTTTTTATTTTTTTTTTTTTTTTTTTAAAAAAAGGTGGAGGGGGAGGAGGGGTTCTGTTTCCTTAAATTTTTACAGTATTACTACCTTCCAAGTTGTTTCTGGAGATCCAACATATATTGGTAACATTGTGCATAATAGGTCATCTGAGCTTCAACAAAATCATTCAGACAGCGAAGATGATGTGCCTATAACACAAAGAATCCAAGTTTTTAGTTTGTAAAAAGTACCATGCTGCATTTGACAGACTGGTCTCCTAGTCAGCTGTTGGTGCCAATATTGGCACGTGGAGATATGCAGCATATAGGCATAGTGCTTGGATTTACCAGTTAACTGAGATAAAAATGTCACAATATTTAAGGCATTTGAGCATTAAAAAAAGAAGCTGTACAAGCACCAAGCCATTTACCTACAATCTCTTCACAACAGAATAAATATTTTAACATGTTTCTGTGGTTTCAAGATTCGGTTGATCCGGTGGGAATGGGAAGTTGCATTTGTAAGGCTAATGGGAAACTAAAGTTAAAGTCAGTGGATACTGACCTAGAATTAAACAAAACTAAACAACTCCATTTGATACTACCAAAGTTCCCAAGTATTTTACTGTAATTTTCAGAAAATGTCCCAATTTTTACTTTCCCCATCCCTACTCCTTTATAGTACTCACATGTGTGCTGCTGATTCCTTCCAGCAGAAGTCTGGTAATCTCTGCTTGCCGGTCAAATTCACTCTGAGTAATTCGTACTTCCTGTTCAGACTAAAAGTAAGGATGCACATTAGGTGTTTGTAAAATACACTCTGCTACAACTTCTATCTGCAACAGCCCCATTTTATTGAGCTACTCATACAAATGCATTAATCTCAGGTTTAGGTGTTTGAAGTATATGTCTCTTTCCCTTGAAGATCTTTACTAGGAAAAACAAACAAAAAAGCCCCACCAAAACCCAGTATTTGCACTTCAGGTTCAGAAATGATAAGGCTCTGTATATACATAAACAGTTTAATCATCAGACATCTGCCACAGAGTCACTGCATGCATCACCAAGGCATTTTTCTGCTAGCGGTATTACTCCACAGCTCTCCCAATAGGAAACCAGGGCTTCTGCCAGCATAGCAGTGGTCACCAAGGACAATGTAATTTATTTTCCCATACTTCAAGTTAACAGGTATCTGACCAAATAATTTAGGTAAGCCTTCCTTTATTTGTGTCAGGTAACTGCACAGCAATCAACTGTACATAAATCTTTGACAGTAATTTTTAACAGGGTATTTCTTAAATTCATGTCCCATACTGGCCACCAAGCTACTGCAATTATTTCTGGTGATTATAAGTGAGGGTTCTTTAAAAATAAATCAATCTGAACTACAGCAAATGTTCTAACTTCCATTAGAGTAAGATTTCTGTTAAAATTATTGTATTTAAGTCTTATTTTTAAAATAATTCAAAGTCAAATCTATTCTTTGTTACATACTGTTATCAGCTTTTAAATAAGTTCATAATGTGATGGCAGTTTTAAAAGACTTCCATCCTGCACAAGCCAAAATTACTTCAGAGTATTGGGGGTGGAGGTTGTGTGTTTAAAAAAGACACCATTTAAAAAATACAAATACACTAAAAAATAAGTTGTAATGTCTAATATCTACTGTTCTTATTGACTTATTGAAGTGATACCTGCAAAGCATTAGTTTCAAAAGGATTTCACGTGTTTGCAAACATTCTGCTCTTGTATTCCGCTAATCAATACAAAGTCAACATGGAAGGATCTTAATCTCAGAAATGAGCACAGAAGAATCATGCAGTTAACCAAGAAATGTTTTTTATCTGAATCACTGCAGCTGGGAAGGCTTAGACATTAATTAAACAGTGAGAAAGCAGCTATAGAGCACTGTGTGTTTCTAACTTAAACCTTGAGACAGCAGTGTATGTATCAAGTTACAAACTAATTAGGTTTTCAAGGTTTGTTGAGGAAAGAATCTTTGCCTGGAATTTTTCTATTAGTTCTGCATTAATGTCAGAGAAATCCATCTGGCAGCCCCTGAGAGAAATGTAAGCACAGACGAGAAAGAGAGGAAGAAAATCATTCCCTTCTGTATTAGTGACATTTTAATTTCAAGAAAACTCAGTAAAATCATAGGTAAATCATTTATCTGGAGTTAAACAGTCTTGTTTCTTGCTTCTTTGAAGTCAACAGTTGCAAAAGGTGTTTCTTCCTGCCAGTTAAGTAAATACATGAAAATAGGAACTTGTAAGAAGGAGAAATATCCCTTAGAAAAATTCTATTTGTTTCAACAACACATTTTAGTAAATCAACCACCTTCTATGAGAAGGGGGATAGTGAGTAATGGGTTACATCTATTAACTTAGCCAGTACAGAGTGAATTTAAATATGCTGCTTTACAAAAGCACTGGTTTTGTAGAGATTTACACAAAGTGAGTTGTGATACTGTCCATCACATGCCATCCCTATTTTCAGTATTGCTAGATAAGCAGTAGCAGGACAGCATATCTACTCACCTTGTGGTAAAGGTGAAAACCAACTGATTCTCACTCTGGGAAACTTACGACCTCACCGCTTTTGATTAGTTTAAACTTTCCAGTGACCCCCCCCTGCCCAGATGCAGTCACATTTTGGTTTTATATCAATGAGAAGGCCTCATTGGGTATCTCCCACAAACATCCCTCAAAATGGTACTTTCTCCCTAAGTTCAGAATATGAACAAAGTTTCTGAATATTCATATTCAGAAACCCATAATCTCTCCAGATTTCACGTAAGAATATATGACCTCTCAGAAATACTGTGCGATTCTGTAGCTAAGGGGTAAAATCACCCTCCTAATGTTTTATTAGACATGCTGCTAGTAAAACAGTGATAATAGATATATTGATGCTACCCAATATTGCTGGGCCTCTTTGTCTTCTCTGAAGCCAAAAGACAGGTCTTCTCAGTGTGCAAAACCTGTCTAACCTCAACATGCTGAATACATGCTAAAAATGTTTGCTCTTTCCATTGGCCACACCAGACACTTCAGAAGACTCCTAATGAAGTTCCTGTGTAGCATCAGTACCTACTCAATTTGTTTTATAGCACAGTATTTAATATCTTCAAATTCCACATTTCAGAGGGGAACTTAAGCTGAAGAAAATTTGTCACTGACACCACACAGATCTTAGATTTTTGTTCTAACTAAAGCCAAAATATCTGTAATTGATCTAGAGATTACTGGATAGTCTGAAATCTTTGTTGGGAAGTCCCTTCGATTCATTTTTAATACATCTATGAATCTCTTCTTCCAATTTTCATACATAGAACATATTGCCTTTAGAAACCCAGAGGGATTAGTGTTCCTTTGGGAGAACCTGCATGTTATAGTTTCTCTTCAATAGTCTCTGCTTTTTATACACTTAAAAAGAAAAGGAAACTTAGTTTGTATTACATAACTATTACAAGATTTTTCTCCTTTACGGTATTGTTAATCACTTCACAATACTTTCCCCTCCAAGACACAATCTGTTAGATTTCATTGTCCTTAAAAGTTGCCTGTCCTCATCACTGAAAAGCAAACAGTTTTATTCATTGCCTTACAGCTTCAGGATTAGTTTTCATTACAGCAGTACTACTCTCCTGCTACACTTTTCCCAAAACAGTATTGAGTACAGACAGGTCTGCTGCTTCCAAATTATTATTTTAACTTAAATAGTAAAATGGTTCTCAAACTTTGGCATCGAAATTGACCTAAGCCTCCTTTTATAGGTCGATCTCTCAAACCCCTTCTTCCCCCTCAATTCTCACATTCTACCCACATACTCCCCATTTGGACCATAACTCACAGAAAGTTGGAACAGAAGAAGTCTGTATTTATTTTCTCTCACAGTCCCTAGGATTTCACCCAAACCTCCATATTCCAGATTCTAACAGCAACACCCTATGCATCCAACAGCTGCCTTTCTAGCCCCCCTTTAAAGGCCATACTCCCAAGCCCCTGCCGTCCTCCAGCTCCTCCTTACTTTCTGTTCCCACCGCTATTTATTTTTTTCCATTTCCCCTGCTCTACAGAAATTCCCTAAGAAATTTCTTTTTAACCACAGCTTCTGTTTGCCAAAGTTAAACTGCAATCAACAACATGCAATATCCTGTATTACATTAGACCAGCACAAGTCATGGTTTCAGAATTCCAGAGTTTCTAAACAGTTTACTTACTTTTGTCACTTCCTCAGCCCATATCTAGTCAGCATTGAGAGTGGGAAAGTGGAAAAATAAAAACATACAAACTTAGATACTGGTGATACTTTAATAGAGGATGAAACCATATTTTGGCTTTTATCTACTTTCCTCTCCTCAGAGCTTCACAGGAATTTGAGGAGTGCTATAAGTCAGTTGCCCAAAGCCCTTCCTATACACTGAAAGTACAAGTACAGAAGGCACTACATCCATGAAGTCAGTCAAATACTGAAGAGTGTATGACTTGCAGAATTCATGTTACAAGAATCTATTTAAACATAAGACAACTACTTATAAAATGACATGGACCAGACAAACTAAGTTGCCTTATGGAGGAACTTAAGTTACCTTAATGTGTTAAAATATTGGAAAACTATGGAAAACTATTCTCAGTTAAAGACTGAAACAGACAAATGATTTCTCTTGCTGATTTCATTACTGGTTTTCTATTTCACAAGCACTTTATTGAAAGCTAAATTTAATAAAAAATGCTACAGGTATCTTAAACTGAGTATTATAACAGTAGGTAAGTAGTATAGCAAGATCACAGAACTGCAAGGAATTCACTCTAGAAGTTAATTACTTCAGCTTGCTGTTCCAATTTTCCCTTGCAATGAACTTCTCCTTTAACCTTTATTTTCTGCAGCTGTAAGATGACAACACCTCCAGGACTTCAATAGGAAGAAATGTGTGCAAAGGTTGCAGAAGCAAGTTGTAACAAACAAGTTAGCTTGCTTTTTTTAATCTGAGAAATATGAAGTATTTATTGAGAGGAGACCCACTATGTTGTACAGATCCAACACCCAAACCAGGACAGGCTGAACAGCACAGTCTATGTTGTACATAATTAATTAACTCCTTGCTTTTCCACTTCCTCGCTTATGGTGCTAAAACCAGCTGCGTTACTGAGTCATTTCAACAGAGATTTCACATAATTCACTTCTACTCATATTAAAAAATAAATAAATAATGGAGAGTTAAAGAATTCCTTTTCCTCAAATAGGTAAAATTAACTTCAGGAGTGACCAAAAAAAACACCCCACTTCAAAATAATCATCTCCTTTGCCTCTGAAGTTTACATTCATAAACCCATAGAAGGTAGAAAAAAAAACCCTGCATACTTCAGTTTATCATAAATATTCTGATAAAAACATCTAATGCTGTACTGATACAAGTGTATTAGGTACACCATGCCAATCTAGTTGGGAATGAAAAACATCTGAAACATGACCAAAATTTGCTGAATAGCAAGAGAAAACATTTGATAGGAAAATGAATGAACACAGAAGGCCAACAAACCTTTAGCCATTTTACATGCAGCAAGTTGAGCACGTAAGAGACATTTACCATAATGTTATTCTCTTCAGGCTGAGAGGTGTTTAGTTGCTTAAATGCATAGATAAGAGACAAAAGCAAGTTACAACACTGAATATAGCAGGTGAACAGATTGTTGGCACAAGTTTAAGCTAAGCAAACCTGTGAAAGGAGCACAGATACATAAAATTGTTTAGACTTCTATTTTCAAGACTGATCCAAGCCATTTCAGTTGTACAGTAAGCAGGGGAGAATGTAATTTCATCGATTAGTAAATATTTTTGTAACAGGAAATAAACAAATGTAGATGCAATTTATCACTTTATCTTGCTGAAGAAAACAATAAAAATAACCATTTGCATCATAACTCAATACATTTTGCTAACCTGTCAATCCAGAAGTATTTGCCAGATAGCTTCCTTCATAGATAAGCCAGCAGAAGATAAACCATTTGCATCACACCTATATCCAGGTTAGTTCTCATTTTTAGATTGCAGAGGATAAAGTACTAATGGAATTTTTTCACTTCTGTGGGAACTCTACAATCCAATGCCTCTTAAACATGCATACTGTTGTTAAAGTGCAATTAAAACTGAAGTATAGGCAAGGTAGTGAAGTAAGAGACCTAGAGTTTCATGCTCTACCAGTACTAAATTATTTGTGCATTAAGCTGCAAATTACTTACTGTATGAATATTTTAAGCCTGGTCAAGTAGTAGCAGCAGCAACTGGCAATAATTTTGTCCAAGCACGAAGCTCTGGATGAATACTGGTGATGGAACTAAAATTCAAGTATAGAGCCTTTCTTTTAATACCAAGCTCAAAGGAAACAATTTCCTTATGGTCTATTATTTTAGTAAGTAAGGTGTACCTGTTACCATGCCACAAAATTTAAAAGAAAAAAAAAAAAAGTAGTGTTTTTGTTATCTGTTTTGTTTTCTTGAGGGGAAACTTAACTCAAAGCATATCCAAGAAAAGGAATTGCTTGGATACACTGCTTCTAAATTCTACTACTAGCTGACCAAAACCCTGCTCTCCCCTTTTATTCCTAGAAATTAAGGAAGCTTAACAAGAAGAGAATTAACTTTTTTCCATTAAGTTTACATTATACAAAGGGACTTTTTTTTTTAAATATAATTTAAAAACACAGGATCAGTGTCCATGACATGAGGGACTTAGGACACAGAAGCAGAACTGCCGGACAGAAATGATGTTGTGGTTTTTTTCAGAAGAATCATCATCCCAAAGATGAAGAGTGCTTCATCTGCAAAGCTCAGTCTGAAAAATTATGTTCTCAAGGTCTTTGAGGACAGTGATCCATTTGGAAAAGCCAGCAAAATCTGACAGGCTTGCTGCTGCCCCTTCATCATGTATACTGTCCCTGTGTATTTAAGCTGCCTGTATTCCTTCAGTATCTGTGTGCATGACCTTTACTGCATTAACCCTAGAACAAAAAAATTACTATCCATCATTAACTGCTGCACTTTTAAGAACTCAGTCAAATGATAGCTATGAAAATACTATAAGCATACATTTGATTACCTAGCCCTACATTTAGAGGCATTTCAAGAGTTTAAAAAACAAAAGTTTTTTCTTCTGTAGTAATTTTAATCTCCTTGAACAAGTGTTTACTGAGGGAATAAGAAGAGTTAACAGATGTAAGGATTAGATTCTCACCCCATTTGGTGGTGTGAAGCTGTAAGCAATACAGAAAGAGTTAATTACAAATATTTTTACATAGAGAAGTTAAACATGGACAAGACTGTCAGTTGGGAAATAATTATACATATGCTTTAACACTTCAAGCCATTCAAATGCCAAAACCTTAACCTCTGAATGATCTTTATTTACAACCATCCTGGCAGACTGTAGCAGGTCATTTTTGGCAGTATAGGCTCATCTAGTACAGAACAAGGGGAGAATATTTATTTGGTCAGGTAAGCTCAACCTGATGAAATATCTAAAACCAGAAAATTAACACCTCAATCAGCAATTCCCTTGCATTTGTGTTCCACTAAGGCATTTCTTTCAAAGTACCTAGAAAAATAACAAAGGTAAGAAGCTAGGACTGGAAACCAAGCAGGCAAGTTCATAAGTATGTATCAGTAAGTTTGATAGTTATGGAGAAGAAAAAAAAAAAAAAAAAATCCACTTACTGCAGCTCGAGCTTCTGCAACTTTCGCTTTCTTCAACCTGGTTTTTGCTGCATCCAAATCTAGCCTTTTGTTTTGCAATAGTTTGCGTTCTTTCTGAAAGTAAGTTAAGTTAGTTTGTGAGAATAGGTACAGACACTCAAAAGCCTGCACACCTGGAATTTTTATGTGATACTTAATGGAAATAAACAAAGACTATTCAGTTGAACAGAGAGGCAGAATTACATCCTAATTGTTCTCACACATTTTATACTCCAGATACATACTTTTAATAGAACAATGGTTAAGCCCCACCAAGTTTTCAGAAAAAGGCACAAATTCTACCCAAGATTTTATACTTTGAGGAAAACAATATTGTACAATTATCTGCTACTTCATTTTTAAGGTTTACAGTTGGTGTGAAATGCTGAAGAATGCACAATTCAGCTTACAGTAATAGTTTTGTAGTCTCCTTCAATAAAGTTTCTTAGGGGAGTGAGAAAGTTTATAGCAGAAGTTTGAATTAGTTCTCTGTCTGCTGTCCCAATTCGCTTTTGTGTTTCTCCACATTTAATGAGTGCATTTCCTGTGAGGGAAACAAATAAAATATTAGTTTCATAGTGATTCAGACAGGTGGTTAACAGAACAAGTTTCTACAAGCAGGAAAGTTTAGGCCAGCAGTTTGAAAGATAATCCAATACTGTCACAGGGGGTTTCAAAAGACATCTGAATCAGCTACAACCACCACCCAAACAAACCACAAAAGAAACAAACAAAAAACTCAAGCACTCCGTAAAATAAACAACCACTCAAACCAAACAAACTCACACACCAAAGCAAATCATTTTTATTAATAATCATCACATGTCAAGGCAGTATTTCAATGACAACAGATGCAGTACTGTAGAAGTGGCACTAACTGTAGCAACTCCATTGTGAACACCTGATTTAGAACCAGCTATTGCACCTACTTACTTTAATCAAACCTCCTCCCCTTATACCATGTTTCTGTTTAGGTCAGGATTAGTTGGTAGCAAGGAAAAAGCTCACTTAGCTTTTTGAAAATAGCATGTCTTTTCCTTGCCCCCATCTACTCCAACTTCTAAATAGTATTTTTACATAAAGTGAACAATATTTTGAATGTTTGCAAGTTCAGTATTGAAACTGAAGTTAGTGTATCAAAAAAACAAACCAAAACAAAAACAACAGCTACTATGATGTTTCAACAGGCTGACACATCTGAATGAGGAAAGGACATTATGTTTACAGAGAACTAAAATATTTTGTAATACCATACAAAAGCTAACAGTGTATCTATCCTTAAGCTAACAGTTTGTTACCTACTTGAATCCTAAAAATCCTTCAAGTTGAAGGAGAGCACTAAACAACATCAAGCCACGTGGAAGTAAGAGGAACAAAGCCTGCCATTATTGATTCTGTTTTCGTAAGTCTTCTATAAAACATTTACTTTAAGTGCACTTTCCTTCTTTTGAAGGATAGCACTATTATTTCCAGATATAAAGATCTCATTCTCCCCAGAAGAAAAGTTTTCCCTCCCATTTCGGTTTTGCAGAAAGCAACTAAAGAGAGCTAACTATCACAGTTTGATTGCACATTATATTATAAATACAGACACCTAGGCATTTGAGCCGGTCAGGTTAAATTAACAGCTAAATCTGTTATCAGCAATTTTAAGAGCTGTACAAAACACCAGAATTAGATTTCATAATTAATGCCAGTGTGAAAAGATTAGATAACACCTCCAACTCCCCTGTCATAGGTATAGAAAATTCACTGGAGAAGGAAAAATCATTATATTATGTTCTACACTCTTATAATACTACATATTAAGAAAAGCAGGAATACTGCAGAGAGGCTTCTTACTAAAGTTAACACAATGTGTAAATGTTGTCAGATGTGCAAACGTCTTCCTATAACAAGGAAGATACATCCCACAATTATTTGTCTGGTAAGAAAACTATACATCCACAGACAGTTATCATTCCAACAGCAGGTTCTGTTTCTAGATTTGCAAAGAAATCTCATCACTGATCTCCTAATGCTCAAAGTTATACAGCAAGCCTTCTCAGACTGATACAAAAGCCATTGAACTGTTTTGTATCATCTTACATTGTTATGAAAAGCTAGATTTGTGCATTTTTATCTCCCTTCGGTAATGCAATACAAGACATATATTTTCCTTCTACTTACCATAAGCTGTTCCTGGGCCAAACTCATTTCCAGCATCAATCATATACTGGCCTAGTAACTCTGGATTATTCATGCGACTTGGTGCTTTGCGGTCCAGCTTCTCATAGACAAATTCTTCTATCCTGGCATCTAAAATATGTTTTATTGGAAATAATTACTGCCATTTAAAACATAAGTTAGAAATTTAAATTAAAAAAAAAAAAAAGAAAGAAAAGAAAAGAAAAAAAGAGTTCAAAATCCAGATTTTGTACTCAATTAAGGGAAGAATATTAAGCTGCAGATACCATTCTACCATTCCTGGACACTACCTGTTTGTCATGCTATATTCAAATGTTTCTTAGAGCCATTTGTGAAAGTGAAAAATTACATTGTTCCTCTCCCTTCTATCAGCATATTTATACAGTTTTCCAAAGTTTGTCCAGAAGACTGCTCCTTAACAAAACCTTTTTTGCCCCCTCCCCAGGAAAAAAAAAAAAAAAAAAGCAAAAACTGTTCAAATTAGCACTGTAGGAATTAAGTTAAACAACTACTGTAGGTTCCCTCTTAGGATATCCTGAAAGTTTTCTGGGTCCAGTAATTATAGCCTCTCTTTCCTGCTCCCTCTCCTTCATTGAAATGTTCTGAAAGAAATCACTGATGATATTACAAGTGTTGCATTTCATATTGCCATGCTTCCTTAGTCTGAGCAACAAAATTATTAAAGTATCCATCTACTGCAATATCAAGCTACAGTATGCTTCTTGGGTGAAAAAGCTGCACACATGTAAACAGGGACACTGCTCATTTCAACAGCAAACTCTTCAAGCACAACACCTGATTTCTCTGACCAACTATTCTGACTTCCCAACTAACTCACTTTATTAATGCAGTCGGTATGAAGTAATCTCAGCCTGCAAGACTATAGGCAACCATAAAGAAACTCTTCAATGTACAGACTTGCCACTTTGATGCAACAAAAAATAATACTGCTATACAACTTTCATCACCATCGGATTAAATAACTCCTCTCTCATGAAGGTCAAAAAAAATGCACCTGACATAGACAAACATAGGTACCAGTGCATTCCCTGGCACCAAGGGTGAACCAAAAACTATCCAAATTATTTTTTTCCTTTATCCATAATATTAATTTCTTTTACTAAATGATGCACAAACCAAAGCGTAATCTAACATTATTGGACTATTACATGGGTCTGACCTAAAGGTACAATTAAAAACGTGATTGAACATAATTTTTTCTCCCTCAGACAGGGTCACTTCAATAACAACAACCAAAAGAAGCTCTCTGCAGCATGTGATAGTCCTCCCAAGTAGGCTGCCAAACAGCTGAAGTTACGTTCACAGATGAAGATCACTGCTTAATGCCAAGTATTTTTAGACATCAGAAAACTGACTGGTCAGCATAACTGAGATACTACCATGTATTTCATCCTTCTGCTCAATCTTCCTCTCAGTTCCACCAGCCTTCCATTAATGATTCAGTATTCTACAAATCCAAGTTTCTAAGTAGTCCATAGATACCTCAAATACTGAATTAAATGAACAAGATATTTCCTCTGTACTGGAAAAGAAGCTGAAATTTTAGCAGGAATATTCTGTAAGCTCTAGTGCATCCCTTCCCACAGGATTAGTTATTTCTATTCTAACATTTGGACTTTTTTTTAGTACTAAAGGATGCAAAACACTTCCAGAACAACGCATCATAGATCAGCATTATGAAGAATCTGTTTGGCATTAGAGAAGTTCTATTAGTGTATGATTCACCTGTACTAATAAATCTTAACTCAGTATGTCACTACAAGGAGAATATTTATAATAATGCTAGTACCTCTACACTGAAAACAATCTCATCATTTCAGCAAACCTAAGGGAGGTTTAGATTTATTCTTTTTAATAGCTGCTCACCTAGTGACTAGACACCAGGTCTTGACTTGAAATATAGATCTACACACCAAGCAAATTCCTGCAGCTTCCAACTCTAGTAAAACTGCCACGAATGGCAGAGATAACAGACCAATATCCTTAACATTTGTATCAGCAATTTCAGAAATTAAATTAACACACCAGAGAACTACATTTCTTCTACCCATATCTTTTCTGTATATTGCTACAGTAAGAGATTCACTAGTGATGAAAACATTTAAAACTTTATTATATTGCCTAAGTGTGGTGTACCAATCTAATATGTTTTTTTTAGTAAAGGAATCGTTAAAGACAGGCATTTCAGTTCACCTTGTCTGCTTCCAACTGAAATGCATTGTGCAGTTTAAAGTAATGAATTTTCTTGAGCTACTGCATCTAACAAATGAAAAATTTCAGAGTTCTTATTTCTAGAATTACAGTGGAAACCTTAATTAAACAAGAAACAAACAAAAAAAAAAACCAGTCAGGCTGAGACTGAGCAGAGTATGGAATCAATGCTATAGTTTAAAGAGCTCTATCTGAAGTTTTTCCTATTTGAAGAGTTAAGGAAGAGCCAGCAACTCAGCCAGTGTCCCCAGTCCCTCTTTCCCTAATTCTAAGGGAAAAATTCCAATTTTAAGACTGCAATATTTAGTCACAACTTATGCAATACCTATTGCAGTAAATATTTACACTGACAAATCTATTAATACAGACAGTACAAACAAAAGCCTGAAGAGTTCCTTACTTGGATTTGGTTGTAATAACACTTCTGTTTGTTTCATTATTTTTTCTGTCCACAATTTCGTACATTCTGCTTTGCTGAGAAGGTTCTCCAGGTGAGCATCCAGTTCAGTCTTTTCTGCTTGACCAAGTTTTTCTTCTGTGAACTAGGAATTAGTCAGATAGGTCAAAAATAGTTAGTTCACATACATAACTTTCCAGGACAAGTTTAAGATACCTCATATTAGTTGCAGATCTTATTTTCAAAGATATATCCATTATTAAGTCATCAATAAAAATCTAAGGATAAATGTGAAAGCTTTTAAGTTCAACAGTGCACCCTTACTGTCAGGAAAAAATAGGGCAGGAGAGAGTGTATTTAACCAGGACAGAGAAGATAATTTACAACATTATGAAGAAATTCTCTGCTCTGTACTTGGTACTGGGTTCTCACTTAGGGCATTGTTCAGTTTTGCATAGTACTTTGAAACATGAGCCAGAAGGGAAAAGAATCCAGAGGTAATAGAGACAATTAAAAGATTCCTTAAATCTTGTACATTTTGTAATTAAATTTGGCCCTTCTTCCACAGCAACCTAAAGACACACAATAGACTCTTATTACACCTACCTTTAACATGTTTGAAAACAATGCCCTGTCCACAGCAAACAGGAATAAAAGCAGCCAGTTTAAACTTCAGCATGAAGATTTGAATTAGACATTAGAGAAAGCTTTTAAAGACAAGAATCAAAAGCTAAAATAGACATCCCTGGGAAATTATGTATATATATTTTTGGGGATGCTTTTTCTTTTTAGACAAATTAATGTTTGGTGAACTGTTTATATTTAAAACTGATCCTGTTATGCCTTACAGAAACAGTAAGATGACTTCGGCTGTTATCTTCCAAGCTGCATTTTCAGTCACAATGAAATACAGTGTAATTCCATTTAGCTAAATAAATCCAGCACACAATTCATTTCACTCAATATTAAATTCATGCCAACTCTTATTAATCCACAAGCAGTTTGTACTTCAACCCTAGTTTTCTGGGAGAGGGGAATGCCACGTGTTTCACATCAGGGAACCCAGCAAAACCGGAACTGAGGGTTTTGCCTGCCTCTCTTCAGAAATAGTTTCTCATAATGATGATGATCTCATCACTTGACATCCTGTTTAAAGTTAGGCATTTTCAGAAGAACCTGGCTTGTGATTAAATCCCTAACAAGCTTACCAATTAAGAACATAATAGGACTGGAAGCACTTTCAGCTGTCAAACTTGATTCTTAACTAGTTCTTTGGTGGGATATTTAAACTTACAATAAGAAACAAGAATGCAGTACAAGCAAATTGCACTGTCCAAGTCTGTTTTTCTGTATAACTGTTTTTCAGAAACTTTGTACAGATTCATCATAGTATTAATGGGTTTGAAATTATTTTTTACTAATTACAGAGAAGAGTGTTTCTAAATGAAATGTGGATTTCCATTAATATTTCCAGAAATCTTCTCAGCAGTTTGAAGATTGCTTAGGGAATATCACAGTATTATATTTCACAAACACACTTCAAGGCAAAACTTAATTTTAGCAATATTGAGCAGCATGGTAAACGGCAGTTTGACAGAAGTATGCTGCCACTCTGATTTCCCATCTAGATTACCCTGAAACCTAAATTTGAACTGGTCTTTTTGTATAATGTTTGGTTCTTCAGACATTACTCCACCCCTTCAGAATATGAACAAAATAAGGAAGAAGTTTTCTTCTGCTTAGAAAAACTGTTCCAAGACAGGCAGACACTAATAATTTTCTACTCTGATTAGAGCTTTAAAAGTTGTAGTTTCCTTTCTATTAGAGCCTAAGAAGTGTCACACATAGATACCTAATGTAAGCACTTGCTATAACAAATCCTATCAGTAATCCAGCTAATCCATTTGTCTTTACTAAATTCAAAATACATACACAAATTACCTGGACATGCACAACTCACACAGAAGGAAATTGTACTGTTTTGTATATAACTGGGTTATTATGGCCCAATCAGCATTCTGGATCTACACTGCAGAATTACCTGAAGGAGAAATTACATTGAGAAAAGTCTCTAACTTCTGGCAGCAGTCATGAAGACCAAATGCATTTCTGCTATTGAAGAGTAAAAGCCCAGCACATTCCCAACCATTAAGCAGTCAGCTTGTCAATGACAGCGCTTGACAAGAGGAAGGACTCAAATTGCTGTTACTACACTCTATGGCATTACTTATTTCACCTCAAATGCCACTAACCGTAACCATTTTCTACATTGTTCCACAAATTGCAAGTACTGCAAGACTGAGAATGACTCCTCTAAGCCTTCTTTGCCTGCCAGAATGAAGGGTATGAAGATGACTAGTAGGGTTGATTTTATTTATGGACTACTACCTAAAACATGGCAGTCTGAACACAGTATAACCTTTTCCTCAGAAGGAACAGGTAAGCCAATTCCAATCCCCCTGTAACAGAAAGGTCTGACAAGCCTATGAAACACTAAAGAGACATTCACTCTCTTCTCAGCTGAAATGCCATTTTATGCTGCTGAACTGTTTCACATGGTTTGGTCGGGTTTTTTGTTTGTAATATCCCAAAGCAACCAGTATCAGGCCATATCACATCATCCAGCCATGTATGAACATATAACTCAATATACAGAACTATAATTTTTAAATGGAGGGCACAATCTACACCCAGAGGATATTAACAACTATGTGCAAAATTTGTATCCCCAATGGCTTCATTAAACGTCTCATTTTAGGGGAAAGTGACAGGTGGTAGAGCAAAATTATGCCACATTTCCACTTAATGTTAGTTTAGATTAAGCAGATAATTAATGAAGCTATTCAGATGTTAAACAACAATGCAGGTAGAGCAGACTGGAGGAAACCACAGTTCACAACACCATTAAACCAGGACAGACTGCCAAAAACTTGCATTAGATTTAAAGAAAAAAGATGCATTAAATATAAAAAGTCAAGATAAAACACATTAATCACAAGATACTACCACAGGATCTTACAACTTAGGGTGAACTGCATCTCCTTTTTGTCGACATTCAGCAAGAAAAACGAAAGGGGTGGAGACTGGAAAGGAAGAGGTCTAGGAAACATACAGACTTGAAATAGCCAGGGCAAAGGGGAAGGGAAAAAAAAAAAAAAGGTATGGAAGGCATGGAAAGACCTCCATCACAAAGGAAAGGTACAACGACTGCTCATTTAAGTATGAGCCACGTTTTCTGACCATTTTGCATTTTCAGAGCTTTGCTGTGGTCTTGATCATTAGTTCTACTTGAATGTTGAGATGTAGGGCAATACATCAGACCAGATAACTGTAATCACTTTCCAAACCTGTCTGTGACCCAGTGAGAACTCAAGAGAAACCAAAGTGGATTACTATGCACTGGTTTGGATGTCCACCTCCCTACAGGAAATCTGTTCAGGTTTGATTATATAAAGAAAGGGGATTACAGTCAAGACACCGGCTAAGGAACAAAAGCCAATTACAGTGCCCTTAGCGCGAAGAAAGGGGAAGACCGATTCAGAGACAATGGGCTATCAAAGAAGCATAAAATATATATCAAAGCTCAATCCAAACCAAAAAAGCCTAAGCAGATACTTTCACGTGTCACATCAGAGCGTGAATTTGACCGATCAGGCATCGCGATACATTTTTAGCAGCTACTGAAGACACCGGCATATTTCAGACGAGACACACCTTTGTCCCTTCCACGCATAACCACCACTATATCTTCCAGGCAGTTGACGCCTGCTCAACCCCTACTCAGCCCAGGCACCTTCTCCTGACTTTGGGCAGCCTCAGCCCCCCCACCCCCCCCCACCAGCTCTCCGAGCTGTTTTTGCAACCAGCCTGGACGAAATCCCCGGTCCCTGCCAAGCCCAGGACCAGCAAGGGATCCGCAGGCGAAGGAGCTGTCTTGAGGAGGAGGCACATCACTGCCCGGCCAGGCCGGAGGTCCAGGCTCACCCCTCGCAGCTGGGCCTGGCACTCCCTCAGAGCTGGAAGCCAGCTGCCAGCCCAGCCCCTCCCCGGCTACCGCTCCACTGGCCTGAGGCGGAGCCGGGCTCCCCGGCCAACGCCCCGCACCGGGCCCAGCAGCGGCGACGGCGACCCCGCCGAGCTAGCTACGGCCTTGCCCACCTTCCCTAGCCAGGGCCGCGGCGGCGAAGTCCGGTCCCGGCAAAGCCCGGTCCCGGCAAAGCCCGGTCCCGGCAAAGCCCGGTCCCGGCAAAGCCCCCGCAGGGGCAGGCAAGCGGGAGTACCTGCACAGCACGGCTCAAAAAGGCGCCCGCGTCAGCCGCCAGCTTCTTCACATTGAAGTCCATGATGTTCATCTTCGGCAGGGGAGGGGACGCTGACTCAGCCCAAGCACCCGGGGCAGCGGCAGCGGCCGCTCCGGCCCGTCCCTGTGGGGAGCCGCCGGGGGGCGGTGCCAGACCCGGCCTGACGCCGCAGCGGATTGGCCGCAGCCACGGCGTCAGCCGCAGAGCCCGGATCGGCCGGTGGAGCGGTGGTGAGGCGTGCTCCGCTCCCGCTTCGCGCCGCCCCGGTCCCGCCTGCCCCCGCGGTGAGGGAATGGTGGGTGGGGTGGGTGTTACGTCCCGCCGCTGGGGGCGGCTGACCCGCAGAGCTCGGCACGCGTCCCCGCCTCAGGGAGCTAAGGCTGTTATCGGTGCGCTGCAGGGCTTGCGTCTGGCTCCGGAGCAGGTCCCAGACCGTTCGCTAGTCATGGGGGAAGGGAAGCTTCCCGGAGCCGGTCGCGGCCTGTCCCGTAAAGAACAGCGAGTGGGGCAGAGTCCTCTTGTGCGGGCAGTGACGATCTGCGAACCTACGGGTGGAAAATCCGCCACTCCAGGGGTCTGCCGCCCTCAGACCCTGAGGGGGCAAGATCCTCCCCGCACCCTTTGCTTGAGTCCAGAGCTTTGTAAGTCAGATCTTGTCTTAATGAAAAATAATTTTCGATAGACCTTGGAAATGGAAGTTGGGGAGGATTGTTTTTTTAAAGTCATTCAGAAAAAGGCTGTTTATTGAAAGCTTGTGTAGATAAATGTATACTGAGACACAACTATAACATAACACCAAAGCATCACAAAGGGAGTATGAGAAAATACCTTTAATTACATTACTCAATGCCAGCAATCAAGTAAACAGAAAATAGTCCCTAATGTTTTCCATTATTTTAACATCTCTCATCATGATGAATGCCCAAGAAAAAAACAAAAGTACCTTTGGCAGGCTAGCAACTAGAAAACAATGTGGCATCATTGGCAACAAACTAATATTCCCACCATGAAAATTATCCTGGTCATTCAGTTCAGTAATTTACCTTGTAATCTGAATCCTAAATAATGTTTGGCCTAATTCGATAAAGTCAAAGGAAATCCCTGGGCATTGTGACAAGAAGTGAATTTCAGAGAAAGGAAATAACTGCATCAAAGCAATCTTGCTTACATGTCGGTCAGATTCCAGGAATTGAAAACCAAAACAAAATCCAGGCTGTGTAAAGTTCCCATTGTACCTTAGTACTGATAAGGAGAAGGCCTGAAAGCTATTGTGTTTGTTTTCTTGAATATGTTTTACCTTTTTCAGCTTTTATTGTCTCATTAATACATGGGTGTGTTTATATATAAAAACTATATGGCAAGTTTGTCTCAATTTCTTAAAATGAGTTTTATTGGTATATAAAGGTCTCATGAGTCTCTCTTGTAATGCTCAGCACTACATTATTGTGTAAGAGCTGATTACAATTTCTTGTGATAGCAATGTAGGATATATGCAAAGGCTGCAACATTAAATATTTTAGACTTAGACACAAATGCAATTATTTCACTTCATAGCTGCCATTGGTTCTAAATATCATCAGCTGGAGTTACACAAAAAGACACAGATACCAAGCAACTGAGAGTAGTGGACCCTGATCTTGAGGCAGAACTACCACCTCAGGTAAGATGTACCCCAATAATGCCTCAAGGCTGGAACTGACAGCAACCAACAAGGTCTAGCTCATCCCCAGGCAAAATACTGCTAGTTCTTCCCTGAGGTTTGTACCCTGTTTCTGTCCATGGCTTGTGAGTCTCACCTGCCAGAGAGAAAGTACTGCTTTCTGTGGTATATTGACCAGCAGCCTTGACATCCACCTTTTCCTTCAGAAAATGGTGACATACCTTTCCATTCTAGCATAACCTGTTTGGAAAAGGAAAAAGACTCCCATCTTCAAAGTCCCCATGCATTAGAGTGTTCTTACAAATATGGAATAGCTAATTTTAATTGTGGCTTTCTTAAGGAACCCTAAACTGAACAGTGCTACTTTATAGGAAAATGCCTTTAGTGGAGGGTACTTCCAAATCTAATAGATGGGCTGTTTGGCATATGTGGGGCATTGAATGTGGTTTTTCGTTCTCTGTTTACAAAGGCCTGCAGCGACAGGATGAGGGGCAATGACTTCAAACTAGAGAAGGCCAGATTTAGATTGGATATCAGGAAGAAGTTCCTTACTATAAGGGTGGTGGAACACTGGAACAGGTTGCCCAGGGAGGTAGTTGAGGCCCCTTCCCTGAAGATATTCAAGTTAAGGCTCAACGAGGCCCTGGGTAATCTGATCTAGTGGAGGATGTCCCTGCTGGCTGCAAAGAGGTCAGACTAGATGACCTTTGGAGGTCACTTCCAGCCTGGACCATTCTATGATTTTTAATATTCTTCCTATTTTAATGAATGTTTAAAGTGAGTGTGAGGGAGAATGAGTGGGAGAAAAGATCTCTTTAGGCTAACGGCTACTACACTTACCTAAGAGGAAGATTTGTTCTAGTGCATGCTTATGTATTTCATATGAAACCCTGGTGTGGATACTTTTTCTGCATCCTACAGTTAAACAAAAAAAAACAAACAATTGACCACAACCTGGAGCTCCATGCTTCCAGAACTCTACAATATTGTAGTACTACACTGAAAACACTACTGAGTTACACTCTTTCGTAAAATTTTCTTTCTCCACACCCTGTAGGTCTATAACATAGTGTTCTGGACAAAGCATTGATAATTTTTTGTCATCTTAGAAGGAGCAGGAGATATCTGTTGCCGTCTTAAGAGATTATCAAATGCAGGCTGTGTGATTGGTCTTTATTGGAAGCTTCTATACCTTGTTATAGTAGGAAATGTGGTCCCTCTCTGAAGCTGCTGCTCAGACCCAAAAATTTTGTCAGGGGGTTGGGTTTGGGATAAACTCATACATCTGTCTTAGGTAAGGAGAGCCATACCTAGCATGTGGGCTTAGTTACAAACTAGATACTGACCTAGAGACCCCTGAAGGTATATTCAAAGAATGTACTGTGTGCAGTTCTTAACCCAGTGAACTGTTCACCCATTCAAGTCATAAGCAACCAGTTTCTCCAGGAGGACAGTGTGGGAAATGGTGTCAAAGGCTTTACTAAAGTCCAGATAAACAACATCCACCATCTTTCCTTCATCCACTAAGCAGGTCACCTTGTCACAGAAGGAGATCAGGTTCACCAATCCATGCTCACTGGGCCTGATCATCTGGTTACCTTACACATGCTGCATAACTGCACTCAAGATGACCTTCTCCATGACCTTCACCAGCACCAACAGGTCTGTAAGATGCTGCAGTACAGTTGCCTTTATGAACTCTGTACTAAATTTGCTTCTGTGTTAGGCTTGTCCGTGAATAAATTAATCTTAAGGTTTTATTTCTTGTCATTATATTTTTCTTGCAAAACCTGATAAAAATCAAAACCATTGAAAGTATGTGAAATCTCAAGCATTTTTTTAATGTCACTTTGCAGAAACATTGTAGGTTTAGCATGGTTTAGTATGGTCCAGAATGGCTTGACAATATAGATTTTTATTTTGTTTGTTACCTTGACATTAAGGTTTGCTTAATTTTACGAGATGCATGATTATCCTTAGACATTTGAATTTTACAGCAATAATTTGAATATCACCTACCCTTATCTGGTGTATCCACTGGAAGTGCTTACAGTATTCTTTCCCTGATGCTAACAAGTCTTGAACTATATCCGTAAGACTTACCAAAAAACCCAAACCCAACCAACCATAATTATATTACATTAATATAAAGGTTTCTAGTATAACTAAGAAAATAAAATATTTTTACATAAAGAATAATAATTATAACTACATATAAGCTGGCTCTCATTAATGCTTTCTGACCTTACAGGAAAGTAGTGTTTAAACCAAAGGCTTTGGAATCAAAGATTCAACAAAGACAACGCCAAAATGCCTCCATAAATCAGTTTATATCACTGTGAAACATACAAAATAAATAAACACACATATTTTGGTAGCATGTGTAATCCCAGTAATGCAGTGCCCATGTTAGAATAAATACATATTTAGTCCTATAATGCACTGAGTCATGTGGGTCACATCTTGTGCCACTGTGTGTACATACCCCATTCCCCTTCCCACTCATGATTATGTAACTGCAGCATATATTTGCATAAAACAGCTGGTTTATGAATATGCATGTATTTATGTCATCTTTAAATGCAGTTAAACAGCAGGAAATGAAGAGTTCTGGCAAGATATTACGAGTCCCACCTCTGCAGAACTCTAACAAATTGAAGAATATCATCAGTCCTGGAACTAGATTTTCAAAACAGATGTGTGTGAAAATCTGAAGGTAATTTGGATTGAACATTTATTAGTGTAATGAAAAGACTTATAAAAATAAAAGGGGCATAATGTATCATTTTAAATAAACATTATTGTTTTTTACCTCTATTTAATAGTCAAGCTTGTTTTACTAAAATAGGTAAAGGCATTTGTTTGTGTGTGAGTCTACAGTTTCTGTGCCAACATTAACAACTGTGAGCTTAGCTTGATAATAACTAGGCAAAGATTATAAAATCAGTAGTGTCAGCTGCCTGGCCTGTGTACAATCAGGCTTTCATGAAAAAATCTGGGGACTGGATTTGTCAGAACCAGAAAGCAGCTGTTCTCAACAGCATGCTTCTGCTCAGAAACTACTGCTATCTGAGTGAGAATTAATGCTCCCTTCCACATTAGTGCATTCTTCCTCTGATCCTTACAGCAGCTGCTGCTGCACTTCCTCTAAATACTTAAACTGAAGTTGTACTAGGACTGTACGCAGTGATTGGCGAAACACCCAGAAGGCAAAAGTCCTGAAATTTCAGGGAAGTGGAGTTAGTAAATCATGTGTTGTTTTTGTGATCTTTGTCCTTTCAGTATCATGCTTCCTGGGGCCATAGTAGATTAGTCTGATACTCGGGCAGGATAATAATTCAGTCCCACACCCCAGATATCTTTCTTAGAAGCTATCTGATACTTGGAGGAAGATTATGTAGAAAATTCTAGAGGCCATAATTGGCCCCTAAGAAATAAAAATTAGTTTTGAGGGTTTTTCCTTTTACTGTGATGTTTAGTGACTGGAGATATGTTTGCAACTCTACCACTTCCTTGCCTGGTGACTGTGAGAAAGTCACTTTATAACATGGTACTATGGTTTTTCCATATGTGGCACAGGAATAATTGAATTTACTTTATCTGTGGAACACCATGAGGGCTGTGGGGGAAACAGGAAGCTGAAACTACTTTAAGAGTATTAGGAGGGCCATACTGAGAAACAAAGCTTACATGGTTTTGACTTTGGCTATTGCAGCTTTTCTAGATAGTTGGTACTGGCATGTGACCATTGTGTCAGCAACTTGGACAGAAGCCCACATAGCTTTTGAGCATGCAATACTGTTAATGTAAACAAAATCATTGAAATCAGTTTTACCCTGTCGTCTTGCTTGTCAAGAAGCATGAAAGTGCAAATTCTGCCCGTTGTCTGCAGAGAAGTTTGGGGAAGTGCTGAATCCTGCATTACTTGAACAGAGCTCTTCAGAGCTTTTACTACAGACAGAGCTCAGTTAACTGAAGGTCCTGATTCAAATCTTCATGCTGCTATAGTAAGAGCAGTCTTAAGCACTAAATCCAGCTTTCGTCTGATCATATTTGATTTTACTTTTAAATGTGCGTTTAATTTAAGGTCAGAGGTTACGCAGAGAGAGATGCTTTGAACTAAATCGATTTGGGGGACCTTTGGGAAAGCTGGAAGTTGTTGGAGCCCAGTAGATGTCAGTGTCGTCACACAATACGCTGCTGCAGCTCTGTTCGGTAGGCGGGTACGATTGGTGTCCAGAGTTGTCTTAGACCTTTAAGGTCTGTCATGTATTTACGTAACCTCTAGGAAATAGTTCTGGAAGCAGTGCTCCAACGCACTTATTCTGATTATATGATGTAGTGCCTACCAAACAATTCGTATGCAGCAGAAATACTTCGGGGTGTAAGAAGGCACATCAGAAGCAAAGGGAAACATTTCTGAATAAATGGACAGTCCGTGACACAAAATTATAGTATCTGGCTCACCTTTCCTATTGTCAGTCACCTCCTGGTGCTGTCCAAGACGACTGTTTTTTTGTTTTCTCTCTGAGCTTCACATACAGTCAAGTTACAGGAACATTAGCTGCAGAAAAAAATACAGTCATGAAAACACTCAGGAAGAAAACAAAAATTCATGGTAACAGTTACGGCCACTTCGGAGAAAGGAGACAATGCTGCTCCTCTCTCATCGGGCCTTTGCGAGCCCCACCGGCCCGGACCAGTGGGCGACGGGGTCCTGCTGGGGAGCGTCCGCACCCACCGCCACGGGCACGACCCGAGCACAGCACCTGAGACAGGGCTGGCGGGAGGACGCCACCGCTTCCCGCCCGCCTGCGGAGGAGCGGGCCGCGGCAACGGCTGGTTGCTCCGGCAACGGTTCACAGCCGGCAGCGGTGGCGTGAGGTGAGAGAGCGGTGGAAGCAGGCGGAGATACGGTGTTGGGGTACTGCCCCACGGGAGCAGGGCAGTGCTTGAAGGCAGTACCTGAAGGGAGGCACTGACCCGGGGAAGGGGTGCTGAGCCCGCGGGACACCTCAGGGGCAGGAGCTGCAGGCAGCCGAGTGCAAGGGCGTTGGGCGAGTCTGGCAGAGAGGGTCAGGGCCCAAGGCTGCACCCCGGATCCTCGCCCTCTGTGCCGGGCAGAGCGGGAGTGGCAAATTGCATCTGCGAGCTTCACTCCCTTCTTCACGGGAATCCAGGTTTCTGCTGCTGAGGGCTTTGATTTCTGTGCACCAAATATGTGAGCTGAGCACTACTGAAGTGATTGCAAGCTATGCATATGTGTGCAAAAGTTTGGTTGCATTGGCTGCGTTAAATCTCTGATGACACTGAGGTTTACTTGGTCCGTTGCTCTGTATTTAGTGGGAACGACCTGGGTTGTTGGCAATATTTCAGTCACTGATTCACAGAACACCAGTATATATTAATGTGCACTGCCTTACAGCATTAAAACAAAATGTCATGGTCACAGTCATCCTCTTCACCTGCACCTAACAGTACTGCTTCTTTATTGGACTTTGTTCTTCAGGAAAAGTTTCTTCTTCCTCATGCTACCGAGGCAAGTTCATTCTGGTCATATTAAGATTGATTTTTGTTTCTATTTACTTTGTTAACAAGATTCAAACCATGTATTTGAAAACATGGTTCCTAGGTACAGATGGGAAGTAGCTGATATTTCAAAAAATGGGAGACTTGGACACAAAAATGGTATACTGGAACTATGGGTGAATTCTTATTTGTTCTTTTCTGCTCTTATAGGTGAGCTAGGATAAATGAAATATGATGTTTTCACTAACTTTGTTTTGGTTATATAATCCCCCCCAAAAAAAATCTCTAGAGATCTGCATTGTGTTACACAAACTAAGTTGGTGCTTATCCTTATGCTAGAGGGACAGAATGCTATCTGGGAGGACCTGGATGAGCTGGTGAAGTGGGCCCAGGTGAACCTCATAGGTTCAATAAGACAAAGTGCAGACTCCTGCACCTGGGCCAGAACAGTCCTCATTACCAATCAAGCTGGGGGATGAGGTGATAGAAAGCAGCCCTGCAGAAAGGACTTGGGAGTTTTCATGGATGAGAAGCTGCACATGAGCCAACAATGGACACTTGCAGACCAGAAAGCAAATTGCATCCTAGGCTGCATCAAATGAAGCATGACTAGCAGATCAAGAGAGATGATTCTGCTCCTCTGCTCTGGTGAGGGTTCACCTGGAGTACTGTGTCCAGCTCTGGGCCCCCAGCACAATACAGACTTGGATCTGCTGGTCCAGAGGAAGGCCACAGAGATGGTCATCGGGCTGGAGCACCTCACCCTGTGAAGACAGGCTGAAAGAATTTGGGCTGTTCAGCCTGGAGAAGAGAAGGCTCCACAGATACCTTAGAGCTACATTTCCATATCTGAAGGAGGACCTACAGGAAAGCTGGGGAAGGACTGTTTAGAAGGACTTGTAGTGATAGGATGAAGGGCAATGGTTTTAAACAGGAGCAGGGTAGATTTATGCTGTACATAAGGAGAAAGTTCTTTACAATGTGAATAGTGAAATACTGGAACAGGTTGCCCAGGGATGTGGTTGAAGCCCTGACCCTGGAGACATTCAAGATCAGACTTGATGTGGCCCTGTGCAGCCTGATCTAATTGGAGGTGTCCCTGCTCATTGCAGGAAGTTGCACAAGATGATCTTTGAAGGTCCCTTCCAACGCAATGCAATCTGAGAATCTGTGGTACTTTGAGTCTTTTTAGCTAAAACACAGAAATGGATACATGGAATGACCCTAGCTTGTTTTCATTAACTACAAAATTCTGTGCACAAAATTTGAATCTTTAGGATTTAAGCCACCAACTTGAAGTAGTTCATGTGAACTTTTATATTCATATGTACCAAACTTGAAGTTGTAGTATGTTTTATGTACCAAATTCAAGCCACTGGAAAAAGAATGTTAAATCAATTATAATCTGGAGAAATGTTTTAATGTTTCCTGCTTTGGTCTTGCAGTTAGACAATGAAAATGTTTACACTGTGATGCAGAAGTTAAGTGAAAATGAAACCCAAAATACTGTAAGTAAATTAACATTTTCATCTCTTTTTTTATTCTGTGCTGTACATCCAAAAATTACTACGTCATGGGATCATACTATTTCAATTGGCAGTGGCAAAATGGGAGTATTTGTGGTTTGTCATCACAAAATGCAATCTTAGTTTCACAACTGAAATGTTCATCTGTGCATTATTGTTGTATACAGGCATTATTTTTTTTTTTCTATTAAGAATCTCAGGAGAAAACTACTTGAAAGGGAGAACCAGATTAAAGAACTTTCATCCAAGCTTCAGCTCGAAAAAGTGAGTGACCAGTTCTGTTGGAATGCATGCTTTGTCCCAGTGCACTAGATTCTTATTTACAAATTTTAAATGTTGAGGAAAAACAATTGTTTCAAAGACTTGTGGGAAAAAAAGGAAAATCCTGAGAGATACTTCCTACAGAAATATCTTAAAATCATCAAGATTATATCCAAACCTAGTGAGGATACAAGTTTAACACAAATGTCCCATGATTCAGGGAGGGGCATACATCTAGATAAGTGGCTTTTGGCTTTGCATTTACAGATTTGCAATAGTTCTGCAAAAAAAATAAAAATTGTACTTAGAAGTAATACAGAGTAAACTAAACAGATACTGTTCACAGTTTCCATGGCTCTCTGAGTGCAAGGAATAGGTAAAGGTAGTACTGACAGAGCAAATATCATTATTGATTCTCTGAACAAAAGGAAGGGGGTCAATGCATAAACCAGCATAGGAAGAGGGAAAATGTCTGTCCTGTGTAGGAAGGTACTGTAAAACTTTAAACAGTGTTTTACTGATAGTTTATCAATCTGTGTTCTGATATTTGTGTACCTAAACTGTGCTTTACGTGCATTGTAACATCGTTGAGTGTTAGTGAGGGTACGGAGTAGGCTCAGTTAAACCTTTAAAGAGACAATGTTGTACTTTGATTTTTGTAACTTCCTGGGGTATGTTGAGTGCTATGGTTCTTTAAGAATTTTTCTTTGCTTAACCAGGAGAACATATCACTTGGCTGCAGGATAAACTTACCCAGCTAACTGGGAATAGAGGAGCCTGTGTGGGTGCCTTCTTTCAAACCTGACAATTGGCATGTCCTTGTCTTTATCTTGAAGTGAAGTAGCATGCCTTTACAGAAGCATCCTTTTGCTTGAGAATAGAAATGCTGAACAGAAAAGCCTATAAAGATTCTGAAGACCGCAATGCTAGCAAACCTCAGCACTCACAGGTTCTTCACAGCATGCCATGCCCTGACTAGAGAGCTATCTAAAGCAAAGTAATCAGGGGTGCCCAGAATCTCAAAGGATTAGTGACTGTCTATGTTATTCCCTTGTTTCTTATATTATTGCCAATAAATGACATTTTCATCCATATCTAACTGAATCTGAGTCTGCCTTTCTTAGTGGTATCTGTAATGAACACTCTCACTGGTGCATTACAATGGTCTTCTAGTCTATACTGATAATATCACTTCTTTCTACCTATTTTCATTATTTCTTATTTAGAGTGAGCCAAAGGAATCAAGTTGTGAGAAATTTAATAGAATTATCTGACCTCAGATCTGGTGACCTAGATTGCCTCTTCCTTATGCTTTATGTATCCCCTCAATTCAACCTATGGTTTAAATGTATGAATGCTTCTAATAGCACATGACGGTATTTAATGAAGATCAGTTCAGGACTAATTAATCAGGGTAGAGTTGATCAGTGTAGCTTGATTTCGATCAACTTGTATGCTAGATGCTTTTTGTCAGCCTGTTTTTCTGTGTTTATGTTTCCAGGCATTATTCACAGTATCACAGTATCACTTAGGCTGGAAAGGACCTCGAGGATCATCGAGTCCAACCTATCAACACAGACCCCATGACTATTCATGCTACTTGGAGTCAGATTAAATATGGGGCATCAATTATGGATGCATTCTTTCAAACTTGTGATTTCTGTTCAACAGTAATAATATTAGGAACAAGTTACTGCATGTTTTAGCTTTTCCATCTTTTGAGGACCTTCAAATGTCAATTAGAAACCACAGCAAAGTAGAAAATAGAGGTAGCATCATACAGTTTATCTCCATAGACCAATAGATTCATGTTTAATTCTTTCTTAGGTCAACATACAGAAAGAAGACCAGTCATCAAGATCACTAAAGGCAATACAAGCTCACCTGCAATCTCAGATTAAAAGAAAAGAAGTGGAAAATAATAAATTAAAAGCAAAAATACAGGTCAACATATTTTTAATTGCATTTCAGGGTTTGTTGTTTTGTTGTTGGGTTTTTGTTTATTTGTGTTTGTTTGTTTGTTTGTTTATTAGCAAAGCCTTATTGGGTCCAGAGTTCAATGCAGATGTGAATGTTAAAGGATCACTTGAAATCACATTCTTGGTAATAGAGAAATCTCAAAGAGTAAAAATCATCAACATTTATATTTTGTACAGTCTGCCTGACTATACTACCTTAGTTGCAAGGTTCATTATTTTTTTCTTTTCTCATCTTGTGCATAATAGCAGTTCTGCTGAAGAGAAGTGAAACACATATAGATACATTTGCACTCACCTAACTGTGCAGTCTAGATAGTTAGGTATCCATCCTAAGGCTGTCTCCATATAGTCAATAAAGGTGGGCGAGTCCACAGGATGAGTTTTGGTTGTAAGATAAGGATAATGAATCACCACCTATTTCTTTTTATTGACTCTAAAGTAATCAATAAATCTTTTAATAATGACTGAAAGAGAAACACTTCACAGTAATGCCTAATCTCACTTTAAGGTATGTGGATTATTTCCAGTTTCTGTTCCAAAAAGCAAGACATAAATTTGGGCGTTTGCATCAGTTCTGGGCTTTAGGACAAGACCAGGAAGAGGTGGTGTCAGAGGCTGGAGCAGTATGTGGCCTTGGATTCCAGTATTTAAAACTTGTCAAGAACATAGACATGAATGAGAAAACGTTTTAGTAGCATGCATCCTTTATTGATTACATTATCTGAAGTTTTTAAGGAGACTACAGCAACTCAGTTTCAGAAAAAATTAACAAATGTAGAGCTGTATAGATACATCATGTTTTCTTCTAAATAAGAACGTTTTTCTTTTTCTATCTAGTACAATTATAGAATTCCAACATTAGATAAAGTAACTTGAGATGCTTTGATTCAATCTTTATTTAAAGATTTATTAAAAAATATATTTTAAAGTTGTGGTTTTTTTGCTCTTCAGAAAGTTCTGATATTAGTTGCTAGCTGAAGTCCTGCTGATGGTTTTGTTCATAACTGGACAAAAGCTTGTGAAAGCTTAGCGTTACCCTTATGGGATTAATTCTCAATTTAAATTTACCTTAGCCACTGAATAATGGCCAAAGCACTTATTCATAGTATGATTGTGACCTCCTGTGGTTACAACGGGGGATAGCAGTTGCCCTCACACCAGCAGTTAAAGAGCATGGGTTTTCTATTCGTTCAATTTATTGACACTATTCTTCTGCTGCCCCTCTCCTGCAAGTCACATCATTGCTTATTAAGTGCCCTGAAAGTGCCTACATATGAAAATTAATTCCTGCATGTTGGGAGGGTTATGTAATTTTATTTATTTGAAATAGTACTTTTTCCTTTTTGGTAAGTCCCAGTAGCTGAGACCATCTTCTACTTGGAAAACCCCATAAGTGCTATGAATGGAACTTGCACATGCCTTTATGACAGTAGTCATCTGTGGGTAGCTTGATAATCTGTAGCACCTTAAAAATAATTGTATTTGAGGTTCTTCTTCAAGCAGAGTCAGGTATGCCTTTTATTGTATGTCATCATGTAGTGTTTCAATGTCTGGTCGTGTTTCCCATTCATATTTAAATGATATGTAGATAAAAAATACAAAAGTCGTGAAGTTAAAGGTATCAGGTTCCTGGACTGGATGGGATCAGTAGGCTCACTTCATCACAGTGATGCAAAAAATCAAACTAGTCAGAAATATTAACAGCAATAGAAAAGATAATATAATGACAGTTGTAGAACCCAGCTCTCATCTTGGTTGCATTGCACACATTTGATAATATAATTAAATGCATTGAAATATGGTTAATGGAAAAAACCACTTAGTGTGAATGCATTTTATTTCTTGAGTGCTGCAAAATCTAACACTCAGGAAATTATAAGTTCTTCTTACAATGTGTGATTTACTGCTGTGGTTTAATCTTTACCATAGCCTATTTTAATTATCTTTAAACAATTGTCCATTGCAGGCAGGGAAGCACTCAGTCTTTTCATTTTGCATTTTGTGCTTCACTGCCCATTGAACACAAAATGCACTTTCCTTAAAAATTGGTTTCTTCACTAAACCATCTTGTTTCATTAATAAAGTGGGACCATTATATACATGGGAAAAAGTCAGAGAACTTACAAGAAAATAGTTATCTAATTAAAGACTATATTATAATACGTATATTCAAGAAAAGACCCTGGCCTTTCCTGGCTTCTTGGCAATAAAAAAATCAAACCTAAGAACTTATCTTTCATATTTAAATTTCATATGAAGTTATACTGATCTCTGGCCCTGGTTATGTATGTGCTCACTGTAGATCCAGAGTACAAACTGGTGAGTATCACTAGTAGCATCATTAAGGTGATATATTTTACAGAAATCAGTCAGTAGGGATGATGTAATCACATTTATTTTCCTCCTCATAAATGTTTTTAACATCCATGCCATGCCTCCTTCATTTAACTTCTGCATTTCTTTCCAAGAGCACACAGCAATCATTTGATTACTGTCTTTCCCTTTGCTCCTCCCTGCTTCTCACCTCCTCAACCTCTTCTCTTCATCACCCTTGTAATGAGTTTCCCAACACATATTTTTTTTTGCCTGCTGTTGTATGTATCTAACTCCTTGTATCGACCACAAGTGTTGGAATACAAAGACATTATGGAAACAGATTATAGGTGTAATTTGTATTCCTGATTATGTTATGTCACAAAATGAACTGTAAGGTATAAAATATGATAAGTTAATATTTAATTGTGTTTAATTATGCTGCAGACTCTAGAAAAGAAAATAGCAGAGTGGAAACTTCAAGTTGGTGAATACAAACGCCAGATTTTAGCCATAAAGGAAACAAGTGAGCAAAACAAGACAGTTCTGAAAAAAGTAATCAGATTCCATAAACAAAGAGCTGAAGACTTTGAAGCAACTGTGGAAAACTTTATCTCCATCATAAAGGAACGTGTGAGTGACTACACTGTGGGCCCTGTTGTGGGTGTTGTTTTAAATTGAACAACTGGGAGATTTTCACTTGTGGAAAAGAGGAAAAGTTGGTTAGTCATGCTACATTTGTACCTCTCTCTATTCTTTTGCTACTTATTGAAGGAAAAGGTTGCTGTAACTGACATGCAAACTGTTACTACACTCACTGCCTTTGTTTAGCTAAAATGTAGTGAATATCTTAACCCATGAGGTTTTGCGTTTCATACTGTAGTAGTACTGCAAGCTTTCTGTGCACCTCTCCTGATCTTCCTGTTAGGTCTTTGTGGATATACACTGACCAACAGCATACAATCCATGGTTAAAGTTTGAAATCTTCATTTTCTTTATTTACCAGTGAATGATATTTCATGTGGATACTTAGCTTTCTGCTTAGAAATGCTTGTTCTGGACCTTTTCAAAAACTTCCTTAATCCACATTGTTCCTCAGATTCTTGCTACAGTGTGTAATTGTTGACAAAAGCTATTTGGATCAGAACTGTGCTGAGATCTTCATTGCCTTACTTAGATTTCCTAGTAAGAGTGTGCTTTCATACTCCTAGATATGTTGCCATCATTTTGGATACGTCAGTATTACAGATATATTTTTATAGTTAGTATAGCAGGAGATGGTTAATATTTTTTTTTTGTCAGTCATTGTGAGAAGACAATAATGGACCTTTAAGTAAACTGAGAAGTGCAGAGGGATGGCAAAAAACTCCTGAAATTTTTGATGCTTTCTAGACACACTTGTTTTCTTTCCCCATTGAAGACCTGGTGTACTTTCAAGATAGCATGTGTTGGTCAATTATCCATACTTCTTTGAGGGACTTCCCTTAACTTTGCTTTCTTACCTAGGTATTATTTTTTATTCTTGAAATATTGTGGCAGAATTTTATTTTTGTATTAATTTAGGTAATTTATATGTAGTAGAGAAGTATTGGAGACAAGTAATTTTGCTGTATAATTGTAATCTCAAATTTTGAAATATTATTGTGTTCTATAGTTGATGTACAGTACCAGTGCTTAACTGTGTCTCTGTCCTGAAAGTAAGTCTGTACTTAAGACCAAATGTGGGTAGTTTTATTTATTTTCTTTTGAGACAAGACAAAATTTACATTGTTTTGTAGTAGGTAGATACCGTAAAGACATTTTATCTTGAATATCCCCTATGTTTAGTGTGGTGTGTTGAAGGACCGATCCCTCCTTCCCTCCCACCACGGGCAGGAAATATAAGACTCAAACAAACGGATTGCAGAAGTGGTGGAAAGTTTAAATGGAAAAGCAGTGAATATTTTACAGGAGACCACAAGCATAGTGACAAAAGAGATCCCAAAGCATACCCAGAAGCATCCCAAAACTTCCCTCTCCCCACCTGAGGGTACACCTAAAACCCCCAGGGCTCTTTCTTCCCCCCCCTCTTCCACTGTTAGGCTAATCTCAGCTGGCCAGATCTGACATTGCCCTTCCCATTTCTCTGCCTGGCCTGGCCAGGCCCCAAGAGGCCTCAGAGATGACTCCCCCTCCATTACCAGACAGGGACCATCTCCATAGGAGCAGTGAGGGAAGAAAGAGGAAGTGCAGGACTTTGCAAGTGGGTTTTGTAGGGAGCAGGACATTATAGGATGAAATACGCAGCTTCCTGTGTCCACCCACTGAGCTGGACCCTCAGGACACCAGAGGTGTGTTTTGTGTGGCAGCAGCAGGGGGGCACCCAGCCTGAACCACATTTAGAAAAAAATTGTAGAACAATATGGCATTTCTTTTGTTACATAATTAGTAATCCCTGTATCCTCCAGGAAATCAGGCTGTTTGACATACTGTCAGCTTCTGATGTCTGGAAAAAACAGTACAGAAGCATAGTTGAAGAAATTACAATGTTAAACATTCAAAAAGAAGATCTTGAGAAGTAAGTTAAACTGTCTATATTTTTTTGTTGTTTTTTCTCTGTAGTCATACTGTGTTTGTGCTTAGTAGTGCAGTACTCAGTATTGCCAATGTGAACAAGTTTATGTATTTATACATTACCATTCTTAGCAGAATTTAGAAGCTATACAAACTATAACAAATTTATTTTTCCACCCTTTTCTCTCCTGCCTTTCACAACTTTTTCAGAAACTTCATTTTCCCATACAAGTAAGGAACTATTCTTTCCCCTGCATACTTCTGATTAGCCTAAACTTGTTGGTAGCTACTATGCTGTTTCCTCAGAATCACTTATTTAGTAGCTTATTCAACAGATTCAGTGTTAACCCTTGTGTGCACTGAACTATAGAAGAAGGTTCATAGTTTCTGCTTCAAACTGATTATGTCAAAATTATTTCAGTTCCACTAACATCCCACTCCACTAGAGGATACAGGCAAGTTCCTCTCAGGTGCATGTTTGAACACTTTATACTTGTGAGGAAAAGCAACAGAAAATTGTCCAACCTTATTCAAACTATGCAGTCCAATCTTAATGTACATGAAGGTTATGCTATTTTCTTTGGCAAATAGTGACAAATAGCTTTTTACCTTTCTATTAGCAGAAATCTGTACTATAATTTGAACAAGCAAAGAAACTACTATGTGCCATTTAGCTAGGCAGAATGTTGGGGTTTTTAACAAAGAACTTGATTCATGCTCAAATATATAACAGCTCAAATTAAATTTGCTTGACTCTTTTGTTCTTGTTTCAGAAAATCTCATAGTTCTGAAATTATTTTCAACATATTTTAAAATTTAACAGGAGTGCAGGTACAAAACATCAGACCAGAAATCTGTCTAGCCCAATAGTGAATATGAGGAGGAATCTAGGAAATATTAAGAAAAGGGAAACATCTATGATATTTCCCTCAAGTAGCCATTCTGCTTTAAACTGTTTTTATTTTAGCTGAAAGTCTTTGCTTAAAATGAAGAAGCCTTTGCTTGAAATGTACCATTGTAACAAGACTTGTTCTACATGGCATTGTATGATTAAACAGCAGAACAAATTTCAGTGTTTATCTTCATTAATATGAAAAGCATAGTAATAGTTTATGTGCAGTTTATGTAGCATATGTAGTTTTTTAATATGGAAAGTACCATTCCTAAACTAGCTATGGAATGTTCTTCATAGGATATTATCTGACAGACTCTATAAATTAAGCATCATTCCATTTTGTGCAGTATGTGTAATGCATAGTTTTCTTGGAAATATAAGTGGGTGTTCTAGATAATGAATTTACTTGTAACTGAGCTAGGACCACTTCCTTGGTGGACCACTCTTTTGTGTGGTTTATTTCAGCACATACTGCTTCTTGGGATGTTTAAATGTGTTTGGTTTGTTTTAAAATAATAAAAATTAAGACATATGTGCTATAGTAAAAGGTAAAATGTAATTTGCATAGTGAGAGTTTTGGAAGCGTTGTGTATTATACAGAAGTTCTTACCTATCTAACAAGGCAGATCACAAGCCTTTTGGAAGACCTGAAAAGAAAGGAGGACTGGAAAAGAAACTCAGATGAGGAAGTTCTTGGAAAGCTCAATTCTATTAACTCTGAAAATAAAAGTATTTACCTTGAAAATGAAAGATTAAAGGTAAGATCGTTATAAATCATTGTCAAATAGCTCTGCATCTGTGCTACATTAATGAAGTAACCACATTCCTTCCTTTTGGCCCTTCTGTCTAGAGGTCCAGAACATATATGATAAATTTTTCCATCCATTTTTTAACAGGAAATGAAAATTAAACGTTGAAAATTTATCAGTGGAACTCTATTGCAAAGCTAGGAACAGGGCTGTCCAATCATCTGTCTGCTTAACCAGAATGCTGTTGATTTCACCATCAGTAGCTACAAAATTGCTTAACTGGAAATTGTTCTTTAATGTTTGCAAAACATTCTTTGAAGTTAAAGAACTGAGCTTAGCTCAATTATTAATCTCAATTTTAAAAGATTTTACAGGTTTTGTATTTAGTCTCCAAAGCACATGTGCAGATGTTCTCACGAACTGATAAATGAACAATGAGATATAATATTTATTTGACAGGATAAATAATTGTGTTACTCTCTTTAATGCCTGCAGGCCACTTGCTAGTAGCACTGTATGGTAGAATGTGTTGTTTTAATAACACTGCTACAGTTTCAATATTTTCTGTGTTCTATTCAAGGCTTCCCCTGTTACATTGGAGTTAAACAGTACTGATTCTGCTGAAAATGAGCAGCTAAATCTGCAAGCGAAGACAAAGTGGCAAGAAAACCTTGCTGAACAGTATAAAAATCAGGTAGCTAGCATATTTAAAATGTTCAGATATGGGTTTTTAATTTGCAAGGAGTTTTGAGGAAATTATGAAGTATTTGTTTCTAATAAAACAGATTTGTTGTCATGTTTATTTGTAACACTGAAGATGGTAGAGTGCCATTACAAGCCACATCCAAGAATATCCTCCACACTCTTACTAGTCCACATAATCCTTACTGAATTATGTGAAGCCTAGTTGAAGCACATTAAAGCCAAAAAAAGCTAATTATATACTCGCTTAGAAAAGGTTTACTTCCTCAAAAGCAAGCTGGCTACCCAATAAGCTATATTTAAAAAGGAACTTTTGAGTCTGGTGTCTTTATTACCTCTCCTTGGTCAGATCTTTATTTTTGCATTCCTAAGACCAGTAAACCAACACTCAGGTACAGTTATAAGTATCTTCTTATTTGCATAGGCAGCTCTGCAATGAAAAGACCATAAAACATAAATCAGACTTTTTATCAATTCCTTTTTTTTTTTACATTTGCATTTACAGCAATAATTTTTTTAACATTGATGTAGTATGTTGTACTATAGACACCATTTCACTGACAATCTTGGCTTATCTCTTTTTAAAATCATGGACAAGAGAAAAGAGACAAGAGACAATCACTTTCCTCAGTTCTACAGCCCATCAAAATATATGTATTCTCTTAAGCCATATATCTGAGGCAGGACAAGTTGTGCATTGGCTGCAATGTTGTTTTAGAGCATAGATTTAATCCTCACAGAAAAAGCATCTTAGATGTTAATGTTGTAGAATGGAGAAAAATGTTTTCTGATCCCATAAGTAATGTTTGCACAGCACTGTATGTGGCCTCAGTTGCCAGTATGTGTTTCTCTCTTTTCAAATAGAATAGAATAGACCAGGTTGGAAGATCCATGTAAGCTGCTTAGTACACCTGTATGTCATCTCCCCAAGTATATTGCAATCAAATTAAAATCTGGGTATTGCATAATGAACTGCTAATATTTGCATAATTTTGTAAAGGTTCATTCTGAGTGCTACCAAATATTTCCTGAAATGCAAGCAGAGATAGAAATGTCTACAACTTGTAACTTTGTGTTTTATAAAATACATGATATTACACAACTTGTATAGAATTTCAGATTTATTGCTGACATGGAGAGCCACTAAGTACTGTACCTATTAATTTACAGTTTTACTGTAGCATTTTTCTCCTGTGATGCTACTATGCAGGTGAGGGTCAAAACAGAGGCAGAGTTAAAGGTGTTAGAACATGCTCATGACTTGCTGAAAGGAGCTGAGGAAAAGCATCAAGAATACCAGGAAAAGCTCGCATATTGGGAAAGGATCCATGCACAAATATGCAAATTCCTTAGGGAGCTACAGGTTCAGGTGCTTAGAACATAATTTTTTAAAAAAATATATGACAAAATAATGTGGAAGAAAGTCTCTGGCAATTTTTTTTTCCTCTTAGCATGTAACACTTACTTGGTTCATTATTTTGCTTCATAAATCAAAAGCTGATTCTGTAGAAATAGCATAATGCAACTGTATTTATATAAATTAACTATGTGACAAGACTAGTTGCTTTGAGATTCTGTAAGCAAGTATATTCTTGATCCTTTTGAATACTTAATTCCTGAGATGTATTGCAGAATTCTTCCCTGGAAATAAATGTGAAAGTCTGCTTATTGTTTGCATCCAGTGGCATAATCTAATTCCTCACTAGTTTTGTTTTTAATGACTGGTTTATAAACCAAAAAATATTTGCTCATATCGTCATAAATATTTGCCCATATTGTCATGTTGTTGATGATGTTTAACATTCAAATGCTTGCATTGGTTGATAAAATATGTTTTAAGTGGATCATTTCCATTTTCAGTGGTGTTTTAGCGCTAGTGCTTGTATTTTCTCCTGTGCTTGAGTATGAATATTCCTCAGCCTTTTTTCCGTGATAACAATTTTTGTGGCAGGGCTGTGTTTCGGGATTCATAGAATGGTTTAGGTTGGAAAGGACCTTCAAGATCATCTAGTTCCAACCCCCTTGTCATGGCCGGGGACACCTTCCACCAGACCAGGTCACCCAAGACCCCTTCCAGCCCTGCCATGAACACCTCCAGGCATTCCGCTTTCTTTCTGTTTTTTTGTTTTGTTTTTCTAATGTGCTCTTGAGTTAAGAGAATACTCTTCTACCATGAATAACAAAGGTGTTTGAATCAGTAGCATGCAAAAGAGGCTTAATCATCTTCTTCTGTCAGTCAGAAAGCTTTA
Source organism: Melanerpes formicivorus (assembly GCF_026170545.1). NCBI lineage: Eukaryota > Metazoa > Chordata > Aves > Piciformes > Picidae > Melanerpes > Melanerpes formicivorus. The sequence goes on along the minus strand of NW_027142359.1, from coordinate 16,286,710 downwards.
GCAGTTTTGTTTTGTTTGAGATTTCTTGCCCAGATGACCTCTATAACATCAAATTTTGTTCTTGTTTGTGTCATATTGAATACTCCTTCCAGGAATGCTTGTAAGATCATAAATCTGTCTTTGTTTAGTGAAGTATGTAAGGAATGCATATATTAAATGATACATGTAATTTTAATCTAATTATGTTTGCCTGATAAATGCAAAAACCCTCTGAAGTATACTGAAGTAATTGGCAATATAGTTACTAGTCTGGTGGAAGAGCAATTACGTTTCAGCATTGAGTATTGGTGACATTCTTTAAAGATTCTTATTCTTGATTCTGTGATCACAATTTAGGAAAATCAGTTTACTACCCCTCTGCTGGGATTTTCTTCTGCTGCCCACTTCAGTCCGCTAGCTGAACAGTCTGTAATTCACATAAGCAAACCCAGCCAGATCTGTTCAAGTACTGACTAGAACTGCTTGAGGTAGTTCAGTGAATGATGGAGTGAATGACACCTTAATGGTGTCAGCAGGCTGCTGATGTGGCTGTTTATTCCTAATCTGCTGTGGATGGTTGGTAGCAAAAGCAATAACTTTATCACTAGTGTTATGAGATTTAAAAGAAAACACATTGAAGTTTGTCAGTCTGGATTCTGAGCTGGGGAAGATGCTTTGATTTCTTGCTTTCTTTAGCTTCTGCTACCTTCAGCTTCTGCTACCTCTTTTTATTAATTTGGCTGTCTTTGTGGTTTTTTTTTCTCCCCACTACTTTCTGAAATTCTTTGCCAGTCATTCCTATACTGTTCTTTGATAACTGTATATATATGCAGTGTTACTTTTATGCTTCTTGCGACTGTAGTGTGTGCAAATTTATTTTAGCTGGAGTCTGAGGCTTAGGAGTCAAAGTTCATAAGGAGATAGTCTCAGCCAATTCCTCATACACAAGGCTGTGTAAGCAGCATATGGGTTTTGTTAAGACTTCACTTCGTTACAGGACAGGTTTTCAGTCCTATTTTAGTCTGCTCCTTTGGCTGTATTTTATTTGTTTTAAATACAAGATAAAGTTTACTTGAAATTACATTTAAATTGTTTGATTGGATTTTATTAGGCAAGCTCACTTTATTCTCTAATACCCTGTATATAGGTCTCTTCAACTACAAAGAATGTGTCATTTTCACAGGAAGAAGACAGCGCAACTTCTGTGGGCAGCCATTCCCTCATGGAAGAAAACCATAGCATTCAGAAGAACTATGAAGATCTTAAAAGGTAACTTTTGAAAAATCTGGTTGCAAGCCATTCCTACCTTTTTCTGCTCTAGTGAATTATAATGCATTAATCTCTTTGTCATAAAGGCAATTAGAACAGATGGAGTTTCAAAATGAAGAACTTGCTTGTCAGCTCAAAAAAGAAGATGAGAGTCTTCAATGCAGTAAATTGCAGCTTGAAGAGAAAACTGCAGACTTTAATGGTTTAACCAGGCAACTGGAATCTGCTTTGGAAGATGGGAGAAAAATGGTATTGATAATTTCATACATTGCTTAATCTTGTTTGTCATTTTCTATCTTAAAATAGCATTAAAATCAAATATGCTTGAGAAGAGAAGATGGGAGAAGATTATTTTGCATGTAGGGAGCAATACTAAAAAGTTATCAGTAATTTTTGAATGTTTAAGCATGGATTGCACAGTTCAGCTTCTTTGCAGAATTTGGATTCTATTGAAATTAATAACAAAGTTCAGTGGACCCACATTTAATTTTCTTTTGGTGACAAATCATTTGATGTCACCTAATGTTAAATCCCACACATGTGGCAAAAAGTTTCTTAATCTTATCATCTTGTCTCTTTCTTACTTTCTTTGGAAGTGGCTGCATACAAGAACATTGGTGTTGAAATTCTTCCCGCTTTAAAGACTTGGCACATTCAATGTTAAGCAGAGATTTGTCACTTTGTAAAAAGGATGCAAACAGCAAATCATTGGAAGAGGAAATTCAGATTGCAGTGAAGGATAGAAGTTCGGTCATGAAGTTGTGATTTTTGTATCAGATTAATCATGTCGAAATAAACTACCTGGATTTTCTCAATAATGCCTGAGGATATTTATTTGGTTTGGAAAAAAATAACATTTGGCTTAGTTTACAAATGAGTTACAAAAGTGTCTCATTCCCAGTAATATTACAGTTTTTATTCAAATTGAAAATTCTTTCAAGTTTAGCCAGAATATTTCTGTGCATAAGAAATAAAGCATTACATGACAGAATAGGAAATTGTGCCATTAATGATAAGGTAAAAGAAAATCATTTAGTTTGGGCTTTAAGTGAAGTTAAGTGAAATATGCATCATTTCTGTTCTAGGTAGCTGAAGAACTGGAAAAGATGTCACACAAAGAACAAGCCCTTGAGGCAAAAATGCTAATTCTTGAAACTGAAGTGAGAAAGGGACAAGAAGAGAAAAAAAAGCTCCTCCGCATATCTCAACATGTAAGTACTGTTTATGACTTAAATTTACTTACCACATCACTATTTACAGTAAAAGTTCCTTTTACTGAGAAACACACTACTGATACAATTGATAAACACTTTCAAGAGCAGCAGGTTATACTGAACTCAACAATATACTTCGTATATTGACATTTCTAATAGTCTTAACAGATGCCTAATCTAATGAAATCCCTGCTAAGTGTATTACATATTTTTTTCCCCCTTTAGAATGAAAAGCAGTATGAAGTACATCTAAAAGAGCTGGAAAACAGGCTGCAGAAGTCAGAGAACAAGAACCAGAGCATGCAGAATTATGTGAAGTTTTTGAAAGCTTCATACATAACAATGTTTGGCTGAATTATTTAATTATAAAATACTTTTCAAGATTTGTCTCTTATTCTTATTTGAGGCAAGGCTATTGAGGACTCTGTCAGTATCCTGCAGGACTGAGTTCCATAATGATAGATCTTCCCCAGGAAAATTCCTGTTGTGGACAGGGGGATGCAGGCCAATTATACTGTATATCCTAGTGGCTGGTCACATATGTGCAATTTGTCTGGTATTACTGATATAAAGAACTGTTTTATTCATGGAACAGAAGTGAAAAGGCAGACTGTATGACCACAGTGATAGGTACATGTGGGGTATGCATACCAAGTTGTAAATTGGTCTGTGAATTTACTAGGTGAGGTCCTGTACTATAAAGTCTTACAAGCATCCCTTTAGTCCACGATAAATGCACATGATCACAGATTACCTTTCAGTTTGTCTGGGGAAAGACAACATCCATTAACTTGTTGCATAGTAATTTGCATATTTGATTTATTAATAATTATATTTATAATTTACTTTCTGTTACTGTAGAAATCTACAAATCTATCCTATTAAGACAGGAAAAAATACAGAGAGCATTAGGTTCCCTTCCTTTACTTTCCCTCTAGCTTAGCATCAATACAGCCCACACTGCTGCACTGCATGAAATAGTTACCACCACCAGGCTGTCCCATCCAGCCTTTTTTCCCTATATCCCACTATGATCTGCAATATACTATAGTAATATTTTACAAATAGAAGTAGGAAAGTATTTTAGATATAGATATGGTTGAAGCTCTGAATGTGTTGACATAAACTTTCATGATGACGTAGCTCCAGTAAGGTACTGAAGTATTTGCCCGAGTAAAAGAGCTGCTGTTCACTGAGGTGAGTAAGACCAATTTATGCCTCCAGTTAAACAGATGTAAATATTTAGCTAATACAAGATTAGTATAAAAATCAATTCCAATTGAGAAACTATTTGTTTTTCTTGATGTATGCTGTGATGTGTTTTATGAAAAGTAGTACATTCAGACAAACATAAGTCAGTTGGAATTTGTCTGAAAACATAGCTTAGCTCATACATGGGCAGTATCTGTTTGTTAAACATAGTGTTTCATTGTTGCATAGTTATAATGTTACATATAATGTTACATAGTTATAATGTGTGTCTTTTTGTCCTTTTTTTTTTCCCCAAGTGCTTATCCATCCTATCAAATCCTGGTATGAGCTAACAATCTGCTTGTGTGTACTTTTGAATAATAATAATTTATTATATAGAATATGCGGCTAGCAAATATTTCTCTTAATCCAGACTTTCCTTTTCTTCATCTTCAATCACTGGCATATACATCCATGATCTTTGAAGACTTTAGAAACATATTAAAAATGAAGACAGCATTTTCCAAATGATGGTGATGTTTTTGTGGCTCTCCATTATTGCGTTTTTGTTTTGGGTGGGTTGGTTGGGTGGGTTTTTTATAGTAGAAATAGGCTACTAGTCACAAAGATCACTTATTTTTTCTCAGTTCATTTTTGTATTGTTTTTAGCTTAATTTGTTATTTGCAATTTCTTTTTTTGTCATTTAGAGACAGAAAGTTACTGTGATTTAAAAAAAAAACCAAAAAACCCAGAATGAAATTACTTTTCTAACTACTTAAGGATCTGGCATTTACCCGTAGATCACTGTTGGTATTTTAGGTAGTTCTCACCTTATTAATTTTACAGCACAGAAAGCTGTGTGCCGTGCTGCAGAGTCCTTGGATACAGCTATACTGAAGTGATTTAATTTTTTGATTCTGATATTTTATATCCAAATGTGTACATGTTATGTTTTATATCACAGCATTGGTGGTATAGTGGTGAGCATAGCTGCCTTCCAAGCAGTTGACCCGGGTTCGATTCCTGGCCAATGCAGTCTACCTTTTGGTGTCCTTCTGGGGTTCATACTGGGACCAGTGCTGTTTATATCTTCATCATGGCACAGAGAGGGGGATCGGGTGCGCCTTTACCAAGTTTGCAGATGGCACCAAGCTAGATCTTGAAGAACTGATCTGAACTCCCTATACCTGCAATTCTTAATCTGTCATAAAATGGACATCAGTGCCTTGTTTCTTGCTGGTTTTGAGAAGCTGCTGGGGGGCCTTCCTCCTTTAATCCTGTTTGCCAATTACCTTACTATTTGTGGCTTAAGGTTGATTGAAGAGCGTTCTTTTTCTGATCTATGGCACTGCTATAAATCCTACTGTAAGATGGAGTTGTTCCAGTCTCAGCACAGAAACTCAGTAATTTCTCTCTGGGCATCTGCCTCCCTAAATGATATCTTTATAGAAGACACGTAGTGTTCACTGAGCTTCATAAGGATGACTCCTCAGTTGAATGTGATAGGCTACTAGCACTCCATTTCTTTTGACTAGTCCTTTTATCTGTTTAATGGTGAATGAATTCAGTATTTGGATTTTTGTTGAAAAGTTTCAGGAGGGATCATTATCATGTAGCTCAAAATGTCTTCTGCTAGAATAGTGTCCAGTGTCCTGCCTTGGAAAAGGGCCAGGTTAAACTTTTTGTGCCCAAATCACTTTGTTCGTGATCTTCCTACAGGAAAAGTGACTTAGCTTACTCCACTGACAAGCTCTTTAGCAGTCTAACATCTGTGTACAGTCCTTAGTGCACTGGGAGGCCTAAAGCTAGCCAGCACAAACTGAGATCAAAAGTGGGCCTGACAGGAAAGTGTTGTGCAGAGTGTGAAGTAGACACAATGGTTTAATCAGATTTCTTCTTGCTTTTTCAGTGAAAGATTCCTGCTGATGTTTTGAGACTGACATAGCTCAAGCATGTTCCTTAAGGCCAGAGAAGTGAGAGCACTGTGTTGATGTCCACTGCTGGAGAACTGAAGGAGTCAAAAATGCAAGTTTATTGCAGTCACACAGGTCACATTATACATTTTAGTCCAGAATATTTTCTTGTGTACTTACAGCTGAACAGTAATCATATAGCAGCTGTTACTCAGTAGGAAAGCTTTCAAGCCTTTGAAGGTGGAGTGTGTTTTATATTGCCATCCACTATCTGCACCTATCACTCTGGATTCTTGATGCAATGCTTGTTGTCTGGAAATCTTTGGATAAGGCTTTTATAGGTACTAACAGTCCAAAGGAATATCATCCTAGTGATAATAAATCATTCCCCCTCAGAGAAATGCTGGTTTTATTACCAATAACATTATTTCCAGGAGGCAAGTGGCTTATAAACAAGCCTTTTTTGTTTGTTTGGGAGACCTGATCAAATACTTGATTAACATATTGTAATACTTTTATGGCAGATTAATCTGCTCCATTCAGAAGTGATAGGGAAAAGGATATTTTTATGTTTAGAGACTCTGCTGCTATCTTGCCTCCCTCTTAGGGCTGAATAAACAGTATTTTTTTGGTTGTAAAACTGTACCTTTATCAACAATGAAAGTATTTTATATGGCACTCTTCCTTTTGGTGGTACTACTACAAATTGAAGCCAGGTTACACTGGTTACGCCTTGCATGCTTTTCATCCAGTTCAATCTTTCAAAAAAATCTTTGATAACATCTAATTTCTAGAGCAGCTCCCATCAATGTCTCAGGCATGCCAAGCCCTGGTTCATTATCACCGTGACCACATTCCTATTCTTAGCAAAGATTCTCCTTTGCAGAACAGCAGCCTACTCTGCTGTGGCAGCAGTCCACTTACTAATTTACAACTCCACCCACTAAATGCCATTGTGAATTATAAACTACCCAAGTAAACCATGTATTTTTAACAGCCTTAATTTTGCCATCATGCCTGTTTATAAAAGTCAAAGACCTTTTTTGAGTGCAGAAATGCTAAGCTGGCATTTCAGGTTATTCTTGGGACATTGGCTATTCCTCCACAGTAAGGTTTCCTCCTCCTGAAAAAAGTCAGTATACCAATATGTTGCAAAATGCAAACTGTTTTGAAGCAATGTTTCATCCTCTTTCTAGGGTGAAAAACCTTAAATCTGTAAAAAGAGCCCAGCCTAGGAGCTTCTAATTCTTTGTGCAAAACCTTTGCTAGAACAAAAGCAAACTGATCTGATTCTGTTCTAGACTTTATTTCCAATTTGTTTCTGAATTTCTTGCCATGCAGTAGAGAATTAGGTCCTTTTCTTTATAAAACACATAAAACATGGTAATGACATCAGTATCTACATGCCATTGTTCAGGTTGGTTTGTTGTGTTGTTGTTTTGTTTGTTTGCTTAATTTGATTGTACTGGAGCAGAGATGACATTTGAACTGAAATGGAATTTATTGCAGCAATTTTCACCCACAGTCTGGTAGTCACTAACAGGTGCTTAGCTCAAAGTACACAAGTGACGCCTTTCAGAGGATCAATGATTCAAAACCCAACTTTTCTCTTTTTTCTTACAGATACTTCATGGCTTGCCATATTGGAAAATAGCTTGATAATCAATACAGTTATATGATGTCTGCAGTACCCCATCAAAGCTGCAAAGTACATGGATTCATAAGTAGTGTTAGTTTATTTTTGTTTAATGTAGAACAGAATTAACCAGGTTGGAAAAGACCTTCAAGATCAAGTCCAACCTATCACTCAACACCATCCAATCAACTAAAACATAGCACCAAATGCCTCATCCAGTCTCTTCCTAAACACTTCCAGTGATGGTGACTCCACCTCCTACCTGGGCAGCCCATTCCAATGGCCAATAACTCTTTCTATGAAGAACTTCTTCCTAGCATCCAGCCTAAACCTCCCCTAGCACAGCTTGAGACTGTGTCCTCTTGTTCTGGTGCTGGTTGCCTGGGAGAAGAGACCAACCCCCACCTGGCTACAACCTCCCTTCAGGTAGTTGTAGAGAGCAGTAAGGTCTCCCCTGAGCCTCCTCTTCTCCAGGCTAAGCAACCCCAGCTCCCTCAGTCTCTCCTCATAGGGCTTGTGCTCCAAACCCCTCACCAGCTTTGTTGCCCTTCTCTGGACATGTTCCAGCAAGTCAACATCTTTCCTAAACTGAGGGAACCAGAACTGGACACAGGACTCAAGGTGTGGCCTAACCAGTGCTGAGTACAGGGGCACAATCACTTCCCTGCTCCTGCTAGCCACACCATTCCTGATACAGTCCAGGATGCCATTGGCTTTCTTGACCACCTGGGCACACTGCTATCTCATGTTCAGCCTACCATCAACCAGTACCCCTAGCTGTTGTTTAAAACCAGCAAGTTCCAGAAGCGTGTCACATAATAAGGTTTTAAATATCCTTTTCCTCTTCTGCCTTTGGTGTTCATTGTTTGCCCACAACATAGACTAATTTTGAAAAACAGTAAAGTGACAGAGAAAATGTGTCACAATAAAATTTCAGAACCATCCAAGGTATGATGAGGAACCAGACAGAGGCTATGATATTGCTGAAAATCATTACGCTACTGGAAATCTTGCTTCGAGACCTGGTTGAGAATTTATACAGGAAGACAAAGTGGTCTGTGATTGCCCATTGGAATGGGCTGCCTGGGGAGGTGGTGGAGTCGCCATTGCTGGAGGTGTTCAGGAGGAGACTTGACAGGGTGCTTGGTTGCATGGTTTAGTTGGTTGGGTGGTGTTGGATGATAGGTTGGACACGATGATCTTGAAGGTCTCTTCCAACCTGGTCTGGTCTGGTCTGGTCTGGTCTGGTCTGGTCTATTCTATTCTATTCTATTCTATTCTATTCTATTCTATTCTATTCTATTCTCCTTTTGTCAGTAGCTTCTGGCCTCCATCTTCCTAACCCCAGAGCTCAGGTATAGTTTTGTAGAGTAAGGATAATGGCTCTGGAAGAGGTTCAGCAGGATCAGAAGGACCTGAAACTAGCAGAAGATAGCATCTCTGTAGGTTGTAGCCTGCTGTTGATAACAATCAAGGGAGAGGAGAGTATCTTTAAATAATATGAAACTATATGCTTGCATTTCTCTGGAATTAAGTGTAAGCTGAATGATCTTGTTCATACTGCAAGAATTTCAACTCTAAATATGTATTTTTTTTAAATGCATTTTCTTACAATTTCAAATAAATGTCCTACTTTACTAGGATTATGGTTTAGGAGGAATTTCACATGGATGTTTCTAAAGTTACATAATCCTATATTTCTCTACAGTGAAAAATGAAATTCAAGTTCTATAAATGGAGAATTCAAATGTTGTTCTGACATTTACTGGTGACATTCCAACCTGCAGGAACTTGATGCAGATATCCTCAAGCACCTACACGTTTTATGAAGCATTTATGACTCAAAACCAGAAATTTAAGTACTTCTTGTCCTGCTTGCATTTCATGGGAGATTTGCCTGGACAGAATCATTCAGAGGAGCTTGCTGATTTCTCTTTCACTGTGCACATAGAAAAACAGAAGGGAAGTGCGGCTGGTTCTAATGATATATTTCTAGTAGTAGACTTATCATCCCAAGATCTGAAACAAAACCAACCTCCCTAGAGTGAAATAAATCCCAGTAACAGAAAAAAATGCCCTCCATGCTGTTGTTTGGTGGAAGACATCCTTTGAATCCTGCTAGGTACCGCTTGTTTATAGCATTCTTGGCATGGTTCCACTCCCAAACTTAGTGTGCTTAAGGAATACTCTTATCTGCTGATGGTACTGGGAACAGTGATCTCCACTGCAGTTCCTTTTTTTTCTAAGATACCACTTGCTAGGATTCAGCTCTTCTGGATTCAGTTACCAAGCTAATGTCTGGAAACAGAATGACTTTATCATTTACATGTCTTGTTTACATCATTTACAGTCTTGTTTCTTTCTAGGAGTGTAACCATTTCTCAATCATTGCCATCACATCTGGATTTGAATGGTGAATATCAATAATTTTACTTCTGTCTCCTCACTGTATTTAATGAACTAAAATTATGTATTAAAATAGGAACTTTGCTCCACCCATCCAGTCCCCTTTGGAGCACTTTCCATTAGCACATTAATGGAAAAAATAGTGTCTGTTTTTGTGCAGGTATGTTTTATGAAGGTGCTTTATTTGAACAGTCAAGCAAAGTGTGAAGACTCCAAATGCCCAGGGACCCTGCATTTCTTAAGGCCTCTAAGCACCCTTTCTCACTGTGCCTTGTGGCAAACTCACCTTACACTCGATCTAACTGTTCTTCATGGTTTCTAAAAGGACATCTTGATAATATGATTGTCCTTTCTTTGAACAAAGACATTTGTGAAGTGACTTCCTCCTTTCAAACTTTTTTCCAGGCAGGAGCAAAAGCATTTTCTAAAGCGTATTTTGGAATTTAGATCAGAGTTGCATTACAAACACCTTTGCACACATTGGAGTTTAATGCCTGGGTTTTCTATTCACTGCAGCTGCAACACGCCAAGTGAAGATGTGATTTAGCCGCAAGATTTGTTGTACAATTCCATTTTGTCTTTGCTTTGTATCTTGCTATTTACATTAGCTGTGGGAGTTTCAGAAACTCCCGAGGATGTACATCCTAGAGATTATACAATTCTACAGTGAACATTTTGTTTTGAATAGCCTTTTCATTTTTCTCACAAATGGCACATTTCAGTGACAGCTGTAATTGGGCCAATCAAGTACCGGAAACAAGATAATCAAGCCAAAAAAACCTCAGTGGGAACTCGGTAATTATCCTCTAGTGCTATTTCTTTCTGTTTGCCTCTAGCATATGTATCACAGTATCACAGTATCACTTAGGTTGGAAAGGACCTCGAGGATCATCGAGTCCAACCTGACACCGCAGACCCCATGACTAGACCATGGCACCAAGTGCCACGTCCAATCTCCCCTTGAACGTCTCCAGGGTCGATGACTCAACCACCTCCCTGGGCAACCCATTCCAATGCCGAATGACTCGCTCGGTGAAGAACTTCCTCCTCACCTCGAGTCTGAACCTCCCCTGGCGCAGCTTGAGACTGTGTCCCCTTGTTCTGGTGCTGGTTGCCTGGGAGAAGAGGCCAACTCCCTCCTGGCTACAACCACCCTTCAGGTAGTTGTAGAGGGCAATAAGGTCACCCCTGAGCCTCCTCTTCTCCAGGCTAAACAATCCCAGCTCCCTCAGCCTCTCCTCATAGGGCTTGTGTTCAAGGCCTCTCACCAGCCTTGTTGCCCTTCTCTGGACACGCTCAAGTGTCTCAATGTCCTTCTTAAACTGAGGAGCCCAGAACTGGACACAGTACTCAAGGTGCGGCCTAACCAGAGCAGAGTACAGGGGCACTATGACCTCCCTGCTCCTGCTGGCCACACTATTCCTAATGCAGGCCAGAATGCTATTGGCCCTCCTGGCCACCTGAGCACACTGCTGGCTCATATTCAGGTGGCTGTCGATCAGCACACCCAGGTCCCTCTCTGTCTGGGAGCTCTCCAGCCACTCCGACCCCAGCCTATACCTCTGCATGGGATTGCCATAGCCAAAGTGCAGCACTCGGCACTTGGACTTGTTGAAAGCCATCCCATTGGACTCTGCCCATCTTTCCAGTCGGTCGAGGTCCCTCTGCAGAGCCTTTCTACCCTCTAATTGACTAACATCTGCCCCTAACTTTGTGTCATCTGCAAACTTGCTGATGACTGACTCTACCCCTTCATCCAGATCATCAACGAATATGTTGAAGAGGACAGGGCCCAGCACTGATCCCTGGGGGACACCACTGGTGACTGGCCTCCAGCTGGATGCGGCACCGTTCACGACCACTCTCTGGGCCCGGCCCTCCAGCCAGTTCCTAACCCAGCACAGAGTGTAGTGGTCCAATCCACAGGCTGACAGCTTAGTCAGCAGTTTGCTGTGGGGGACGGTGTCAAAGGCCTTGCTGAAGTCTAGGTAGACCACATCCACAGGCCTCCCCACATCCACCAGGCGGGTCACCTGATCATAGAAAGAGATCAGGTTGGAGAGGCAGGATCTGCCCTTCCTGAATCCATGTTGGCTGGACCTGAGCCCTTGGCCATCCTTCAGGTGCGCAGTTATTGCTGCCAGGATAATCTGCTCCATCACTTTCCCTGGCACTGAGGTCAGGCTGACTGGCCTGTAGTTTCCAGGTTCCTCCATCCGACCCTTCTTGTGGATGGGGACCACGTTGGCCAGTTTCCAGTCATCTGGGACCTCACCAGTGAGCCAGGACTGGAGGAAAATGATGGAGAGTGGCCTAGCTAGCACATCCGCCAGCTCTCTCAGCACCCTAGGATGGATCCCATCTGGTCCCATGGACTTGTGGATATCCAAGTGGCTCAGCAGGTCCCGAACTAACTCCTCATGGATTTCCAGGGTATTACTCTGCTCCCCGACCCCAACGCCCAGCTCCGGAGACCACTCGTCCTGAACTCCTGCCTTGCTGTTAAACATTGAGGTAAAGAAGGTGTTCAGGACCTCAGCTTTATCCTCATCCTCAGTAACTGTGTAGGCCAAATCTGACCGGAAATCTGTAATAGCAACTGCCCTCCTTAACAGATTCTCTAGAAATTGCCTTATTCAGTCCTAAATTTGCTGGGGTTTCCTGCTTTGTAAAAACTTATGTTTTAAAATCTTACAGTTACTAGACTCACAGTATCATCTACTCAAATAGGGGAAAACTGTATTTTACTGTAGCTATTACCGCCTCAGTAAATATTTTAGCCTGGAGAAGAGGAGGCTCAGGGGAGACTTTATTGCTGTCTACAACTACCTGAAGGGAGGTTGTAGCCAGGTGGGGGTTGGTCTCTTCTCCCAGGCAACCAGCACCAGAACAAGAGGACACAGTCTCTAGCTGTGCCAGGGGAGGTTTAGGCTGGAGGCTAGGAAGAAGTTCTTCACAGAAAGAGTTATTGGCCATTGGAATGGGCTGCCCAGGGAGGTGGTGGAGTCACTATCACTGGATGTGTTTAGGAAGAGACTGGATGGGGTGCTTGGTGCCATGGTTTAGTTGATTAGATAGTGTTGGATGATAGGTTGGACTCGATGATCTCAAAGATCTCTTCCAACCTGGTTAATTCTATTCTGTTCTGTTCTATTCTGTTCTGGTCTATTCATTTATAATAGTGAGCCTTATACTTGTGCCTGTCCACAAAGAAAGAAGAGATGCATCTTCGAACTGTAGACTTGGATTAATTACTTAAGGGTATATCCAAGGTTGCCAGATTTGTTTTCAGGTTTTAGTGATTTACCATCTACATTGGTCTAAGATAATATAAATTGAGTGCTTACAAAAGGAGATCAAAATGAAGACTCATATATGCTTGCAAAGTTTTGTTAAAGAGCATATGGATTACAGAAATCCCTCCAAGATGAATGCCCAAGCAGTTTGTTTTGGATGGATGGCTAGATGTGGAATGGGTAGTTTTAGGTACAATGTCTGACTGTGCTGTCAAGTTGCTCTAAGGAGGAGATTATTTCTTATATGATAGATGAGGCCTCTGGTGGGGCATGTGAGATGTGGTCAGACTTCCTGAATTATCTTTCCATTGTATGTATTTGATTAGCCATTCAGAAGCTCAAGTTTCTGAATTTAAAAATCTGGAGTTAATTATCCTTCCTTAATGTTTATCGCACTGGAATGGATTAATCATCCTTTGAACTAGATTGTTTCCATACTGATACATTACTCAAGATTAACTTTGATTTATTAAAATTTTATTAACTAAAAATCCATAGGCCATTAACAAAGGCTCTCTGTCAGCACCAGTCTCAGACATTTCCTTCAAAGCAGTAAACTCTTCTCAGTAAGCTTCTCTGTTTGTTCTGCTTCTGCAATGGCTTTAGATGATGTTCTCTGTGCTCTTGCCCATTGCTAGCAGAGTCTGTTGCCAGTGCTCAGAGGCAAAAGCACACATGGTGGCATTCAAACTCTCACACTTGTATGAGAAATGTGTGGACATGTAACATATTTCAGGCATGTACACAAACATTAAAAAAAGGGGTTGTGAGCAAAGTGTGAGTTTATGTATTTGTGGTTGCAGCTATTGTGCCCTCAATTCAAACTATGCTAATTTTGTCTGGCTTACCGGCTATTGCCAGCTAAATGAAATAATACTCCCATACAGAAGTATCTTAGAATGCTTGGCTTTGTTCCTCTACTTTGCTTCCCTTCCTTCTTTAAAAATAATGTTTTCACAGAGTTTTGTTGGAAAAGAAACTCAAATTTGTGAACTTTGGTATCTTTGCTTGGAGACTGTATGCAGCTTTTCCCACACATCCTCAGACATGCTGTTATTCTTAATTAAGAAAAAACAGAGAAAACAAGTTTTAATTCACACAATGTGAATTATATTAAAGGAAGCAACCTCTATACTCAGTCTCTGGCTAATCCACTTTTTGATATTCTAACAGTACCTGATAGAGTCAAGGGCCAGAATTTTATTGCAACTCCATAGAAGTTTTGCCAGTGACGTCAATACAGCTAGGACTTTGCCGTATGCTTTTCTGCTTACTGTGTGTGAAGTAAAAGTCTGTAGCTGTTTTCTGAAGCTAGAATTTTTGTTTTGTTCAGAACTATAGAGAACTGTGGACCAATTTAACCTGGCCATGAACAAGTACATCACCTTTTTAGTCAAATTCTGGTCTTGCCCACTTGACAATGTCTGGATTAAATGTCCACAGATCCTGTAGGACAAAAATAACTTCCATGTGTTGAGTCACTTAAATCTGCCAAATGTGAGGAATTATTTTGCCCATCATAATTCAATGTGTGAATTTGGCAGTTCCAGTGGCATTGCACCACAAATCACATTTCTTAAATATGTCTCTAATGATGTAAAATTCATAGGCTAAGGCACCTGGTAACCATCTGACAGTGTCAAGACATTTGATATTAATTTCAGAGCTCTTACTATTCCACTATGTAAAACTTAGTATTGCCATCTTGGTAGTTAATATACATAAGTGCTGGCAAATAAAAACACTGTGTTTGGACTGCATACCTGTCTGCAATGACTTGACTGTGGCCACATTTCTGGAATTAGAAGTAACAGACAGTGTTCGTATGAATGCCTCTCCTAAAAACATGTTGCTGACAGCTGTTGTATTTTCTAGGCACAGAAACACTAAAAGAAGCTATATTTAGATTCCTTTAAATAAATAATCAGGGGATTTGTAGTTCTTAACAATGACCTTAAACTCTGAAACCAAATGATAAATTTGGGTTGAATCTCTCGAGCATCTGTTCAAGACTAAGGATGTTGAATAGCTTTTCAATTACATTGACATCATTAGTTGAAACCCTTCTTCATAATAACTATATCAAATCTTATAAACAAAAGGAGGTTATGATTGAAAGTTGTCAAACTAGATTAACATTCTACTCACATCAAACAGTAAAACTTATATAAGACACCCAGGAAATCCCAGGCCAATATCCTGAACTAAATTAGCTTTTTATTATTCTACTTATTCTTCCCAAATACTCACTGTATATCAAACTCCTCATTCACCTCCATTTGCTTTGAGAAGTTCTATTTTTCATATGTTGGACAAAGAATCTCTTGTAAAGCTGTGCTTGCAAGTGAACAGGCCCTAATTTCAGCAAGATTCCACCTAGTGCATCTTTCAATGTTAGCAGCTCAGGTACATGCCATCTCCTGTGTCTTTACTAGCAGTATATCACAGGAATCAATAACTGGAAAAAAATTGCCCTATAGTATTGCAAAAAGAAGACAAGAAAAACCTGCAGATGCCCACTTGCCAGACTACTGAAGTAAGTCCTCCTGTTGAGAGGCATGAGTATCCAAGAGCTCTCACATTGAGAAACTGTCCTGCCCTTGCCGACATCCTCTGAGCCCCAGGCACATCCAGCCCTGGTAAGCAGGAAAAAAAAAAACCAACCACCAAACTCTTTTCTTCCTGCCTTGAGGATCAAAAGGAACTGGAACCATCTGAGCAACCCTTTGCTTTTTTACTTGGCACTGGATATTCTGTCCCTTGCATCATCAGTAGTGGTTGAGAAGTTTTCCACAGGAAAG
Organism: Melanerpes formicivorus; assembly: GCF_026170545.1. NCBI lineage: Eukaryota > Metazoa > Chordata > Aves > Piciformes > Picidae > Melanerpes > Melanerpes formicivorus. Next base: position 16,271,004 of record NW_027142359.1, on the reverse strand, counting down.
AGTAGTTTGCTTGAATCTGAAAGGCTTTTTTGCCTTTCTCACAATTTCAAATACACTTTCAGGGTTGGAGAACTCGTGAACTGGAGAAAACTAAACCAAGTGGTATCTGCTGTACGATCAGGAGCTCTTTGCAGTCAAGTGAGACAAGGAATCAGCCCCCAAAAATAAATACCAAGCACCTGGTTGAACCTGGTTGGGGTTTACCTTCCCATTCCCAAATAAACTCAAAAATTGAGGAAGTTTTAGATTCTCCAAATACAGGCATATGACAGGAGCTGAATGAGCATGGAAGTGCACACACACCAGATCCAGTTTATACCTTGGAAAATGTTGATACAAATGTTTAAAAAACAATTTGTCATTCAGTACAACCTTGTGGGTGGTTTCTGTGATCTTTTCAGCTGGGTGCTAGTGTTAGTAGATCTCCTTAAATCTTCCCTTCAGTCATCCAAACCCAGAAATGCAAGAGACTAGGAATGAAACTAAATCCCCAGGGGTGCTTGTTTGTTACTCTTCTGCCTAAACATCTTGTTTGTCATGGATTTACTCATTAAAGTTACTACCACTTTCTAGGAAGTTGCAGTCTGCCTCTTCCACAGTTGCTACACTTACAGAAATATTTGCAGAGGCTGAATCATTTTAGAGCTGCTAATAATGTGTATTCACAGCAGGAATGAGGAAAACAACCAGCTTCACCACAGAGGTATGACAGAAACATACCTCCAAAGGAAAGATGTGTGATTGAGTTTCAGCCCAGCATTTTTTTATGTCTTTGGTCTGTATGCTTTTCAATGTTTCTGCACAAAAATAAAGGTTTACGTCATCATGATACTCATGGTGGATTATGCAGGAATATTCTTGGTAGTAGTGTTTTAGTACTAGCACTGGAAAAGGGGGGAGGAAATGAAATGCAGCACAGTATTACTTCTGTCTTTCATCTGCACAAACTCTCAAATCAGGTTGATTCTGTCCAAATTCCTAAAACATAGTTGCTCTCCTATGCGTAACATCATCAAACTCTCTAGGCTGCTGTATCAGTATCAAATGAAATTAATTATGGTCCCATATTATTAAAAACGTGTGATAAGAGTGGTGCAAAAAATGGCCATAACAACTCAGCTGTGAAATGTTTGGCAGCTGTTGCAACCATGGAAAGGTCTCAGGGTAATGGAAAAAAATATTGATTATTCTCCATTCTGCATTACACTCTGCATCAGTGCCTTTTCCATAGTAAGTTAAAGCTGATCCAGGCTATAAATGATTTATGTCATACTCATCTATACCAAATGTTAATTAAAAAGAATCATTTGCTTAACATCAAAATGTGTTTCTGTTAGGTTGCCTTTAATCAGCATATGAATTTTATGTATTTTCATATCTGTGTATACTCAGACCTCATTCACGTGGTTCCCAACATAAAGCAAAGAATGTGTTGATGTGAAGGTCCTCTCTAGAAGTTCCCAAAGATGGTGTTTGCTCTACATTTATGGTTTGTATTCAAACCAAGTGTTCACATAGGTGTCATATTTTCAAGAGCTTTTGCACATTTCCTGCTGCAAAACTCACAGGTATTTTCAGCAGCACTCAACTTTTGAAGATATATGTGAGCAATGAGTGATATATTTTTACATCAAACTCACAGAACATTAAATATAGTCCTGGACCAATTCCTTCTTATTTACACATTTCTCTTTGATCTCAGAGTCTGACCAGCATGACAGCTGGACCTCAGCCATGGAGGTTTTCTGCATTCAGAGCAAGTAGTTCTCTCGCATCTGGTTCTGTACTGGTGCTTTGGTTTGTTCACAAATCTCCAGCTCCTCTCTGCAGGCAGCTTTTGCAGAGGTGTTTGACTGCAAATACAGTCAAGAATGGACTTTTGCCCCAACATCCAATCAGTGTGGAGGGTCCTTAGGAAATCAGCACAGCTGTGTATTAGATGAAACGCCTCCTTCTAAATGTCTTCAGTGTCTTGCTTACTCTGTTTTGAGCATTCCACAGTAAAATGCTGATTCTTATGCCCACAGATTGTAATGATGGTCCTAGGGAAAATTAAATATTTTTGTGACAATATATGTTACTGGTTGCTATATTCATGGATACTCTCTTGCAGGAATTTTCTTAACCAGTAACCATATCTGACTGAACCATGGATATTTAATCCAGTGATGACATTCAGTTTCTGTCTAGTTCTAGCTTTGAACTTCTGTCAGTCTGTAAAACATAATGAAGCATTTGTGATCTCATTCTGGTAGAGAAAAACTACAGATCAAAAGAAAGTCTTTTATGTTTCCTTCATTTATTCATTTTATTATTCACAGTTTTAATTCTACAGGCTGTGGTCTACCAGATGCAAATGTTTAATTAACAATTAGCGAGCTGTATTGATTTTGATGAAATCATTAAAGAACTTACTTCAAAGATGCCACATGGATTATATTTAGTGCTAAATTAGCATGCTTGATCTATTTTTAAGTAAGGGCCGTTCAAAAGATGTATGTACCTTTGCGAGGAGTTAAGAATAGCCTGCAAAAGCATTAAAAGGAATAACAGAATAGTGCACTGCTGCACTGCACTTTAAGCTGAGCATTGCCGATTCCATTTTACTACATCAGAGGTGCTCTCTCCTGCCTACTGATTATGTTCACTGATACTTGTAATAAATCTATTGCATTCATATTATTATATTCCAGTGACACATGTAATAAAAAGATTTTGGTGGACAAATAAGTATTTACCTCTCAGGGTGCAGATGACACTGGCACAGTCTGGGCTTTTGTCTGCAGCACTGGCAAGGCAGCAGAGACCCTGTGGATCATTTGTACAGGATTTTTAGCAGCCCTCCAGTTGATGATGGTGTCAGTGACATATGGCATTGACCAAAAGCATGAAGCAGGCAAGGGTGAGGGGCAGATGCCATGGAGCTGGGTTGTGTTGCAGGAGTCAGCACAGGCAGAGGGAAGGGGAAGCTAAAGAACCCTGGGATGAAGTTATACACTGCTGAACACTGAGGAGAAAACAGTGCTCCCCGGGGGCCCAGCCCAGGAGTAAGGACAGATCTGTGCCATTTCAGTATAATCAGAGTTGCATTCAGGTGGGAACTTTCCCTTTCTCCAACCTGTGTTTATCCTTTTAACAAAGCTAAAATGTGAGTGAAATAAACGGAAACTTCACACCCAGAGGTAGTTTCCACTATTTATGGGGTTTTTTTTGTCACAAGATGAAGTAAAAGGACCATGCACAGGACCTGAACACATCCTTCTTCTTGCTTTTTTCTTTTGTTTTGCATTTTGTTTTGGCCTAAACCCACTGATAGATCTTTCACTTTTTATTAGCTCACAAGTATTGCTCTCGAAAACATCAGGAGCAATTGCCCAGAAAAATGAAAAGTCTGCACAATGTCAGTCAAAACAGTCTCCTGTTTCTTTCTGAGCAAGAACAGCATGGAGGAAGCAAGCTCTGCACAAAAACATGATGTATAAACAGCAATGAAAAGTCCAACGGAAGTGTAATCAGAAAAATCCAACTGAAAATTTTAAGTCTGGTCATTTCCTCACTGGAGGAAAGACCACTGTCAAGTACAGTGGGAAGATAGTAGGAGCTGGATCAACAGTCACTGTGAAGACAGCCTGAGGAACCACTTCAGAAAAACATCAGAAAATTTCCATGTTTATTTGTTCTGAATTGTCTGTCTAATTGTGCTCAGCTGGCTATGACCAACAGCGTCCTGGCCTGTATCATGAATGGTGTGGCCAGCAGGAGTAAGGAGGTGATCATGCCCCTGTACTCAGGACTGGTGAGGCTATGCCTTGAGTACTGTGTTCAGTTTTGCACCCATCACTGCAAGAAGAACGTGAAAGTGCTGGAGTGTGTCCAGAGAAAGGCAACAGAATTGGTGAAGGATCTGGAGAACAAGTCATATGAGGAGTGGCTGAGGGAACTGTGATTGTTTGGACTGGAGGAGACTGAGGAGAGATCTCACTGCTCTCTGCAACTACCTAAAAGAAAGTTATAGTGAGATAGGGGTCAGTCTCTTCTCCCTAGCATCAAGTGATAGAAAGAGAGGAAATGGCCTCGAATTACACCAGGCTAGGTTTAGGTGGGATATTAGGAAACATTTCCTTACTGAAAGAGTGGAATAGGCTGCCCAGAGAGCTGGTGAAGTCACTGTGCCTGGAGGCATTCAGAATTGTGTGGACACAGCACTTCAAGACGTGGTTTAGTGGCCATGGTGTTGTCAGGTCAACAGTTAGATTCAATGATCTTAGAGGTCTTTTCCAAACAATACAATTCTATTATTATAATACATTAACTAATAGAAAGAGCCTCTAGAAATGTACCTGTCATTGAAGGAAAAACTTCTTGTTCTCAGGCACAAAAAGGGATTTTGAACAATTTGCTGTGTCACAGAAAAGAAATCTTACTCAGCAAAGCAAGAAAATGAGCTCTTTGGCCAATCAGACATTTCAGGCACTTCAGTTCTTCTCTGTGCCTTTGTGGCTTACTCCCTGATTTTCCACTGTGTGCTGAAATATCAAGTCAGTCCCTTCAAGGAGGATAGGAGGAATGTAAAAACCCTTCTGTGGTGTCTGACAGTTTCAGCCTTTCACTTCAAACTCTTTGTGACACTTTATGCTCACTAATTTACTACTGCTGCTGCAACCTCAGTATGATTAATAACACATGCTTATACTTACTAAAATACTCACTCCAGAGTGTCCTAGGCTATCATCTGGAAAGAGCATCCAAAGGAGGTTTTCTCCTGAGATAAATACAGAAGGTCATCGGAAAACCAAGTTGAATGTTCTGTATTCCATGTGTGTTCCATCCTCTCAGATTAGGTTTTAATAAATCAGACTCTTCAGCTGCAACTTTTCTCTACTGCCAGAGACCAGACTAAAAATGCAAGGGACATGTTTCTCAGTTATGAATTGCCACAGAAGGATGATCCCAGCTGTAATGAGAGGGTATGTTATGGGGCAAGGCACAGAGCTAGAAAGTTCTTTGTGCTCTGTGTGTAGTAGAAAATGGTTTGTGGGGAAAACTGTAAATAAGAGAACATGTGGCACGAATTATATCATAAGCGCTAAACAAATCTCAAACTGTAAACATCCTCTTGTGTTAGACCTTCTTAGCAACGTTCTTCTGTCTGACATAAACTGATGGCTCCAGTAAATGTGGTTTCACTAAGAGAGTTTATTTTGTTTAGAAGTTTTATGTAAGAAAGGTGACCTGGTTGCTGTGAGAGGCTTCTTGGCAGTGGCACTACTTGCTTATCCAAATGTGTAGGAGGAATGACCAGCCTGGTCTCCAAGCAAACAGGTGCTTGTGTGGCAATAGAAGATGCTTCAGATCCAGTTCTGCTAGAAATAGTCAGTAGGAGCTTATCTTCAAGATGGAGTGGCATCTGTGACTCAGATATGACTTTCTATGGACATGGATTATGTCCTCCTGTGCAAAGGAACCTTACTCAAATCTCTCAAGTTGTTGCCAATTAACTGCAAACCTTATTCCTAACATATGTGACCTTCCCAGATGGACTTCTTCATGGACTCTTACTGATTTGAATGATGTATTTTTATGTTTATAATACTTTTTTCTTTATTAACATTTATTGTGAATAAAAATGTCATGCACAGCACCTCTATATAATGTTCTGAAAATAAAAGACAAGAACTTTACAGCAGAAGGAATCCCTTAAGGGTTTTGTAGCCTGTAAAGATAAATGGATAAAAATGTTTTATTTCTGAGGTGGAAAATAAGCCTTTAAAAAAAAAAAAAAAGGTTAAGAAAAATGTGCTAAAATCTTCAGATGCTTACAATCATGGTTGTCTAAGCAGACATTAAAGCCTATAAATGTGCTGAGTCCTCTGATATGGAGCACAAAGTTAACTACAAAGTTAATTTAGTTGGACAGATAGTAACTAAATAAAGAGAAAGGTGATAAAGCAAGTGACAATTTCACATGCCTCATGCCGATGAATAATCACAGAGTGATGTGTGAAATTATCTTGAACATCTTGCCAACGCAAGACTGTGGCCTCTTCTTCACTTTGATTAAAATGTTCATGTTGCTTCTATCTTCCATACTGGACTTTTAAAATTTACTTCCTTGCGCTTTAGTTCTAGGAAACTGCTTCCCAAAGGCTACAGCTTTCAGTGAAATATCTCTCTGGGCTATCATGCTTAGGACAGACAATCTCAAGTCCAAGATGGCAAAATGTGAAGAGGGAAAGCCACCCTCAATGAGGTCTGGACACAGAGCTGCTTCCCCAGGGCCCTTTGAGTGGAAACCATTGTGCTGGTACTAGCCACTGCAAAAGCATATTCAGAAGCAGCTGGAAATGTAAAAGCAGGCTCTGACATGGCTTTTCATGGACCGACAGGAGTTCATCCCCTCTCATGCACATCTGGTGTATATTTATATGCTGTAGAATGTGGAAAAGTGGACTTAACTCATTCCACCTAAAGAGGTGAAAAGTGGGTGTTTAGATATTATCAGGTCTGTAGCTGGCAGTCATATATACTGTGTAAATCTCTCTGCACCAGAGGCACCTGGCTTGGAACAGCATCCTTTGAGAGCAGCCAGCGAATCCCAGCAGATGCTTGCGTGTGCTCAGTGCCACCAGACCCCAAGGGTGGGTGGTGCAAGCATGAAGACTTGCACAGATACATGATGTGTCCATGGAGAAGATAGCAGCATTCTGGGATTTAATACCTTCATGCTCTTTCAATGCACAGATGTAAAAAGATCCAGAAAAAAATGCTCAGAAGCAGTTGCTTTTGTACAGCACGAGTCTCAGTTTTTACTGAGCGTGGCACAGTGGCCTGTCAGTACAGGAATCTCCTCAGAAAATTATGTTTTGAGCAACAATGTCACCCTTAGTGAGACAAACCTGAGTTATCAAGCAACTGACCTATTTTGGCCTCAGACTCTCTTTAGCTAAGTAAACCTGGGTCTGGAGGACACACAGCAGGACCTTTCTTTGCTGTCATTCAGTGCAATGCAGTGTACTTCACCCAGAATAAGCACTATTGATTGCTGCAGGTCCCAGAAAGCCACCAATCCCAAAACATATATCATATTGGAAGATACTGTGATGATGTCTACTATCAGGTGTAGTTCTGAACCTACTTTGAAATGTGCCGTTTACAGTGACCCACATTCCCCACTGCTATGGGATGTATTTGTGCTGTGGGCTGAAACAGAGCTGCACCTGCTTACACCAGCGTATTTATCCATCTCTCTAAATACTTGCATCATTAGCATTTGTCTATTCTAATTTAAAAGGTGCTCACAGGCAGATACTTTTATCTCATAAATCACTTCAGCATAAAGATGGACATGCTTTATGCAGAAGTGGAGTTTGTTCTGCCTTTCCATGCTTACTCATATTAACTGGAATGTGTATGCAAAATCCCTTTTCCCTAACAGCTATGATAAATTGCTCTGGGCATTTGAACCCCTTCCAGCTTAATTTATAACTTCAAAGAAGTGTGTGTAAATACATATATAAAGCTGGAAGAAGGCAAACTGAGTGCTTGAGTAAAAGCACTCCATGATAGCAGTTCTTGAAGGTGCTGCAGTTTGAAGAGGTAGGACTCGCTTTCGCCACCTCCTTGCATGTGGGCTGCTGTTCAATAAGCCAGAAAAATGTAAATAGCACAGATATGAATAAGACATAAAATATAGACTGATGATTAAACACATTATGGCACTCTATATGAGGAACAGCCTCAGCCTATGTTAAAGCTCTAGCTGTGATGTATTGTCTCTAATTACCACGATCAGGCCCAAACAATCAGCTCATTTCCCTATATATACACACTCCCACACACACCCTCACACTCCCCCAGGCCTGAAACAGTCCCTTTCACTACTAGGGGAAGGCTGCTGAGATGATCCTCTGCTGGTCTTCAGCTGGGCTAATGCTGGCCCTGAGCAGCTATTTTGGGTGTCTCTATAAGAAGCAGTATGTAAGTAAAACTGCTCAACTGCTCTTACTTGAGGGTGGAATGTCATACTTAGTAGGGTCAACATGCTTTAACAAAGCTGTTTCTTTGTAGAAAGATGTTTGGTTAGTTTTAGTCGTTTGGGGGAGAAATTGATGTGGCTTGTCCTGCAGTTTCTGATGGTTGACTGAATGCAGCTGCTATGCAAATCTTGCATATGGATGAGGTTTTTGAGTCCTTATTTGGTTCCTTTCTATTATTTCATTTCTCTGCTATGATATTCATGTGTGAATGTCTAGAAACCCATTCTTGGTGTTTTGCTATAGCTACATGACTATAGCTAGTCACCTGCATGAATATTGCAAAATGTTTGTCCATAGGCTTGTGATTGCAGAGACACGCTCAGGGGTTTTTACCGTTCTTTCTCTCTTACAGTCTTGATGTAAAATAACAGAAGAAAACCAGAATTATGACTTTGTTGCATAACTTTTGAAAACATCTGTAAGAGTGGAATGCTTATGTGCTGTGTTGCTGCTGGTGTGGTGGACTATTTATTTTCCTTTGTAGAATATTTGTGAAAGGAAATCCAAATGTAAACTTTGGTTTCTATAGCAAGTGAAAAGCAAATTAAAATAAAATTTAAAAGCCCCAAAACCTTCCTGCTAACTACCTTGTTACACAGCAAATTACTGTTAGATGAAAGGGAAGAACTTTTTCTGTCCATACTGGAAGTGGTCAGCTTCATACCATTGGTTCTGCCACTGAAATCAGTTATGTTACACCATATGGAGTTGAAGTTCTGCATTATAACAAAATTACTGTTTTTCTCCCAGCTGCAGGGAACAAAACAATGGTGAATTTACCTTGTCCTTTAAGGCCATCACTCAGCAAGAAACTACATTGTAGGAAAGCATTCCCAATGTTTTGGCACAGCTGCTATATTACTTGCTTGCTCTGGGAGTGTCATTTTGGTAACATAAGAAAGAAGTGTGATCTTTGGAGGAAGAGGAGCTCTAAAGGAAGGGGAGCAATCTTAACTGTTGTGTTTTGGTAAAAGGAGGCTTTGTACTGAATGACAACTTGCACAATAAAGACACCATTTAAAGATGGCCTTTCTTGGTAAGCAATGCATGCCTTGTGTTTACTTCCCTCAAAGGTGTCCAAGTATGCTCCTCTCCCTTGCAGTGTGGAGGATCCTGTAGAACTGACCTGATGTTACCTGTCCTGGGTGTAGAAAGAATGAGCTAAATAGCGGGGGTTCAGCACTCCTCTGTGCTACCCCATGTGCCTGACAGCAGTGGAGCCTGGGTAAAGATGCAGCTCTGTCTATAAACTGTGAAGGCTCAAATGAGCACGGGGGAGTTGCACAGCTTCAGGCATGTGCTGGGGCTGCCTTGAGAGTGGGGAGTTTATAGGGGGGGCAGGAGGTGGTCCTCGCAACACAGGAGCAGGCATGAGCTGCTGTAGATTCATCTCTGGCTCCTTTTCAGGCAAAAAGCCTTGACTGTCCTACCCAATGCAAAAGATATTTCCTTCTGTTCTCTGACCCTTACCAAGGGTACCTGGGTGAAGGCAGGCTCTGGGCAAGGATACTGGGAGGGGGAAGAATATGTCACTTTTGTGCAAGGGTCCACTGCAGGTGTAAGGCCACTGCTTGATCCACTGTTTGATCCATGGGCAGATATCCTGTGCCCCCATCCTCCCTTCTATAAATGTTTTTCTCCTTGATTAGTGGTCTGTCTCACTACTTCTGTTTCAATGACCTAACTTAAAGCAGGCTACAAATTTGCATCCCTACAGCCAGCCCGATGTCCTTAATTATATGTGTCTTTATATGTCTAAGGAAAATTTCAGGTTTGAATACGGATGGAGAGAGAAAAGGTTTCTAAATTTGTAGGGCTATGCATTTTTCCCATAGTATTTCCTGTGAAGACATCTGGGGCTGATTCTTACTTATGGTAAGGTTGCTTTACATGGAAGGGAGTATGAAGCATAAATAATAGTGTGTCCTGCTAAAGCAATGCTGAGGAACTGGCAGAAATGGGAAGGCCATCAGAGTCCTGATGCTCAAGTGCAATGGCCCTGTTCTGAGGCATGGTCATTGGAACCTCCACCCCCCTTACTTTGTGGGATATTTAGATAAAAGGTACATTTCCACCAGTGAAGAAACACATCCTGCTTATCCTGGTTTTGAGAGAGAGATGCAACAGGCTAGTAGAAATGTATGGCTGTAATTTTTTGTTGCTGTTCATCAGTGTTAATTGCAAGCTTCCTATTGTACTTGGCCCTTTGAGCAGTCTTTGACCATGCAAAAAGTATCACAGTAAGATGTGGCTTAGTCTTGTCTACTTCAAACATTCTCTTCACGTTCTCAAACATGTCATGTTTCCTGGGCTTGCTTATAGTACCTGCACAAATACCATTTTTCTTTTGTTTCTGTGCAAAGGTCACTAGCCAAAAACTTTGTTTTCAGACTATCTGTAACATTTGCCCGTTCCAATAACCTTCCAAGAAGAAAGCCAGAGTTCAAGAACATCTAGAATGAAGAGAAAACATGACAAAGTTTGCACAGCTTTCTCCTTGCTTTTAATGCGTCAACCACAGTCTTTTCCATTTCCTCCTCTAAAATAAGGCTGGGAAAGTCATCAAGAGGCAGCATTCATTCATTTTTAAATGAGATTGTTGAATTAGGAAATGAAATGGAAAAGTAATTTAAGCTGGGTACTCTTTGGTGGTTTTTTACTATGTAACCTTGCAAGATAGTTCCTTTGCTTTGTCACTAGTTCAGTTTTGACCAAGTCCCAAGCCAGACATCAATATTTAATACACTTTATAGATGTTGGATCATTTATTGTACTTCTATTATGGACATACTATGGTAGCAAATGATGAAAAGTACCTGCTGGCTAAACAAAAATACCAGATGCAAAGATTTCTTGTTTATTTACAATAGTATTGTAAAGCATGACAATAATCCTTTTGATTTTTCTTGTTAATGTCATTTGTTGGTCTGTCCTACACCTTGTTAGTAGATGAGCAGAACAACAACAAACAAAAAAAAACCCAATCAGCAACAACTAAATAACCAAACAAAAGAAAAAAGTGAAAAAATAAACTGAGGACAAAAAGGATTAAGTAAGCAGCTGATTAACCTGAGCTGATCTGGCATGAGCTGGAGTTCTTTGTCCAATTAACCATCCTGCTGCTTTTGCCCTGTTTGTGTCAGCACAGCTCCTTGCCTTGGCCATTCAGCCCTCTACCATCAGGACCAATGCTGTAGTAGCACCTATGTGCTTACTCCATTGCAACAGGGTTAGAATCCAGCAGTAAAAATATTCTTCAGCACAGCTGTTTGGTGGTTGCATTAAACTACACATGCTGGGGAAGATAATGTGGCCCCTCAGGCAGACCGTGTGCCACTGAGTTTCATAGTTTCACTTCTTTCAAATCCTGTACATCATGCCCCAGATTGATCTTAACTACAAACTGGTGATACTATATACAAGGACATTTTATCCTTTTCTGTGCTTGAAGATAACAATGTCAAAGTGGTTGAGACATAGACTTTGCTGTTGGCATTGTGCCAGAGTCATGGACCTCTTTTCAAACAGTTATACAAAGTTTGAACATGCTTGGTAGTGCAGCCCAGATGATTTAGCTTGTCGCTGAGGCAACTTAATTTGAAAGAACTGCAATCCTGGTAGTGTTTTTAGGCTTCTCTATAAGGCTGACCTCTGTTGATAGCATAGCCATAGGCTTTCCTTCTGCAGGCCAGAACCACTAAATCTGTAATTCTGTTTTCCCCAAAGTAGCCTGTGATACAGGAAGGTATGAATAGACTGATACCTCGAGTTTTCCTATCTCCACTTTTATGTCAACTTGATACAGTTTAAAGACTCTTGGTTACTGGTTATGTTTTCTCCATACTGTTTCCCACAAATAGCTTCCATGTTCAGAGAAGAGAAGGTCCTGGTTCAGAGGCTGCAGGTAAGGAACAGGCAAAGGTCTTCCATGGTGAAAACATGGCTTAGCCCAGAGGCTGATGAGAATACAGTCCATCTGTCTCGGGATCTTCGCATAAAGAAGCCGTAAAGCAGCCTTGACTGCAAGGTCCTGGAAGTAAACAGCTTGTTCTTCATTCCCCCTGAGAAAGCAAACAGTGCCAGGTTCAGGGTGAGAAACTCTTTCTTCATGAAGAGATTGATGTCCTCCTAAATACATGTGGCATTGCTAACTTAAGAGTTAAAGATGATCATCTTCTTCCAAGTATGAAAGGGTTTTAAGGTGTTTGTACAAAGCTATGAAGTCTGTAAACTAACCTTTCAAGGATTTGGGGCAAGCATACTTTTACAATTTTTCTTCACTTTGTGTGACAGTTCTGCCAAAAAGGCCTGAAAGCTTATTCCAGTACACAGTAACACCTACCAGTGGAATTAACTGTTCTCTAAAGCGGACACGTAACCACAACATCTATAAGGTCTTGTCTTAGCACCTGAAAAATCAAAGGAGGAAAGGTATCTTTTCCATGTTGACAAGATCTCTGAGATTGACAAAATCGCTAAGATCTTCCCAAAGAAGCCATTTCAACAGCTTTCATTTTCATGACAACTTTTTCCATCCATGATTTCTTGGGGTTTTTTTCCTGTCCTGTTACAGGCACACAAATATTTGACCAAAATGATCTGTTATTTGTCTTGCCCTGAAATCTTTTCAGGCTTAGATGGTGTTGTGTTGCTGTTGGTAACATATTGGTAGCTACTGTCAGTTATGATGGCACAAAGAAATAATGTAGTTAAGTCTAATTGTGGTTTTTTTTATTGAGATTAAACCCAAAACAAAGCAGAAACCACCTCATTCCTGTCAAGGGTATTTGCTGATTATCATAAATATTTGTATATGAAACTGCAAGAAGAGTGGAGATGTCCTGTGAGATGCCTCTGCAGAAAACAGATTAAATTCTGTCTCTTAGAAAAAGAACTTGGTAGTCTGCAGGTTTTTTCTTAAATATTTGCATATGTGAAAGCAGTAGGTAGCTTTTTGCAGGTAGAAATCCTGGAGACAGGAGGATGCATTTGTCCAGTATGATTAAACTTCAAGTAGAACTGGATAATGTGTTTCAGAGTAGCTACTTAGAAGGAGCTAGAGCTGCTAATAAATCTACTGCTTGAAGTATTTTACTGTCATTTTAGGATGCTCGTATGCATGCAGTCCCTTGATCTTCATCTCCTGGCTGAGCTGCTGAACACCTTTGTCCAAGGGTGCCAATCAGGGGGCAGGCAGTGAGTATGGGGAGTAATGGATATCTGACCTGGCTCCTTGCTTTGAGTCAGCTGTGTACCCTGCAACAGCCTGTGCATGGAGATGGCAAGGTAAGGGTATCTTGTGGTGCATCTGGCTCCACACTATATCCAGGCTTCTCTCTAAGGCATCAAAACACACAGATGTCACTCTTCCATTGCCTCTCATAATGTATTTTGCAGTAGATTTTTCTGGAGAGTCTGAAATAAGACAGCCTAAATCTGATCTTTCATCACTGAAACAAGTGATTCATGAATATATCATGTTTAGGCAAAAATGAAGGTTTCCCTAATGCTCTTGTGGAAGAGGAGACTTGCAAAGTATGAGCTAGATTTCAAAGAATCATTCCAGAGCATGGCTTGACTTGCTCTACTAAGAGATTAGAACCAATATCTTACGACTTTTTTGTAAGTGCTTATTTTACCCCTTTACATATGAAGCAGTATCTAGACAACACAACTTGTCTGGTGGAAAAAATGGTAATCAATTCTCTCTCACAGAGAATATTCCTCTCACAGTGAGTTCCTTCTGTAGCGCATTCAGGATTAAACAATTGCAAGGTAAAACACAACTGAAAATATGACAAAGAGAAGCAGACCACACTAAACCCCTGCTGTGAGATGTCATTACCTGTCCTTGGGGAAGCAATTGAAGATTGACTAAAAGATTTCCTGAGCTAAATTATGCTGTCAACAAACTGTATAAAAGTAATTTAACAAATGTCAGAACATCTTGGGGTGGGGAAGAAGGGTGTGTGTGTGTTTGTGTGTGTAGAACCAAACATGTAAATAAAAGGGCAGGATAAAATTACTGTGTGATCTGTCATGAGAATCAGCAAATGGAGAGAGCAATTTCTAATACTTTGAAAGTGTCTTGCACAGCTATAATTAATCTGTACTGTATTCTTCTGGGAAATACAAGATGGGAGGATTAGTTAATATTTTACATGATGTGGTGGGTTGAAATTTCTACCCACCCCTCCCAAAATTAACTTTGCCAGCCCAGCCCAGTTGGAAGCAAACAAAAGCTGTATTTACAAGCAAATTACAATTATTTACATTTTGCTACTTTTCTGTTCAAGATCTGTGAAAAATTTTAAAGGCACAGCCTAAAAGTACCACACAGTAGAGAAGGTACAAGAAGAGAGGTGTGTATAGAATGTGCCAGGTCAGAGTTGCTGCCATTCAGTGGACTGCCGTCACAAATCACTGCATGTGTACACACAATTGTACCTACATCACTGGACAGTGAATCTTCAAAGGTTCTCTTGCTATGCATTACTTGTTTAAGCAAGAGACAGAAGTATAATGCAGGATTACCAAAGTAGATGATTCATTCTGATATGCTACTTAAAACACACCAAGGACATTAGCTACAGCTCAGCCAAAACCTCCCTGTCTGAAATAAACATTGATCTGATGGCATCCTGCACTAATTTTTAAAGCGTAACAGCAGGAGTCAAGGAGGGCTGGGGTTTCGCACTGCAAACCAGCTGCTTACCCAATAAGAATGAGATGTATTTTCAGTCTTTGTTGTTCTTTCTCCAAATCTCTCCAGAAGCTGTATTTGCAATGGCAATGTTCTGAAGAATTCCAGGGGGTTTAAGGCTCTGCTTTCAGAATAATTAATTTTTCAGGAAATAGTCTGGAAAAACACCTCTTGCCTTGCACACTGTGTGTAAGATTGCAGAAATGTATTTTTAGGATCATGAGCTAAATTAACATCTGGCTCAACTGATACTTCAGCTATATTACAGGCATTTGGTATGAATGTAACCCATTGCTTATCCTTTGCCCTCAGACTATGCAGTGGCACTTATCCTGTATACATGTAGCATTCAATCTATCCCTAACATCTGAATAAATCTTGGATTTTCAGTCCTCTGGCATACTTGTAAGTTCTCCACATTTTTTATTACTTTGCTTACAACTAATTGCTCTGGATACAGCACAGTCTATTTATATGCTTTGTAAACACTCTCTTCCAAATGTTTTGTGGTATCGTTTTCTTCAGTGTCTTTAAGGAAGACCATCAAATGAGGAAAGTAGCTGAACTGGAGAGGCGCAGGAAAGAATGGAAAACAAATCCCCTAACATCAACAAGGAAGTGATTCTCGGTGTTAGCAAATATTTCTCTGATAATTATTCCATTAAATTATGTAAAGATTTGGAGTAATATGTCAACTGCTGCTATGCAAAATGAAAATGTGCCTTTATTTTTTTCTTGTCAGATTGCCAAGTGAATTAACTTCATAAAGTCCCACAGCATGGAATAAGTTGCTTTGGTGTCACTGGGATTCCTCCTTCTACTAGATGATGGTCTGACAAGCAGTGACCAGTCTTTTGGGTGTTCCTGTGGGCACCACCACTTTGTCAGAGGCATCATTAGGATTACAAAGTGATCTTTTTCTTAAAATAGATTCATGTCTTCATCTCTGTGCTTTGTTTCCAGCATGCGTGACAAGGGCATGCTTGCTTGTCTGTTGTTAATACATCTCTTCTTCCAGCAAACAGTATCAAGTCCAGAAGGAAGTTTCTTATCCCCAAGTTTGCCAAACCAAAGGCCTTCAAAATGTCTTCCATCCTTCAAAGTACAGAAAATGGCATTGAATGAAGGCACGGAGTTGTTGTTGGCTGTCAGGCATGTGTGACATGCTCCTCTTCCCTGTGGCCAAGTTCCAAAAACATGGAGTTCTTCCACTGTGTATTTGACAGTTATGGGATTTTGCAAAGGTAAACTGGACCTAGTAGAGATGCTATTGCCAAAGATGAAGGTTATGTTCATATAAAGAAATGTTATTGAAATATCCAGATGAATTTTAAGGAGACTTTTGTCTTGGAAAATGTAATACTTCTAGATTGCTGCAGTGTCCTCAGGAGTCTGCTTTGACAAATGTGGTGTTTTAGGACCTGTGAATACTCTGAATGAGTTGCCCAAACTTTAATAGGAAGGCTTTGTTTTATCCCCAGCCTCATACTGCCCCAGCTACCCCAGCAAACAACAGGAAAGAACCTCCCACAAGATCAAAACAAATGCACAAAGTGCTGCCCCCCTTCCTCTCCCCCCAAAAAAAACCCAACCAAACAAAACCCCAAACCCCCTACCTAAACATAGGGAAACAATTTTCTAATTATTTGGAAAAGATCAGCTAGTTTACACGTGTTGGCTGACCAATTTAAAGCAAAGCTAAACATTTGATAACCATAAATGTTAATATTTGTGTGCACATTCCAATGCTGTAAGTATTTCAGACAAGAAAAAGTCCTCAAAGTATAAAATGGAAGAAGAGCAAATTATAGTTTGGTTTTTTAATTTTTTTTTTCTCTTATTAGTTTTAGAAATGTCTACATTTTGGTCTGTGAGAGCATCTGTCTTAGCTTCGTGGCTTCAGAAAACATTAAATGGCTCCAGTATTTTCTGAAGGGAGGTAGCAATTATCATCTTGTCCCTGTGTTTGAAAATGGAAGCTGAGGTAAGGTTTAGCATTTCCTACTTCAAAGACAATGGCTAAAATCTGGTGGTGCAGAAGATCATAGTGCCAACCTGATGTCTGTTGCCTTGCCATTACAATTCACACAGGTGATGAGCCTTTCAAAAAGCAGCAGTTAAATCTTGCGTCCAGGAGAGACACTGCAGGTTTCACCTCTGTTTCCTGGAGTTCCCAGGGTGCAACATCATTCATCTTTGGAGGACCTGGAGCACAAGAAGGAGGTTGGAGGCATATGAAAAATAATCCATGATTCTGTAATGACTCTCATGCACAATGTGAGGTTGTAAACAAAAGTATAATGCTGGTGCTTTGACTAGTTCCAGACTTCTCAATCTTGATGATGTTCATCAAGATTCATTTAACTGTTACTTGTGTCTTTGGGTCAATGTGGTGCAATTACTTATCAGTCGTTTAACTTTTGGCTATATCTAAGCCAACACTGGGTATCTGAACAGCCATGAGGTTTTTAATGACTGTAATAAGAATAATCCAGGAGCATCTGGCTGAAAGAATTTGTTTGATCTAAGCAGAAAAAAAAAATCTCATCTTTCACATATATTTGGAATTTTTCTCTATTTTTATTTTTAGCAGTGTTTATAGGAGGATTTTGTTCAGTTTTACTTTTTTACCTGATATGAGGGTGGAGCGGGGAAAGGTTGCTCTGAAATACTTGTGTCTTGTGAAAGACCTAGTCCTTACTTTCCTGTAACAGTAGTTCTCACTCATATAGCTGATCAGTTTTAAATAAGCGAAGAACAGAATTCATCTCTAAAAATAAGGTGATGAAAGCAGCCTATTAAAAATACTATGCTATATTGGTGGTACAGCTGTAAGGGATTTACAAAAATTAATTACATTACTATAGTAAAAATACCAGCATTGAAGTTAGTGCCAATGTATTTTGGTTTTGGATTCCACATGTTCATCTGTCTGGTATTTTCAGAAAACACAATCTCCTTAGACTCTCTTTCTCTATATAAAAGTTTTCCTGCTTGACCTAGAATTATTGATCTGGGAATTAAATGTTCACATACCAAAATACCATGTCATACTCCACAATACTTTACTTTATTGGGAGCTAAAGAGTACTGAACAAGCCTGATGATTTGCAAATGTGTGTGTGTGTGTGTGTGTAAAACCAAACCACAAAAAAACACCGCCAAACAAGAAACCTCCCACAAAAAACCCAAAAGGAAAATAGTGCCTTTTTCATTTTCTTTGATGTTGTTAACATCTATTGACTCTAGAAACACCTATTTGGATGAGTATCATCAACAAATGTCAGGTTTATATTGCTCCATTGTGCTGCATGATTTGGGTATGCTTTGTGTTTAGAGATTCAGAACATTTAAAAACCACTGGAAAGAGTTGGTGGGAGGTTGGAGGAAGCTGACGTATCAGAGCAAACATTTATTGTCAATGGACAAAATACCTACATGAGGTTGGTCAAATAATTTAGGGTTTTGTGACTAAATGTCTTTCTTTCCAGAGGTGGAGTTCATAAATATTCATAGTGTTATGAGATTATTTCTCTTTCAAAGTTTGGCCACAGAAAATGGAGTTCCTGTGACTGCCTCAAACAACTGTGTTTTGCATCATTTTGAAGGTCACAAACTGGAGTCACATGGAATTTTCTGCTTCTGTAAATGAGGAGAAAATTCTGATATGATTTTTAATGTGAAAACAAGTTCTCCTGCTCCAAGGTAGAGATTTAATGTGGTACAAGATACTGAATATCAGTAGCTTACTTTTCAGGTGAGGAGTGTAAAACTGAGGCTTCTACAAATTCCTCTTGCTGTTGCCAGACAGTAATTTTGCAGAAGTCAAAACTGTATGTTAGTTACTGCAGAAGGAATATCTGGGAATAGGTATTTTGGGCTGCAGGGCAGCACCGTGAAAATTTGCACAGCTCTGGGGCTGGAAGCAGAGATGGTCTAGAAAGACTTTTCATGACTAATGAGTTGCAGAATGAAGCATCTCCCATAGCTGCTGAGAAAAGAGTGTCTTTAAAAAGGGCTGGCCTAATGCAGAGCTTTCTGTGGCTTGGGAATGAAATACTTCTCAGATGACTGCACTGGTTCTTCCAGATGTGTGAGCAATTTTGAGAGCTGGTGAGATTTTGCTAGTGGGCCGAGAGCACCATGTGTATGTGGACAATTTCACTCCAAATAGACTCCATTTTTATTCTATCATGGAGAGTGGTCTTCAGGAAATACCTGCAGATTTTATCCTGCAGAAAAATGCTCTGTAAGATGTCTTTAAAGGTTTTCTGATTCATCCTTCCACTGCAAAAGGGCACTACTAGAAAGGTTAAGTGTTGGGTGCTATGAGCTATTGGTTTTCCCCATAGGATAATCACAGCTTTTACATTTAAAAAATATAAGTAGGGGTTTGCTTCCTTTTACTGATGGAAACAGTTAAGTGTTATACAGTGACAGAGAACCAGGACTCTTTGGGGAGGATTCTGGCCAAGTGCAGGAGTTTTTAAGGAGACTGTAGCAGAAGCCCTCATGCATGGGACCCCACCAAAGTTGCTGAACGCCTATGGCAGGAGGTCACAGCCACCACTCCAGTGCAGGAATGCTTGTTAAACACATCTGCTGAGGCCTGTCTTGGTCTTTGTGTCTCTCAGAACATGTTGGTAGAAGTGGTAACTTGGTCCTACAAATATAGACTCTTAGTCATGTTTATGGACATCTACAAAGGGATTTTCAATTCAATGAGTATCCCAGAAAATACCTCATGTCAAACACATCTTCCTGCCTGTAAGAGTGGGTGTCTTCACTTCCTGCCAGGATGGCAAAACACTCCATCAATGATGGCATAAAGATTAACTAAAAATGGAAGTCATTGGGTTTTCTCTAGCTCCTACTGTTTTTTCTTTTGCTAGTCGCTCTTAGGCTCCAGACCCCCTCTTTGAGATGGAAATTTACTGTGTTTCTCTCTTGGCA
Organism: Melanerpes formicivorus; assembly: GCF_026170545.1. Taxonomy (NCBI): domain Eukaryota; kingdom Metazoa; phylum Chordata; class Aves; order Piciformes; family Picidae; genus Melanerpes; species Melanerpes formicivorus. Next base: position 16,251,312 of record NW_027142359.1, on the reverse strand, counting down.
GTTTGGACTATTTGGTAATTGGAGTCTTCTCATTTGGTGAGCTGTTCCCATGGTTCCCACATTGCACTCGTTCTCGCTCCTGTATTTTCCATTCCCTTATTACTTACTAATAACTGCTTCTCAAGCTTCTCTCTCTTTAATATTTCTTTGTGTGTTTGGCTAGGCTTCTCCACATTCCTGGTACAGCACATGACGTGCCATTGCTGAAATAACACGTCACAGCTTTTCAGCTGCTGAGTGTGGGGTTGCTCCTCCAAAAGGCTTTGCTTCAGTCCCCCAGCTTCAGCTCTCTCCACAAGACTTTCCACTCTTTTTTATGGTAGGTCTCTGCTATAGCAGTGACTTTTTGCAATCATCGACACCTAGTTTTGTAATTGTCTTGGCTTCCATGAGACACCTTTCCAGCTGGAACTGATGAAGCTTTGTGGTCTGGAGGCTCTCCCCTGTCTTTCAGTTCACTGAGGCTCTCTTCTGTTTCTTGCTCCTGGCTGGATATATTCCCTTTTAACTAAGCATCTTAAAGAGTCTCAGTAGTCTATATGTTAATTTGTGGCTTGGCATTATTGTCAGTCTTGACTCTAATGTGCTGGGGTTTTGTTTTGTATGCCAGCACTACTTAAATTTGGTTTCTTCCACCCAGGCCATCTCTGCCTTCCTCTCTCAGCCCTTTCTTCTCACAGATTTTTATGTGCTTACATTGTAAAGCAGATGATTTGTCACTCCACTCTGAATTCTTCAGAATGCAAATTTAATTATCTGTTTAGTTTGCTGGTAGAAAATTAGATTAATCTAAAAAGGCATCAACTGTGCTTTTAAAAGGCATTTTCAGATTTCTGGAATATACAAAACTGAAGAACACTGCTGCTCACTAATTCCTTCTAGCAGAAGGTAACAGGCATAGCTAAAAAGAGAATGCAGATGCTGGTCATCACAATTTCCTTTGCTTTCTACAAAGAATAGACATGCCTAATGGCTTCAGATCTGGAGTACCCTTTTCAAATTTAGCCTGCTGTCAAAGACATGCTGTAATCCTTTCCATTTCTTGTATTTCTTAGTCACATTTGATAGCTTGGTAACTTGCTATAACTAGTGTAACATGTTAAACTTTCTTTGGCTGACACAGAATTCTAAGTGATTTTGCTGAACTAGGTTCCAGCAGTTTTGGTATGCAGCCTAACGCCATATATTGTGGAGTGCAGGGAAAGTCAGTTCTCCAAAAGGAACTCAACAGCAGCATGGATCTTCTGCCAAAAATTCCTAGTTCTGGGACTGTACCAGGAAACTTGTGTGGGTCCTGTTCTGCTCCTACTGAAGTCAAAGGAAGCACCTACTAATTGCAGTGGGATAAGGCTCAGGCACCCGCACTCAGTCCTGACATTCCCATTTTACACACTTTCCTTCAAATTCTTATTATTTTTTAACTTTTATTTTTTAGGCTTTGGCTAACCATTGCTCTCTCCTGTACACTTTCTGGAAGGCAAATCACAGATAAGAACATTTGCCTTGTCTCTTATGCTGTTTAAAAGTAGTTTCTGTTCTGCGCCCCAAAGCGTGGCTGGAACTCAGCAGCTGTAATCTGGAGTGACAGATGAGCAAGTCACATCATGAAAGGAGGGGAAAAGCTGCTGGAAAAGGTGAACACAGACAGAAGAAGAGCTTTTAATCATGTCAGAAAGGCAAGAAGTGAAATAGCAAAAGAATTGGGTTTACTTGGAAAGATAAAGGAAACCAGGGGTAGGCTGTGACCAAGGACATAGCAGATGTGGTAAAAAGGGAATCTTGGGAGATTTACTACAGGAAATAAACCACAGCCTCTTTGTATGGCAATGAGAGTTATCACGGTTGGAGCTCGAGCATGTCTTTTGATGTGCCTAAGTGTACAGGCTGCTATATATAGCTCTGGAAATAAACACACATAATCTGATAGCTTTAAATGTACTAGGATTTGATTCTTAGCTGTAACAACACTTGGAAGAAGTAAGTGTAAGAATAAAACTAATACTAATGAAGATCATGCCATGAAGATCAGAAGAGGTCTGGAGCCAATCTAAAACACAAGGTGATGGGCAATAAGTTGGGGACTGCTCAATAATTTCCAAGAGTGCCACAAACTCAGTGTCTGATGTTTGGGATGTAATTTCATGTCCTTATGCTTTTTTCTTTGCTTTCTTCATCTGCCTTAGTGCTCATTTCTTTTGCTAGCGGCTTCAGCAGTGTTGAAGAGTGTTAATGTCAAAGAAAAGCAAATGTGCTGCACGGTAATATTAGTCACTCCTTGACACACAAAACAGACAAAAAACCCAAACAACCCAAACCCCCGAAACAAATAAACACACACACAAACAAGGGGGTGGGGTGGGGACAGCAAGACCTTCCAGGCAGAAATACACAGAAAAGGGAACAAGAAGCATCCCTTGCACATTTGCAAGCCATGTGTGGTCATGTGCTTCACAGACATGTGAGCTGTGTGAAGCCGGAAAATGTAAAGGCAGAGGTAATCCTTCCCCTGGTCCAGGACTCCCTGCAGCTTGACCAGTCCTTCTGGCTTCTCACGCAGGAACAGCTAAGGACCCTGCCCTAACAAAGACCTAAGGAGCAAAGCGCTACAGAGAAGTGTCCCTACGTTGTGAACTTAATTTTGTAGCTTTTGAATATTGAAACGTGAACTAACTTTAAAACTTCATAGTGTTTTAAGTCACTGCATAACCAGGGTCAGAAAAACTTTATTTACTGTCTGTGTGCACAGCTTACAAGAATCTCAAGTTGTTCCTTCTTCAGTACAAACCACGCTGGAAAGGGAGAGCTCAGCATATGATGTCTCCAGCCCAAGTCACCACAGACTGCAGGTTGGCTCCTGTACTTGTCAGTGTGTACTGAAATGAGGTCAGGACTTATCCGGGGTCACCCTCAGGGCAGGATTCTTTCCATAATAGCCCTAATACTGATACAAAAGGATTAAGAAATCAACTGTATGTCTACTACATAGAAGACATCTATGTAAGGGATTGATAGATTTCATGGAATGGCACCAAACCATTACAAGAGCAATCTGTAATGTACACATTTTAGTTAATCTTAATGCTAACAAATGAAAATTGAAAGAAATGTAAACATTGCAGTTGTGGGAAGCTATTCAAGTGTGGTGGCAAAGATTTTATTGCAGCCATCCCCAATATCTCCCTGGGTAGAAATCATGTTCTCTTCAGTGAACAAACACATTTTTATGCTTTGCTTTCACTTTGTTTAATGCAAGGTACACAGACAGGAAGGCAAAATGTCAGCTTTTACCTTCAGCTTTCAAAAAGCTAAGTTCACAGGAAATTCCATGGTAATTAATTAAGACTAGGTTCTGAATGATTGGAGGTATTGAAAACTGAGTGTGAAACTAAACATTAAAACACTCCGGTGTGTTGCCTAAGGTTTTCCCATGTCACTTTGGCTTCTGTTATTCCCGAGAAAATATACTGCTCTGTGTTTGCTTTTGGTTCCCTTGCAATTTCCCCTCTCGTTTTCCTGTCTATTCACAGCTACCTCCACCACTCAGAAAAGCCATTTTTGGATGAATGGAGCATCTTCCATTACAGCAATATAAAATCCTTGTCTTGTACAACCTTTATTTGAGCCTTACCAGTTCTCTTGTTTCCTACTGTTTGAGAATACATTTGATTGTATCTCATATCACCTTTCTTGATCCAGTTTACAACCTGAAGGTCTCTGCTGCAGGTCTGATGTGAAATCTTTGCTGTTGTACCACTCAGCAAAGGGCCCAATACCACAAAATGAACTCATCAAATTTCTGCTTAGGTCAATGGAAGTTTTGCCTTAGTAAGTCTGCAGGATTTGAGCATGGGCTTGCTGTACAGTGTGTATTGTAACGTCTGGTTTGGTTTAACTCTACCTTGTTTATTTTGAGAGACAGTTTGCATAAATGTGTCTTTAGGGTAAAGTCATAGATTTATAGATATATAGATTGCATTACTGGAACAAGGTAAGAAAACTGGAAATTAAAGCTGAAAAGACGCTTGTTTCTTTAGGAAGAAGGCAATGAAGGATATCATATTTCTTTTGGTATTATAATGCTACCAAATTGCATCTGCACTTCAGACATTTTCCATCGAGGATTGCTGGACTCCAATTATACTCGAGATACAAAACTTGCAGTACACTTAGCTTTTCCTTTTTATACTATTTCATCTTCTCCCTTCCCCTCCCCCTCCCTGTCTTCGTCCCTACATTTTAATTTAACTTGCGTCTTCCTGCCTAGCCTTCCCAACTGAAGCACAGAGGGAACCGAAGGCGCTCCTCATCCCTCGGATGCACTGAACAGCATCACCTGCTTGCGCCGTTCCTACCCCACCGCTGCCAACGGCGCTGCCCACCGCACCTGGGGCGACCGCACCGTTTTCCCTACCCGGCTCCGCCGCACCTGGAGCAGACAGTGCCGGGCTTGCCGGTGGGTCCGGTGGCCGCCTCGGGTCCGCGACCTGCGCGGGGATGCGCTCACCATGCCCGGCCGGGGTCCGGCCCACCCCGGGGGCCGCGTTTGCTGATGTAATCGCCAGGCAGCCAGCGCTGAAATTTAACACCGCGGCAGGCGGGGAGGATCGCCGGTGCCGGGGCAGGCGGCTGCAAGCCGCTCCGCTGCCGGACTCCGCGGGCAGCCGCGGGGCTCCCTCGCCACCCAGCCCCTGGCGCACCCCCAGCCGGCCCACCCCCCGCCCACCCCCGCGGGCCGTATGCGGGCCGCCTTCGGGCTTGCGCGCAGCTCGGCTGAGACCAGGGCCGGCGGGGTTTCATGGACAGGACCTGACCCTGCGGCGGCGCGGCGCTCGACTCCGGCTTTCCCTCGGATCTCCACTGCCCGGGCAAATGCATACAAATGCATTTGGGAGTCGAGAGGACAAGGCGAGGACGCATCTCTCCTGCAGCACAAACGTAAGCGGGAGCCGGGGTGGCGTGACGGCGGGCCCCGCACACCCGGCCGGCGGCGACGGGGCGCAACCCACCGCCACTTCTGCCGCGGGGCTCGCCTGCGGGACTGGGCAGGAGGCGGGGGGTTGTGGCTCAGCTCCCTTCCCGGGGGCAGAGGACGGCGACCCCGGTCGGCTGTCCTTCTACCCCGACCCTCCGAGCTCCATCCTTGACCCCGCGTCTCGGGTGCCCTCGGAGGAGCGGCGAGGACTGCGGGGGCTCTTCCCGGACAGAGCCCTCGGGTGCCAATGGCTGTACCTCTGCCCACGGCGCGCTCTCTCTTGTCTTTCCCTCATGCTTTCCTTGATGTTCCCTGCCCTGTCCAGCATAGTGGTGTCATTCTTTCCGCATCCAAGCCCACGTCTGGCAGGCAGCCTGACATTGGGGAGCTCGCCCGAGAAGGGTTTCAGTGGCCGCGTGGACCCCCGGGGAGCTGGGCAGCCGGACTGAGAGCCGGTGCACCCCTGCTCCCCGAGGCTGGAATAGGGATCCTGGATGAGAACGTGGCTCTGAACCCGCAAGTAACCTGGCTGCTCGTTCTCCTTTTTGGCCCACAGCAAACAAGCAAAACCTGTCGAATTTGCCTTTAAGAGCTGAGGTTACTCCCTTAATGCCTGAGATGACCAGGTGAAGTGTCCGTATTTACGTGCTTCTGCAGCAGGCTCAGGCATTTCTAAAGCATCATCATTTGCAGTGCAGTGATAGAGCTCCACTTCCCTCTGTAATTTGCCTAAAACAATCTAAGCAAGATGGCAGTGAACTTTTGATAGTTGTGATGATATGCTTGTGACCTCTGTGTGTTTGCTTTTGTAAAGTGCTTGTTTTATTCTGGCTGTGGCTTAAGTTTACTGAGATGGGACAGGGAAAATTTGTCATGTGTTGTAGTGAGGATTACACTGCTGAAGTGTGCCTGGTGTGTAATCTGGGTGCGTTCATGAGCAGTTACGTGGCTGCCTGAAGGTGGCCTTCACAGGAGATCTATGTGTTTAATGGCTGTGCCTGTGGGATTCAGGAATCGTCTGATTGCAATTTAAAACCAAGGGGTTTATCTAGTATCTGTTAAGGGATATTGCTGATAAAGAAATATAAACTGAATTACAGTGGAGTATCACAGTATCAGAGATGTGGTTTACTCGAGTTCAAAGACAGAGGTAGTTTCAGAATATCTCTGTACATTTCTGTCTTGTTTACTTAATTTACTCAACTGGAGAGAAAGCAACCTGGTTGCTTCCGTGTGTTAAACTAGAAATACTTTGCAGGAGAATCAGCATGTATTAAACCGGTCAATCCCTTTCAACATAGATAACTTTTTTGTGGAAATGCCATTAAGTCAGACCTGCTACCTGTGTAGGGGTGCAGGTTAAATAAATAAAATTCTTGTAGCTGCATGACTCCTAAATCTTTCACCATATTTGCTGATGGTTTAATTTTAAAGTCTGAACAGCCTTATGTTGCCTTTGTGTCTTGTGATCACTGTGTTGTAGAATGTTTGAAGAATGATCTACAAAATGTTCTGAAATAATTGCTTATTTCTCAGGAGTTGGAATTTGAGCTTTATACTTTTGCCTTAATACAGAGGAAAACATTGTAAGCTCTCTAGATGAGAGATCTCCTGTAAGAAATATGGGATGGACTTGTAAGATGGTTTTACAGTCACATATTTTTTCATTAAATTTTCTCCTTTCAGAAATGCTAGTGGAGTTGACTGTTCTTCTGGACATGGTAGTTTCTCATCTTGAGCCAAATACTGTCTAGAAAGTGTCTGAGCCACCAGACAGGGAGTTCCCTTTCTCTGTACTACAGTGCTGAAGCAGGACTCCTCTTAAACCACTATTCCTCAGAAGGAAAGAGCAATGCATTTTTTGATCCTCTACCTCTCACATTATCTTGAGTCTCTACCTTTTTCCCTTCTTTCAAATTATGAACTTGCAGCAAAAAAGCTTCCCCCTTACCACTTAGGTGCACAATGGCATCTGCATCCAAAAGGTATGCAACTGAAACTGGAGAGGCTTTGGAGGCAGTTACATCCTCTGAAGCCAAGATGATGGTAGGTCTCTTAAAATCTGGGAAGCAGCACTGGACCTGCTGGCTGGTCTCATTGTAGCAGCAAAGGAAGCTGTTTTATTTAGTTAGTTATTTAGTTATTCAGATCTTGAAAGACAAGGTTTTTAATAGCTTGAGGTCTTAGATGCCCAGGACATCTCTTTCCACAAGGTCCTATTGCCTTTTCTGAAGCCCTCCTCAGGTTTGGTGGACACAAACTGGACCATTCTCCTTAGCAGTCCTCAGAAGAGATTCAGGGAAGCAATGCATGTGGAGCAGGTGCTGGTATACAAGTCATCATCACTCATGAGTGCAGGGTTGAATATATGTGTGTCACTTACAACACAACAGGTTTTTTCCTGCCCTTTCTAGCAGCTAGTGATATTTTTTTTCCTTTAAATAGGAGGTTTAGGAAAATAGCCTGAAATGAAGAAGATACTGCTGTGCACTGACCAAAGCTAAGCTCTGTAGGCTGCGAAATAGTCTTCAGAGGGTGGAATTTTTTGTGGTTGCTTGCCACAACTTGCTTTGTAGCTTACCAGTTTCTCAGATCTCTCACCCTGAGTGGGAAACAACATAAACATGAATAGTCACTGTCCACTTGTAGGAAGAAGCAAAAAGCCACAAGATGCTGAAGATTATTAGAAAGATAAGCTCTATTTTATGTGTTAGAATAGTTCATCCACATTTGACAATGCCTTCCTCTAAATAGTTATGTACTTGTCCTCAGCATGTGTTTGCATGTAAAATAGGAGAGAGGGAGAAAAGGTTGGAGAAGGGCATGAAGCTCAAGAGATATTTAGACTCTAGGACAGGACATAGCCAAGGGATAACAGCCTCATGTGTAATGCTAAATATGGAAAAATAGCCAGCTGGATTATTTTCTGCCATGTGCTTTTGAGCTTTTCTACCATCATATCCCAACAGGGCAAGTTTACCCAAGAGCTATGGGCTCAACTAAGGCATCCTGTCTCGGGTTTTGCATGCTGTTTGCTATGTTCCTTGCAGTTATGACAGATAATGCATCAGGCTCCATGTGCATTATACAGGAGGGAGCCTGTTGGCTTAGTGGCAGTGCTGGTGTGAGAATGGAGACTGATAACTGAGCAGCTTAATGGAGACTGAGCAATGGAGACTGAGGACTGAGACTGCAGCTTAAAAGCTGTAAATGCAGAATAGTGACCTTGAGCAAAAAGGGAGGGCTTACACAAATGGATTATTTTGGAAAGACAGAAATTACTTTGGTGGGTTTTTTTTTCTTTCATCTTCAGCTATGGAGGGCTCCCTCATACAACTTCACTTAAGCTTGTGCATGGTTTCATCTACAAAGTTTTACTTGTGAGAAAAGGTAGAAGGAAGACTACCTTTTGCCACACATTAGAGGACCTCCAGCCCTGTAATTGTCTGGGGTCTCTGTTTTTTCTCTTAGCTGGTCACTCATCTGTTCTTAACATTAGCTGGAGAGCACTGTGTAAGCCAGACATTTGTCTTTACTTCTCACTAAATGTTTCTGTATATGCAGTTACATCTGTGTAATTTACAGCCCTGGGAGCATTTTGGCATTTCTTGCCTTCCTACAATATTTGCCGGGAGGTGATGGAGGCAGGTACCTGACACACAGCTTGTCCCTGGCTGATGTTGTGGAAGAGGCTGTTGTGGTGTTAAGAGGAGTTGTCATTGCTTTTTTGGCTCTAGGGGTCTTTGAGCATTCAGACTTTGGAGTTAATTCAAATGTCTTACACTCTTTTAAATTGTGAATTCATTTTGTGCTCATGAAAGTCAAATCAATGAAGACTTGTCCTGAGTTTTAGCTGATAAAGTGCAATGCATGGGCTTTATTCCTAACACAGCTATTTCATGTCATTGAGTTTCTCATTAGTCAAAAGATCATAGAGTCACAGAATGTCAGGGGCTGAAAGGGACCCCAAAAGATCATCTAGTATAGCTCCCCTGCCAGAGCAGGAACACCTAGAGCAGGTTACACAGGAATGCATCCAGGTATGTTTTGCATGTCTCTTGTGAAGAAGACTCCACAACCTCTCTGGGCAGCCTGTTCCAGTGTTCTGTCACCCTCACCATGAAAAAGCTTTTCCTTATGTTCACATGGAACCTCCTATGCTCCAGCTTGCACCCATTGCCCCTTGTCCTGCCACTGGACATCTTTGAGAAGAGACTGTCTTTGTCCTTCTGACATTCACCCTTCACATATCTATACCTATAAACATTAATGATGTCACCCCTCAGTCTCCTCCACACTTAAGAGACCCAGGTCTCTCAGCCTTTCCTCATGAGATGTTCCACTCCCTTCATCATCTTTGTGGCTTTGCACTGCATTCTTTCAAGCAGTTCCCTGTCCTTCTTGAACTGCGGGGCCCAGAAGTAGACACAATATTCCATATGTGGCTTCACTAGGGCAGAGTAGAGGGGCCTCTCAACCTACTAGCCACACCCTTTCTAATAGACCCAAGGATGCCATTGGCTTTCTTGGGCGCAAGGGCACATTACTGGCTCATGGTCATCCTTCTGTCCATCAGGACCCCCAGTTCCTATTCCCCTGTGTTGCTCTTCAACAGGTCTGTCACTAACCTGGGGGGTCATTCTTTCCCAGATGCAAGACTCTACATTTGTCCTTGTTGTATTTCATTAAATTTCTCCCTGCCTAACTCTCCAGCCTCTCCAGGTCTCACTGAATGGCAGCACAGCCTTCAGGTGTGTCAGCTACTTCTCCCAGTGTTGTGTCATCGGCAAACTTGCTGACAGTGCACTCTGTTCTCTCCTCCAGGTCATCAATGAATACATTGAACAGTACTGCTCCCAGTACTAGGGGACTCCACTAGATACAGGCCTCCAACTAGACTCTGTCCCATTGACCACAGCTCTCTGACTTCTTTCCTTCAACCAGTTCACAATCCACCTCACTTCCCAATCAGTCAGACCATGCTTCCTCAGTTTACATGCTGTGGGAGATGGTGTCAAATGCTTTCCTGAGATCAAGATAAAGTATATCCACTGCATCCACCTGGTTGTAGCCTCATAAAAGGCTAGCAGGTTGGTTAAGCATGACTTGCTCTGGCTCTAGCACTCCCTGCAGCTAGGTGCCTGGACACCTGCCTTTTGGGGCTGGTGTCTGTGGTCTGGTTCACCACATTACTAATAGTCTTTGCCTGGGATGTAACCATAGCTGATCATGCCCACGCTCCTAACCCCGCAACCTGCCATGGCACACCCAGATGCCTCTCCATGCTCCTTCCTGTCCAGTCTTGTTCAACATCTGTGACTCCTGCGCTCCTGAGGTGTTTAAAGAGCCCTCTGAGGCTGTGGCTCTGATCATGCCTTGCCCACCTCCCTCATGAGAGCGGCTGCCTTGGTGAGGCAGGTTGCTCTGCTCACCACATGTGTGCTGGCTTTGGGGGAAAGAAAAGATGATGCATTGTGTGACATGCAAAGTACGAACTTGAATTCTGATCTTTAGAGCCAAAAATTCTGAAGCATATAGCTGACCTGCTGGTCTTTTGCAGGAGTGACAGAGCTGCGCCAGCAGGCATTTCATGGCCATAGCAGGAGAAAGCCTCCAAAAAGAATAGCTAGGGACTGCAGTGGTTAATTAAAAAAATGTGCCCTTACAAGCATGTTGGGATTTGTAAGGCATAGTTTCCACCCCACTCCCCTTCTCTGATCAGAGCTGCAGCAATGATGCATATTTTTCAATATCCTGTGCATTTTCTTCTAAAACTCAGGATGTATCTACAGTTTTACAGTGGCAATATCAATGAAAAAAACCCAACAAAACTATTATCATGCCATGCTGTTCTTTACATTATTTGTTCCAGTTTCAAAAACTTAAGCTCTCATGATTTGCAAATCCACATGTAGGTGTATGGCCAATGGACTTAAATTTGTCCAAAATCAAGCCCATTTATTTACTATGAAAACTATGAGCAGATGTTTTGAATTATTCTGGAGAAGACTCTTAAGATATATCACAGCAGGAAAAATATTTTTAGTACCATTTTATAAAGCTTCTCTTCCCTGCCCCCATGATTTGAAACCCTGTTTAAATAAATGGTTTGCCTGAAAATCAGTGTGGCAATTCGTGAAGAGTCCAGGCTGCTGATCAGGTAGAAAGGGAAAGGGCTACATAGAGGTTTGCCAGAGGCAGAGTGGGTGGTGATGGGTAGTGCGGTTTTAATCATCATTTGAACCAACAGACCTGTTAGGAATGGGGTCTGTAATGCTTCCTTTCTCCTGTTAGCAGTTGCCACTGGTGCTTTTTCTCATAACAAGAACTGGGGGAACGCTCAGCCAGTGGGCTTTGGATGGCAAGTACCTATCGAGGGCTGGGCTTGGAAAGGCAGCGGTTTAAAACTATCTGATTCCTGGGTTGCACTGGGCTAGGAATGGGGCCCAAAAGAATCAGTACCAGCTGTGAAGTACTCTGTTCCGTTAGAGAGGACTTGATTTGAAAGCTGTTGTGAAATCCCACAGTAAAACTGCCCTAAGTGGGCGGAGAGCAAGTAATCAAACCCATGCTCTGCTAGGTCAATGAGTTCTGACACTTTCCTTTATTTCAGTGAGTGAATTGATAAAACCAGACCTTTACTCTGTGATTTTCATGCACTTGGATGTTTCTGGATGTTTAAATATATAAATATTTAAATCATACCATGAGCTCTTGTCATTGTAGCATTACTAATACGTGGTATATGCATACTTTATTCTCTGAGCTGAAATCAAACTGGCAATGAAAGAACTTGTCTGTCATTGCTGTTTGAACCATATGTTCCAGTGTGAACTCCTAGGGTTTTCTTCCTGCACTTTTTTTTTTTTCACTGTGCAACCCTGAAAGCTGTAAAACTTACATCCCATGAAGTTATAGGTGTTTAGTTGCAACTTTGTTACTTTCAAATACTCTTTATTCCACATCCTCAAGCGCTCTCTGGTATTGTCCAACAAACACTTTTAGTCACTCTAGCATTTAGTATTATGAAAAATCAATGAGGTTACATGTTAATGAGGAAAAGGGTTGAGCTGAGACTTCAGTGTGAGTACCAGAACTATATTTCTGATAATCTAGAAATAATTCTTCTTGAAACTAAATAGATATAGGTTGCTATGATTGTTGCATTTCTGTGCCTGGATGTCCAACATTAAGAGAAAATTGATTTCTCATTTATGAAAAGATTCAGTCACTGGCAAGAGTGTGATTAGGTGCTAGTCTGGCTAATACAAATCTTGAGTAAAATCCAGCAGTCTGGTTTCAGCCAATGTAAAAATGTATTATTTGCCCAACATTCAACACTTCCCACTTAAAGCAAATTTTGAGCACATAGTTTGTATCAGTCTTGTGCTCATGGCCCTCAGTAAGGTTATGATACCTGTCAGTATGTCTTTTCTTCTATCTGCACATGAGGTTTTAAGTCAAGATGTGGTGTGTGGGTTTGGGGTTTGTTTGTTAATTCTTTAGTTTTGTTTTACTTTCTGAAGATCATGTCTTATTTGTAATGTAACAAAATTTTATAACACAGAAACAAAAGCATGACTCAACACTTTAATTTAATCTCTCCAAACACTGTCTTGTAATTTGTTTTGTAGTTTCTTTACAGTAACTTCTCGTTGGTGGTGGTGGTTTGTTTTGGGGTTTTTGTTGGATTTTTTTTACTTTCCAGGAAGAAATTTAATTTCCAGGAAGAAATGCTGCAAGGAAATATAAAGCAGATGTAGTTATTTTATTAATAAACCAGGGTTACATATATGTGCTATATAGGAAGGCATACATAATCTTTGATCTTTGTGTAAAATGCCTTCTCAGCATCAGTGGAAAGTTGTACAACATGATAGCTTTGATCCAGGACTTGCTGAAATCAGTGATATCTTGTCATTGACTCTGGATGCTGAATCAAGCTTCTAATTCCTTGGAGTTCTGAAATTGCAAACGTTTCCTCAAATGTTCTTTTCTTTCTTTCCCTTTCAGGAAAACTGTCCTTTTCATTGCAATATGTGTAGCTGTGGGTGTTGCACAAGTACCCAAACAAGGTGAGAATGCTTCTGTTTATAATGGGACATTTTTGTAATCTCTTACTAGATGCAAAGAGTAAATGGCTGTTGTTACTAGTGATCTTAGGTTCGATGCCTTAATGATGACTTCAAGAAAATGCCAGCTACAGCATAATGAGAGCAAAAGTTTAAAGCAACCAGTTTGGAAGAGATGACCTTTTGAAAAATACTCAGATTTTTTGTCTATGAAATTGCTCACATATTTAAACAAACTCTTCATAAAAGAGGAGCCTTGTGCAATGAAAAGGCTTTGATTGTCTTTACTGCAAGTGGGTGTTCCTGGGGGTGGCAGGCTACAACTGAGTTACCTTTGCACTTAGGACTGTGCAAGCAAACCACTGCATATAATAAAGGCTTAGTCTAGGCTGGCATCATTAAAGCAAAAAGTGAAATTGTGTATTCATTTGGTTTTGCATTCAAATGCAGATGTTAGGGAGGAAATAAAGTTGTCTTGTTTTTAGTTTCTTTTTTAATCTGCCAGCTGTTATAACTGTACCAGATGTACAGCTTGCACTGGAAACTGCTGTGGGAGTATTAGCATCCCAAAGTGGTGGAGGCTAACATGCCATTTAGTCATTTCTTATCTGCCAGGAAAGTGGTAGCATCACTTCTCTGCCATTTTCCTTTACCATACAGGTCAAGCAAGATATAGGTTATCCTTAGCTGGTAAGTATGCTAACTGCAAATGCTCAGCTGAATATGAACTACATGGGCTACATGGTTAAGACAAGACTCATTCCTGATAACGTTTTGCTAGAGCCCAGTGGGATATCTCAGCAGCCTCACACCATTATTCTCACTAATGCCTTTTTCCATCTCATCATTCACTGGGACTAGTAATTGCAGAGTATTGGGGTTTTGCTTTTCCCCTGTTCTCTTTGCAGCTTTGCCTTCCGTTATTTGCTGACGGTCTGCCTGGCAAGACTGGTTGTTGATTTTTTTTCACATCCAGCTCAAAGGGGGAACATATGCCTTTGTGATGATTTTTCTAATAGCTGATTCTCATTGGAGTAGGGCAGCATCCACAAATGTGAGTGGCCTGTCCTGCTCCAGACTTGTAGGTAATGGAAAGGGAAGAGGCAGATGCATTACCACCTAGGAAATGGGCAACCTGATGAGTAATTACCCTCAGTTCTGGTGGAGCTGACTGATTAATAACTCTTGTCTTTCATTTCCCCATAATGATAGAGGGAAAACAAGTGATATTTATACTAAGATTGTTAAAATAGAGAGAGTACTCCAAATAATCCTGCCTTCAGAGTAGTTGTGAGTACGGAGGAACATGGAAAATGAACAAGGGAGATTGATGTATGGAACAGTCAAATAGCCAAATCCTCTCATCCCTCTCTAGTTCCTTTTTGGGATTTTTTTTTTTTTTAATGCTGTAAGGATCAGAAGACTTTTTTCTGAAGTTCATGCTAAGTTTATCTCCCCTCATTTTGCAGTAAGGCTGTGTATTTTTCAAGTCCTCCTAGAAGGTGAAAGGAAAGCACTTGACACAAAAAACCCCAAACAGCTTTTCCTTCAAGAAGACAAACTGTTACAATTTGGGGGACTAATGGGTTGAGTATACAGTAAGTGGAGACAGATGTTGTGCAGCCAAGGATAAACAAAGAAAACTGACTACTGATAGGTAAAGAAAATAGTGGTTGTCATGTTGGGAGGAAGAGTCAAGAAGGTTGCCTGCTCCCAAACCCCTGTGTACTGCCAAGAGCTTCTGAAAGCCTTAAAATAAAATAAAAATGCATGTTGGACCAGAAATTAAATGACTGGCCAAAAAAGTTTGGAACAGAGTTTTGGCTTGATGGCCAGTTAACAGACACAGCAAGTCAGCAAGGAATAATTAGCTGATACTTAATCTTTTGCTGACATTTTTCACACAGCATTTATTTGCATTTAACTTTCTCAGGACCTGTCACTGTTTGCAGGAATCTGTTTGAAGGAAGTGGAGAATGTCTCTTATTTCTCATGATGCTCTCAGATGATTTTCCTTTTTTGAAATAACTTTTAAAGAGCATGCTGTTTTCAAATCCAACTGCAAAGTTTTTGGCAACTTAGCTTTCAGTTTGTTATTTGGTAGCAGTACTCATGAATGTCACTTCAAAACTGGCTGTTGTAAGCCAGTTTAAGTTCAAGCCTTTTGTTTTATATTTCAGTTGATAACACTTCACACAGATCACATGCATTGTTATTTTTTCATACAATAATTGCAAATATTTAAAATGCAAACAGTTGCCAAATATTTCAGGTTAGGGTGTGATATTTGGGTTCAGCTTTAGATTATTAGCTGTTCCCTTCTGTGCAGTCAGCTAGCCCAGCCAGTGCACGGAGGTGCTGGAGCAGTGTCTTGGTTTATTACTTGCATGTGTAAGACCTCTGCATTGCAGACCATGCAGGACTGGAATCCTGAGAAAGTGTTGTGGTTCATTAGCAGATGCTTTGTGCTTTGGAGCTCTACTAAAACCTGACCTCTGCTATCAGTGTGATGGATAAAAATACAGCCATAGTAAATTACTTGCTCTGAGGCAAAACATCTTGAGAAATTGGCATACACAGGACTTGTTGCAAAGGTATACTTCCTCCATACCCCTGTCTGCGCTGGCTACCTGCCAGGATCATCTTGGTGCATCCATGAATCTCAAACATGACTAGAAACACTACAAGGTGTGTAATTAGTTTTCAAGATGTACAGTGCAGTCAGGTTAATGCTTTTGGTTCCAATTCATAAACCACTCTCAAGGAAATCTCAGGCTGTTTTCGTAATTTACCACTGAAACTAAGCCAACATCTGTCTATTCTTAAAGTTTGCTATGAATACTTTCAGTAAACAGAAAAAAGGGAGGACTGGAAAAGGAGACCTGTTTTCCCAGTGAGCATCCATTTGTTCCAGCTGCTCTTTTCTCTTACTATAACAGAGAATCCTTCATTTTCCTGATTATTGCAAATATTTGTTATGCCATTTAATAGCTTTATTTACTTAGTACAGGCACATTGTCCATTGTACAAGTGCCCTCAGCTAAATGCTATGGGAATTGCCAGTCTCATCCTAGTTAGGTTTATTAGATCACTACAGCTGATAGTTACAACCAATCATTTTCAATATAAGCAGTTGATTGAAGCTTAGGTTCAGCCAGTTCCAGTTAGGGAAAAAAAAACAAAAAAACAAAAAACTGGTACTGTATGTTTTTGTGCAATGCTGTTTAGGACAACTAAAATGTTCAGTTTCCCCTTGTGTAGAAAATAAAAAATACAGGTTAGAGTGATGTTGGACTCAACTGGTCCTACCAGAACAGAGTCAATGCTGAACATAATTCAGGTCATTGGGTCCTATCTTTTTGGGCTTTGAACATTTTATAAAAATGGAGCTCACACTATGTCTCTGCCCCCCTGGTCCCACACTTGAAGGTTTTTGCCATGAGAATGCTTTTTCTTTGTATGGAGCTGGAATTTCTTGTATTGCAGCTTGTGCCCATTACTCTTCAACTTTTGTCTCTTTTTCCCTATAACTCCAATTCAGATAATGGACAACTCCAGGCCCAGCAAATCTATCTCCTTCAACCATTTCTCATGTCATGTGTTGTAGCCCCCAACCTTCTTGTCTGTTTTGTCTGTCTCTGGAGTATTTCTGTAGCACTCTTCACAAACATAGTTTTGCTAATCACAGTGCTGTAAGTGTTGTTATTTTGTGATGGTACTGGAAGACTGCTTGCAACAGTTTAGCTCCTGTTCAAACCTTTGTAGTGTTTCTGTTTCATCTCCATCATAAGTGTCTTTATTCATCCTGAAGGAAGATGTTTATGCCCTCCACCTCCAACATGCCTAAATCTGATTTTTTTTTTAGTGGAAGTTTTGTTCTGGTTTTAATTATGTGTTTGATTTATATGAAAGATTGGTGTGCCTTACACTAGGGATTTGGTGGCCTTGCTGTGTGCAGTGCGCTCTAGGAAGTACAGATTTGTTAAGAATTTGTGTGTACATTTGTTTATACAGATCTGAATTTATGACCTTGTAAAGGAAATTAACATTATGCCTTTATTTCTTTTTTACAGGAATAGATGTTCTTCATCAGCTAGGCCTTGTGAAAGACATTCAACAGCCCTCAGAGACAACAGTGTCCTCAACATCATCTCTCTTACCTCGGGGTGTTCGTCTAACTGTGTCAGGAGTTGTACTAACTGGTGATGCACATATTGAGTCCCCCACTGTTCAAGTCATACCATCAAATCTAGGACGTCAGTTCACCATATTGGTTGGCTTGTACTCTTACAGAGTAAATAATGCTTTCCTTTTCAGTATCAGGAAGAAAAGTAGATTGCAGTTTGGTGTCCAGCTGCTACCAAGAAAGGTAGCGGTGTACACTGGATGGAAGCAGTCCATATACTTTGATTATAGTGTTCATAATGAACAATGGCATTCATTTGCCATTGACATTAGAGACAAGACTGTCTCAATATTTGCTGAGTGTGGAAAGAAGTACTATAGCAGAGAAGTGCTTTCTGAGGTGGAAATATTTGATTTGGATAGTTTATTCACCCTGGGAAGGATGAACTCTCACTCTGTCAGCTTTGAAGGAGTTATATGTCAGCTAGATATTATTCCCTCTGCAGAAGCCGCTGCAAACTATTGTAAATATGTGAAACAGCAATGTCGCCAGGCCGAAACATACCGATCTCTGCTAGGAGCACCACGTGTGTCAGATGGGCTTGATGTTTTTTCAAAGATGATGACTGATGAGAAAAAACAGTCAGAAGATATATCAGCTTATAGAAGGAAAGAAGCATCAAACATCCCTGTTAGCAGTGTTGCTCAAATTGTCTTTCTACCAGAACACTTTGAGTCGAAAAATGTCTCTGCATCAGGGTTTGCAGAGGCCAAGTTGCTGTTGCTGGAAGCCTGGCCTGAAACAGAATTCCAGGAGAAAATCAATCTGCCTCCTCATCAGCAGGAGATGAGCAAAAAAAGAAGTATCACTAAAGTCCCATCAGGATCATATCTAAATACTTTAGATAATACCACAAAAGATGCAGGCAGACAAAGTGAGCCTTCTCTGATCTCTCCTGTAAAACAGAGCAAAACTGAAACCAAGAGGACAGACAAAGCAAACCAGCATATAGAAGAATCAAGCAAAACTCAGCAAATCTTCAACACAACCCTGTATAGTTTGCCTGCTGACATCTCTCTGGATAATCAACTCAATCCAGGGCAGGAAGGTGCATTTGATGCTGATGAGACTTACCATATGGAAACCAGTTATGAAATTAGTGTTGATAATTATAGTTATGACTATGAAGATCTTGACAAAATGTTTGAAATGGGAAGTGTCAGAGGTCCAAAGGGGGAAACTGGACCTCCTGTAAGTTATTCTTACTGCTTTTTTTACTGTAGTGCAGCAACATACATTTAACAGAACCTTTGAAAGAAACCTTGCAAAGCATGCCAAAGCTGTGACTGCAGTTTCTCCCATCTGTACTGTACAAATGTTTGCCTGCCTTAAGTATATCTCTTTCTTGCATGTAATCTTGGTGTAAGCATTGTATATTATTATTTATTGGCAGAATACAAAGACATTCAAGACATTCTGATAAAGTAGTAGGCAACTGTTCATTATGGAGAGTATTAATAAAATTGCAAGATAAATTCATGTAGTACACAAGTGTAGATGCTGATCCATGCAAGAAGCAGCCAGGCTGTTAGAAAGGCTGATATAGCTTTCTCAGTTGAGCAATGTTATCAAAAGTCATAATTGTTGGAAGAGATCAGCTGCAGAATCTAGACTGTTAAAACCATTTTTAGCCAAAGCTATGGGGTCCTGCATACCTGCATGTAAAGTAATTTTGAGTTCAGTCTTAGAGGATTGCATGGCGTTTTTTCAGTTTGCAGGGTAACAATTAGAGAAGCATGGTAGTGCTTTTAATAGAAAGCTCTTTGTCCTTTCTTACTATGCACACAAGACTCAAACTTTTTAATACATAAAAATGGGAGCAATATACATGAAGCTACAGACACGAAAGAACAGATGTTCCTGCTTATCCTGGGAAATACAATGGTTTGTTCTTGTTTGAGCTTTTAGTTATCATTTTTAAAGCATATCACGCATCAGATAATTCCACTTGCTTGTCTTGGTTTGTTATTGTTTATTTAATTGGTTTTGGGATTTTTTTTTTGGAGGGATATGTGTGTACACACATTTGTGTGGTTATAACTGGAAAGCAATGTGATATGTGTAAATCAGCTCCTAATATGTAGTTGAACATGCCCATAAATTTCTTACATGTATTCTTTCAGCACTGAATATTTTTTTTTCTGAAGGTAGTCATCCACAGAGAACCTATTTAAAAGTTCAGTTTTTACACTAAACAGGATCCAGATGCAAAGGGATTGTTAACACAACTGAAAAATGTGTTAACAAGAAAGTCATGTTAGTCCAGAGATGCTCTTGCTTAATCTTTTTGGAATGTGAAGTGATTAATTATTTTTCCTTTTTTGTCCCTTATAGTAGTATTTATGGGGACATAGGACTTAGTGTATAGCTGTCATCAACATGAGGTTAATTTCCAGCTTTGGAGCTTAGGATATTTAATAATTGCTATTGGAAGCTTTTATTTTCAGTGCATAGTTTGTAGATTGTGATTTTAGTCAGTTACAGCCAAGAAGGTGAAATTCTTTTTTATTAGGCACAGAAATGGCTGCTGATAATGCCATGGATTGTTTGCATTAATAAGAAATTCTAAGCAAATGCTCTGGGGTTTTTTTGTGGGTCAGTTTGTTTGCGATTTCTTTTGTTGGGGGCTTTGTTTGTTTCTTTGTGTTTATAGACTCAAACACTACACATGCAGCATCAAAGATGATAGTTAGTTTGAGATTTTGAGGACGTCTTTGTTCCCATTTTCTATGCCTGTCTTACAGAAGGTTGTCTCATCTAGGAAGGCAGGCAGAGCAGACTTTGCATTTGATATAGTCAGTAGCAATGAATATGGTGTAGTTGTGCTGAACTTTTTTTTTTGGTGTCAGGATTTAAGTAAGACCAGGCCTAAAGATTTAGAGCTCTGTGACAGAGTTGGGAAGTTAGTCTAGACCATTACAGGCACTAGTTTGTCTGAAGGGGCCAGCAGCACCACTGGAACAGAGGCAAAGCTAAATCTCTGTGCTGCCAGAGAGACTGATGCCAAAGGGAAACGAGGCCTCCGTATGGCCTTGTCTGCACAAACTTTTGTAAAGAATTGTGGTTCATGGAATTTGCATGGCACAGTAGTTCTTGGCCTCACACTTGAGGTGATCCTGGCTTGGAGCGAAGACCACTGATAATCCACATTTT
Source organism: Melanerpes formicivorus (assembly GCF_026170545.1). Taxonomy (NCBI): domain Eukaryota; kingdom Metazoa; phylum Chordata; class Aves; order Piciformes; family Picidae; genus Melanerpes; species Melanerpes formicivorus. The sequence goes on along the minus strand of NW_027142359.1, from coordinate 16,230,929 downwards.
ATGTGTGTGGCTTTAATATTACGCATAAGTACTCACAGAGTCTTATCCATGGGGATCCTTGAAGAGTAAAACTAAGGAACTTACAAACTTGGCTTTTAGCAAAAAATCCTGATGGGGCATGAAACTCCCTTTTTTTTTTTTCCTTCTTCCCTTGTGCTGTGGTTGGTTGGAATTTTCTTTCAAGATTTCACCACAGAAATAATGTTTATTCTTTTAGAGCTGATCAGCAAGAAGTAGTTTTTGTGGTTCTTAAACTCCTCAGTTTCATTTAGCTTTTGAGCATCTACCAGAGCTGATTCTTGCCTTCTATAATTAGGCCTGTTGTACTCCGTGATCCCACAGCTGTGAAATTCATCCTTCAAAGCAAAGCTGAGATCCAAAATTAAACCTTTCATTTATGGATAGCATATGAAAATGGGCAGCTATTTATTAAAAGCTATTAAGACTCTGATTAAAATTATACCAAATGAAATGACTCACAACCCCTACAAAAACACAGAGTGAGTTTAAAGCCGGACAGTGTGGTCTCCTGAACCATGGGTTTAGAGGGAAAGCTGCTCCCTTCATTTGATGAGCCACTCCTTTTTGTCTTTCAGAGGGTCTTGGCACTGTATAAAGTTTAAAAGAATCTGGTATCTCTTTCCAACTGTTTAACATTCAAACTCATTCTCTGTTGCAGTCCTTAAAGCAATTTGCAGTACATGATACATAGTTGCATACTTGGTAGAAGGAGAGGTTAACGGGAGTTGAAGGGCTGACTTATGCTACTTGCTGGTAGGTAATTGCATCTGCAGGCCTATCTGTGTGGGATTTGGTTTCCCCATGAGAAATGAGGTAGGAATTAGTTTATTCTATTGGAAAAGCTTTCTGGATTATGAAGACAATCAGCCAGGAGGAGAAATAGTAGAGGACCAGAAGGTGGTGCTCCTTAGGCTATCTGGTTTGTAAAGAGAAATGATCTGGAGGTATTTCCACGAGGAATTGGAAATGCAAGCCCTGCATTAAGCAGAACTGAGTCCTGGATGAGATGGCTTCTTTTACTCCAACCAAGATGTGTGAGTGAGAGCCCTGAGAGAAGGCAGTTCAGAGATCTTGAATATGGTGCTAAATCAACAACAGCTTATTTTAGCTTATTTCATCTATTTTATTCTTCCCTACCTTTTCACACTTCCACTTATTTCACTTCTAGCTTATTTCTCAGTTGAACAAAATTGCCTGATGATGCTGTCCCTGGCCACAGAGAATATACTGGGCAGTTCATTGCTTTTGTGCCTTTTAGCTTTGCAAATAACTGTTGTTTCCTTGCCCAGGCTGAGAAATCTCAGTATCTGCTAATTCAGATAGAAACTTGTTTTTTTTTTTTTTTCAGTTTTATTTTTAGTAGCTAAGAGATATTATATTTAAATATTCAAACATTTAATTCACCTAAATGGATACAGTTTCCCTGTCTTCTGAGTAGCAGTATTGAAAAGCCAAAGCCATGTAGATGCACTGTTGATGACATTGCTTTGGTTGTTGTAGGAGAAGGGGACAGACATCCACAGATGTCAAGAAAAGAGGTTAATTGTACACAGGGGACTGCCTACTCTAGGGCATTTGGAAAAAGTAGTGTGTGGGGTTTATTATAATTTCCAGTGAAATATAAGTGAAGCAAGAATAAAAAGTAGGTGGACATGGGTTTAAAAGGTGGACAGAGCATATTAGGAGTATATAGAAGAATTCTTAGTGATAGTATCAGAATCCCAGAAGGTCTAAAGCTGATGAGATGAAACTCAGTGTGATAGTACAGAAATTAAAAGTACAAAGGATGGGGGAGTTATTTTGTTTAGCTGAAGGACTGCTTGCCTTAGGTACTTGTTGAGTCAAGCATTAAACTCACTTTTCTTTAATGTAATCTTTTTTTAAAGTGTTTGAGGCAAGCTGAGGTTGAGTGGTTCGGAGGTAATCAAATGCCTTTTAAAGACAAACTTTGTAGTTGTTTTGCAAGAGAAACTTAAGGGATCTAGCTATTGAATGGCAACAGGATCAGCATACGCCTGTGCAGAAGTCTTAACTACTTAACACTGCTGCACTGCTGTGCATCTGAAATGTTAGGGTCTTGTTATATGTAGAAGAAATCCTTCCTGTTACCTCTGGCGTAGTGCAAGTTTAAAACACATCCATCCACAGAAGGGCTTTCAGTATTCTAGAAAAGTGTCTGTGAAAGTTCACCAATACATACGCCCTAAAGACCATTTGAAAGGTAGTGACAATTTCTGGGAGAGTAGCACCTACTTGTATTATGTCATAATTATTTGGAACTTGGGCTTCTTTCCTCAATAGCTAAATGAAATGTTTATGTTTCTCAAGGACAGTAAGTTGTAATACCTTTCTTGAGGTACGTATGATGTTATTAAATGAATTGATTTTAAATTTGTGTCAGTGTCAAATGCAAAAAAAAAACCCAAACCAAACACAGAAAACCCAACCACACCCCACATTAGCACTTTTATTTTCTTCAGATTTGTTTAATTATTATTTCCAGTAGTTGGAGGAAAAGCTATTCAAACAAATGACTAATTCCTTGGTTTAAGAGAGATTTGCTCACTCTCAGAGGTTGACTTCTGTGGCTTGCAAGACATAAATCACTTTCTAGCTAGTAAAAACCTGTCATGATGATTGTGAGTTGTAGTTCATTTCACAGATTGAAGTATGTAGGGTAGAAGTAGTCAGAAAAGCATTTCCAGGGAGGCTTGTGTATGTTTTACTAAGTCTGCTGTCAGTGGAGATGTTGCTGAAGTTACAGGGGGGAGTCTGAGTTGAAGGTTAAGGAGTGACATACTCTGGTTAAGGAAAGTCCTTGTTAGTGCTATAATCAAACATCTGGGTTGCTGGTGCTGAATCATTATTGTTAACTTAATCTACAGTGGTTGGCTTTGATTTAGAAAGCCTCGAGGAAGCGTTATTCATGTCTGGCTGTGTAGTTCAAAATATTTCACTGCTTCTTTTAGGGGTTGCTGAGGGCTTGGTTATGATTAGATTTTATTCCTTCTGGGGTTTTGGTTGGTTTGGTTGTTTTGGTTTTTTTTTTTAGGTGGAGAGATAATTATGAGTTAGTGTAATGAAAATGAGAGGGGTTTTGGTGATGGGGATTTTTGGTTTGTGGGCTGGGGTCTTTTTGTTTGTTTGGTTTTGTTTTGTTTTCCAAATGAAGTAAGTGCTATTAAAGAATCATAGAACCATAGAATCACCAAGGTTGGAAAAGACCTCAAAGATCATCAAGTCCAATGTGTCACTCAAGACCTCATGACTACTAAACCATGGCTTCAAGTGCCATGTCCAATCCCTTTTTTAACACCTCCAGGGACAGTGACTCCACCACCTCTCTGGGCAGCCCATTTCAATGGCTAACAATTCTCTCTGTGAAGAACTTTCTCCTTACCTCAAGGCCAAACTTCCCCTGGCACAGTTTGAGATGACACAGGGAAAAATGTTACCACTGTACTCATTCAATAAATCAGCAGCAAAGATAAAGTATCTTAATAAATACTCATTAAGATTTTTATTAGGAAAATGGTGAGGTTTGGCTATTAATGTTTTTTCTAAGGAAATACAGAAAGCATGTGAAATGGGGGTATTGTACCACAAATCTCAAAATAATGCACACTGGTTGCATTTATTGAACATAATAAAAACATAATATTTCCCTATATAGTTCCATGAAAATTTTCTAAGCAAAGAACATCTTTTAACTTGAAATTTGAGAGGACTTTATTAGAAAGCATACTACTCCAGCAGTGGCAGAGTGGTAGCTCTCTGTACTGTTTCATGCACAGTTTTGAACCCGGACAAGAGTCCCAGGTCAAGAGCTCTCTCTTTTTCTATTTGCTGCTTGTTTTGTTGTCATTGTTACTAAACACAAAATCTTTTTACTTAAGAATGTGAGGATATTAGTCAGCCTTTATACAGTCAGGCTGAATAACAAATCTCCTATTGTAAAACTATGACATGCTACAGTTTGACCTAAAGATCTGGACTGTTACATAGATTTGTCTTCAAGACTACACAGAGAAGGAAATGCTGGATGTATGGATTTACCAATATTCCTAACTCCTAACAGGCAGTTGCACTACAATTAGACTCCTAAGATTACTATGATTAATTGGAGAAAGAAATCAGGTTGTTTTTTCTTCCTCAGAACATTGTTTTTCCCAGAACTGTCCAGAGCGGTCTTGACTTTGGTGAAATGAATGTAATTGGCTTGACAAAGTCTGGAATCAGCATTGTCTTCTCTGCCAGTAACATTGTCTTTCCAAGGAGAAAGAAATAGCACTTCTACAAAACGGAGGTTTTTAAACCCACTAATTTTATCTTAATAATATGCTGGTTGCTAATAAACCCTCCAAAGGGTGGGGTGTGGGGTGTGTGTTCCATTTCCCCTCCCCCCCCCCCCCCCCCCGCTTCCTATTTTGAAAGGCTGCAAGTTGGCTATTTAAGCCACCATAGTTGCCCTTCTGGCTTCCCTGGTATGCCTGTCAGCTTGTAGTATTTACAGAGCCACAGGAGTGTAAGGAAACTGGGTGGAAGAGCAAGGTGAATCCCTTTCTGCCATTATTGACTCCTCTTCTTCATGAGGTCTGACTTTTCTGATGCACCTTTTCTCTTGCAATGGAATTACTTGGATTTCTATTAAAGCTCTGATTTGCTTTGCTGGCAATTTTATGGCAGCTGAATTCATCCTTAAGAATAGCCCATGCTTCCTTAGGAGTCAAGTGTGGTAGATGAAATATAAATCACTGCAGGTTTTAGTGTAGAGATCTCATTCAAGTACAGTGAAGTAGATCCTGGTGTTTTGAATGTGAACAGCAGTTACAGAAAACAAAAGGTTTCTACAATCAATTAAATCTACAGAGCGTAGTACACTAATAGTCTTAGAGTGACTAATAATCTAATTTATTTGCAAAAGAAACATCTGGTTATATGCTAGCATTTATACAAGGGCAAACATGTTACCAGTTATGAGAATCTTTCAACAGGAAACTAAACACTTGTCAATGTTTATATGCTTCTATTTCATGTCTGTCTTTTCTGTGAGGTAATATCTACATTTTTCAAAGTTACTCCTGACTCTTCTAAAATGTTTGGCATGCCAGCATGCTTATTTTAAAAAGCTTGATTATTCCATCTTCTTTATTTTGAAATACACAGCACTTGCTTATTTCTAATCCTTGAGCTGATCTCTTCTTCTTTTAATATAAATACACTTCAGTAAAAGTTATTCTCTAGATTGTTAGCTCCAATTGCAGTGACATAAGATACCCTCTAAAAAGAAATCAGATTTAGAGGCAGATTAAAAACACACATGCTTGTAGTTCAGGAATTGAGTTTCAACTTGAGAAGGTCTGCATGAATAAAAAGTTATCAGTTAAAAGAACCAGTCTCATTCAGACTTGTGATACTGACTTTGTATTGAGTTTTAGCTACAATTGTTTTGATTTTTCTATCACCAGGGTCCTTCAGGTCCTCCAGGTTTACCTGGTCTGCCAGGAAAGAGAGGTCCTCGGGTGAGTAAAACAACAATGTCCTTCTACAGCTCTAGTCAGGTCACCAGTAACCAAACTGAAGTTTGCATAACTTTGTTTTTCTCTTTTTTTATAATAATCAAGGATATGAATAAAATGCGTGATTCTTAACATTTGGCAGATATGTTGAAGTAAGCAAAAGCAAACAGTTGTTGGGTTCTTTTGGCGTGAACCTCCGGCAGAGTTAATTCAGTGTATGGGTGCGTACACAGAGTGTTGTTACATTCTTAGCTAGCTTGTGCTGCTCTCACTGTTAACTTCTGGTTTTTCCATGCTGCTCCCATCTGCTGCAATCTAAGGTCATGTTCATTTGTGTTTGGAATGAGGGGGAGTGAGCAGTGCATGCCACAGCCACAGAGGATCTGGCAGTGGATATAAAATTAACCACTGAGAGAGACAGACCGGGGAACCACTTCCAAAAAGCTCCACAGATACCTGGTTAATTTGCTCAAGAAATAAGCTTCAGTAACATATGTTGATTTCCTTTCTGTACCCGAACAGTGAGCAGGGACAGCAGCCTGCAATGAGCAAAAGGCTGTAGCACAAGCTGCAAAGAACATGGGAGAAGTCTGTGCCACTACAGGGATTAGATAATGGTGCAAAAATCTGTTTACATAATTGTGTACCAATAACTATGCACGAGGAGTGCCTGAAGTCATGGTTGATTTTAGGGTTTTTAAGGGAAGAGCAGCTGGAGAGAAGAGTTGAGAGTGTGTAGATGACTTTGGGCCATGGTTTTTGGTATGTAAGTGGTTATGGCTGGAGTGCACTCATCCAGGCAAATCACAAGTGGGAGATAAGGGAGTAGTTTATCTGAAGGCTCAGCACATGCGTGGGAGAAGTTTTGACTCATCCTTTGAGGGACATTTAAACAAGCTGCTGCTCAATAGTATGTTGAACGTTGTGTGCTCTTCTGGCTTTCAAAACTTTGTGTGGCTGGGTAGAAAGTGCACTGGTGAAAGGATCCAAAACCTAAACAGATGCTTTAAAGCAGTTGGGGTAAAGGGAGTGATGAGACATGTTTAAAAGCATAGGATGAAAAGCATTCCTTCAAATCCACATTCCTGATTTCTGGAATCCTTTTTACAAATGATCTTTCTATGTAAGAGCTGAGAATGGTTACAGTTTAGGTTTTTACGTCGGATAGTGCCTTTCTCAATGATGCATCTGGCAGCAGAGACAAGATCCCACATACCCAAGTAGGTCCTTGCAACTGGAGTATAGACTTTGGTTTGGAGGGGGGGTTTGCATATGTTTAAAGCCATACCTGTTGGTGACATCTCTCTTGCTCAGTTGTTTGGGTGTTTTGGTTTGGTGTTGGGGTTTTTGGTTTGGGTTTTTTTTTGTTGTTGTTTGGTTGGTGGGTTTTTTTAAGGTATAGAGTACTTAAGAGTACAGTGCTCTACCATGTGATTTTTCTGGATTAATTATTAACTAGGATACAATTTCCAGTGTAAAGAGAGAAGTTACAAGAGGGCAGCCTGGAAAAATATGAAAATGGCCAAGATGAATATTTACTAATAGTCCAGAGCGTATGTATTTTACGTGGGTCATGAAAGTCTATAAAACTATTTGATCAAAGAAATAAATGCTTTTGAAATGTCAGTGCTCTTTAGTTTACACAACACTGATCAGTTCAAGCAAGTACAGCTGTGAAGATACATGGCATGATAAAGGAGCGTTTTTTGAGCCAAAAAACCTTGCTGATGCAAAGTTCATGTCCCCATTTACCAGTCTGCCCTATGACTGCTGTCTTCTTTCACATAAGCTGCCTTTTCTGATCCTGTAGTGTGACTTGAGGTGTTGGAGGGAAGCAGCACAGAGCCAAGGCACATTGTCTGGGGTTTTTTGAGTCTCTTGGGTGTGTGATCAAATCTGATCCTGACATTCACATGGGTTGGTGACTTAGGGCATGATGTCAGTGCCTGATTAATGCTTTGAGATTTCCATGAAGAACTGATTTTGATCTCTGAATTTGTGATAGAGAAGGTCACATCTGACAGTTAATGTTTTCTAGGTGTCTTGTTTTGAGTTTCTGAGTAACGACATTTTAGCAATTTCAGGATTAGGCAGTGATGAGATGAAATTCACTTTTGCGCCTCTGTGTTGCAGTACTATGCCCTAAGATGATAACACTTCAAGCAACAATAGCTAGGAGCCACTTCAGGGCTGTAGCTACATTGGCACTTTGTTTGTTTCCTTTCTCCTGAATCACCGAGAATGCCTCAAAAGTTGCCAGTGTGCAAATTAACCCTTCAAACAGCACGTGAGATTAACATTTCTGTGCAGTCATGTCAACACTGTTGTTAATGTGAGAGAGCACTTAACAGACAGAGCTTTCAGTATTATTGCAAAGTATAACCAGTAAATTCAGTCTCAGATGAGGAAAAGAAACACTGAGTTTATTTGTTGTTAGACCACTGAACGTATGAGAAAGCAAAAAAAGGATTCTTATTATTTTTGGAATTTGGATTAATTGTTTGGGTTACATTTTTGCCTTAACGGCTTCAACAAAAGCTTTGCTGCTGATTTACCAGGGAAAGGTTTTCACCAGTTTGGACCTTCAGTGTTTGGAAGATGAATAGCTGCTGACAGCCATTGTAACAAATATTTTCCCTAACGTGTAGTTTGTCAAGAAGTGAGAATTGCTGAGTGTATTGCAGGAACAGACACTTAGCCTAGAAGGCATAGATAGTCCTGGTAGATTTAGTCTCTTCCCGGAATAGTTTAAGCCCAGCTCTTTTAGTAACAAGCCCATTTTCTACACTGGCTGTGGGAAATCATGAAGGGGAAGGGGTTTTGCTTGTGATTTGTTTAGAGATAGTACAACATGTTGCTTTGAGTTGCCTTTTAAGTTAGCAAGAACCAATCCACTTCTTTCACTTTGTAGTGTATAGCTCAGTACCTCAGAATGTGATTTTTCTCAGTTTTATCCCAGTGCCTCCAAGTGTTGCAGCAGGAAAGCAACATTGCAGGGACTGTGTGCCAAGTACCTGTTAAGAATTACTTTGGAATGTAATAGAAACAGATTTTTAAAAGAAAGGGAAGTACTCAGCTTCCCTTTAGGAAGATGTGCATGTTTTCTTTCTTGAGAATCCTTTGGAAATCCCAACCAGTGCTTCTAAAAGCAACAATGATCCCGTAAAATGATTCTCTGTGAACTGTTCATACGTGTTCTGTACTGAATAATCCCACCACTCCTTCTTTTTATTTTCTCTTCTTGTGCTTGTTTTGGTTTGTTTTCTTCCCCCAGGGTATTCCAGGACCACATGGTAAACCAGGTTTGCCAGGATTGCCAGGTCCAAAGGTGAGTTAATTTATCTACGCTGCCATGTAAATTTATGAACTTCTTAATGCCTTTTTGGAAGCCCCAGAACTGTTTCCTGTAACAGAAACAATTGTCTTGCTATGGTTTTCAGATGGAGACTTACTATAAACATTTTAATTACATGTAATCCATCAAATTAAACTTCAAATCAAAACAAAATACAAAGCTCTTGAGGGGAAAAAAAACACCCTGTGTGTGCAGAATGATGACTTGGAAACTGTCAGCCATGCAAATAGCCTGTGTTTCCCAAAAGAGTTCTTATAAATCAGTTTGGGCTCTGGAAAACTGGAATTAAAGTGAGAATAAGTATTATTTGTTGTAATCTTTTGCCTTGATTATTTATGTTTTGTTTTTTTCAAAGAACAAAAAAACCCAGACTGCTATTCTCACTATAAATACCTCTTTTTTGTTTTTTATTTGTTTTTTGTGAATGCCCAATATTTGATATTTAAATATTCTAATAATTTACACTGTGTCACTTGATTAACATGCTAACTAGTTTTTTTTTCTGAGTATTTACGGATGGGTTACTCAAAACCAAAGACAAAATACTAGACTGGAAGTACAAATAAAACTCTTCAAACTTGTGTAACATAAGCCCTTTAAATAGATTTGACAGATCTGTGCAGTTGCAGGATGCCTTCAACTCATTTGAGTTGAACGACTTGATAGATATGTTAGGAAAAAAACCAGCAGCTACCACAATTTGGTTTAGTACAATTCCTAATGGCAGGAGTCTGACCTGTCATGACAGGTGTTAAAAACTGCTTGAGGACATAGAAAGAAATTATTTTAATAAAGCTTCCAGTGTCAAATATTTTAAACCAAGTGACTCTATTTTTGTGTGTGCTTTTGTTATTATCTGATTCTGTGGGAACAGTTAAACTTAGACATTCATAATTAATTTTTACTATGTTTATGCTGGCTGTATAATGGAATACATTGCTAGGAGAGTAAATCCTGTTAAATTTCTCCCTCCACAGAATCATAATTCTGATCAGTTCTATATCTGTCTCCCTGACTTTAAGAATAGAAGGAATTGTATTGCATATGTACATATAGGTATATTTTTATCTATATCTAATCTATATATTACTATTTGCTTAGTGATCTTTCTGTTAGACTGTGAACTATCCTTTCAGTACAGGTATCTTTTGAAACACTTTTCTTTAAATAAACCTGAGCCAGGTGCTCACCAAGTTTTGACTATAAAGATCTGGTTGACTCATGCTTTACTGTGTAGGCTGGAACAAACATACTTCTGTCTGATCTTAAAACATTGCAGACAGGTTGCAACAATTTTCTGGCAGTAAATTACTTAATTTTATTCTGCCTTTGAGATGCATGTGTCTTGTCCCACGTGTGCTGAGACATCCTTTATGCACTTGCTTTTGAACCATGAAACAGTAGCTAATAGCCTTACAGTATAGTATCAAGCCCTGAGCATGTGCTAGCAGTTTCAGCCCATATCTAATGTCCTTGGCATTTGATTCCTGATAAAGAGTTGATGGGTGGTTTTAAAGTAGTTTAAAAGTACTCATGAGTTCTGGCTGTATTCCTGGCTTTCTGAAAATAGATTAGTTAAGAAAATCTAGTTTGTGGATTCTGGCACCGATCAAATGATATATAATATTGCATAGATTAAATAATGAAGTGTTTTGTTTTATCTTCCTGTATTGACCATGAGGTGACTTACTGCTCATCTACAATTGAGGAACATGCATAATAATGGTTGTTTGATTTCTAAATTAAAAAGAATGAGGAATTGATTGAGCTTATAAGGGAAAGGAAAGGCAATGGGTAAATTATCACAATAGCTGTCTTTTAACTAGCCGAGAGCTATTAAAACTCTTAGTTTGATATGCCTGCATTGGAAAATGGAAGCAGAATACAAATTGGAGTTGTTCAAGGAGTGTAACTGTTTGCTTTCCAAGATATAATCAACTGGAAAATACTTGGATAACTCTTGCCATGCTGAATAACTGTTCTTTGTGACCTGTCACCAATTTAACACAACAGATTAATTTCGCTGCCCAGTCTTCATTTTGTGTTCAACAAATGTAGTTTATCAAGTGGCCTCACGTGTACAAATATGAACTGCAGAGGGAAGTGTGGCCCCTGATGTGCAGTACTGTATGTGAGCAGAGGATCAGTCCCTGAACTGTTTCAAGTCCTGTATGTTACAAATCTGAAATAGCTGATGGTCAGGCAGCCTCATGCTGCTTGTCCTGTACATCTGCCTGAGTATCCTATGTTGCCCATGAGAGTAGCTCAGCAAGTGCTCAGCATGAGGAAACCTAAACAAATTAGTCAGCACAGTAACAGCCCCATAGTCTGGCACAGTCTTCAGACAACAGTTGGTGAACTGAAGTGATGGACATATGGGGAGAGCGTTTCAGCTGGCATGTCTGCTGTAATCCTGCTTATATTTACCAGTAAAATCTTCTCATCACAACATGTTGTGGCAATAAGAAACATGGAAAATGTAATTCTCATTTTTGTGTGAACTCATGCTATTATATTCACTGTAGTTCTTTATTGAAAAACTTAGGGGAAAATAAATTTGTAGTAGCAAATGCATTTTGTATGAACATTTCGTCTTGCTGCAACAGTTGAAAACATTTTTGCACATATTTAATTAAAGCCCCTCCTCCCTGATGATATTACTGAGCTTAATTACTCTGTGACAGGGCCCTAAAGGAGACCCAGGAGTTTCTCCAGGACAAGCAAAACGTGGAGAAAAGGTAATTTATTTATTTTTTAAATTATAGAAAAATGTTTTGACTGTCCCACTCTTTTGTTTAAGTCTTTAATGTTCAAGCAAGTTAAAGCAGCACAATGCTTTGCATTTACCGTGATGCTGGTGTGTTTTTACACTCAATTATGTGACTGGTCAGTACAGACACAGGTGATGTCACCCAAAGCTGAAACTTATGTATTTAATTCCATTTATAGAAAGAAAGTAATATTAAATGGAAAGCACTTTTAGAACAATAAAATTGGATTTGGTTCACACTGATAAAGCAAAGTACAGATTCTAGTTCTCCTTAACAGCTTGTGTTAGTCCATGCAGTTGTGCAGGACAGACTAAATTCGGTGATGAAAAGTGCACATGCTATTCCATGTTGTGTTGTATTCAACCACTTGTTTTTTAACAAACTCTTGACACTCAGATTTGTCCTTTCATTTCAGAGCCTAGCAGGCTTTTCCTTCTAGTTCCTCCTAAGCCAGTCTTGAACACTTGTGATGATTATCATTTTGGATTGAAAAAGCTACTATGTATGAAACTTTAAAATCGGTGTGATTATAATAAATGTAATGGCATATTTGCATTCTAATGTGTTTGCCTACACTATATATTTCAGAAAGTCATGTATTTATGCTAAGTTTTATTGGGAGCATTTGCTAATAGTTCAGTTGTGGAACATTTGTGCTAAGTAGAAAGCACTGTAGGAGTCCAGGACTGCTCTCTGTAATGAAGCAACTATTATCAAATAACTATCATTTACTAAGTGCTGATGCATACCTAAATTAAGTGTTGTTGGTGGTGTTTTTTTAATGCATACAACCTGTCAAACCCTAAACTTCACAAGTTTTCAGTGTTAAAAAAGCTGCTGAGTAAGATTCAGAAATTTGCCTGTGATGCACTGATACAAAATTGAATTGAAGTTTTTGTAGACATAGCAACATTATTTTACTCTAGCCAACTTTTGATTTTGACAATGTAATCATAATGTTCTGAGCTACGTGTGTCCATCTGAAACTGAAGGTATGTTCTTTGGCATGAGCCCAAGGTGCTGCAGAACAGTGTAAAGCCAACCCATGTATTTGTATGATGTACACCTAAAACCATGGAATGCATCTGTAATCCACAACTATGTGACTAATATTCAATTTTGTATTTCTTACTATTTTGGGTTCTTAATTTTTCACCCAAGTCAGATTTTCTCACCCTAAATAATCAACTTGAATTTACTTTGATGCTAACTCACTTCCAGGATCTGTTCCTTGATTCACTGAGTATTAATTTGGGCACTAATCCTGACAGAGATAGTCTCTTCACTGTCAGTCTGGAGCAAGGGAAAAAAGCCAGGAACAAGCTTCTTTCCTCCTTGATCTGCAATAACCGTAAAAAAAATTGCATGATTTTCCATCTCTCTAACATATGAGGTGATCTAATTCTCATTCATGTATACCAGCATGTAGTTGAAAAGCATGATAAGCAGTAGTAGTTAAAATATATATAAACTTGAGGTGAACCCACACACTTTAAAGGGTAGGGTTAGCTTAAGAATTGTGTACTTCCTTTGCTCCCATTTATTGATGGGTTGGCTAGAAGTCACTGTTGTGGGTTGTGAACTAATTCTATTCCAGCCATGCTTCGGCCATTGTGCAGGAGCAGGCAAGTTGTACCAGGTAGCTGCAGTTGAGGCTTTTCAATTTTCCTCTTCTGAAGAAAAATTAAATTTGTCTGATAAAGCAACATTAGCTACTTCATCATACCAAATGTTTGAGAATGCAGAGAAAATAGGAAGTTCTGTATCATGTTCCAGTGAAACAATTATTATGGATTTCTTTGCTGTGCAGGGTGATCCCGGCCCCTTGGGTTTTCCAGGCCCACCTGGAATCAAAGGCCAGAAGGTAAGATTCTGTTTTCATTTTCATGTAACCCTCCCTGGCTCAAATAAATGGCCAGTACCTGTATATCTAGCAGTCAGGAAACAACAGAAGGGCTTTAGGTCTGCTGTTGGTACTGTGACTGCCTATAGCGTCAGGCTCCAGGGCCAACAGTGCAAAACCTTCCTTTGCAACTAAATCACAGCTGCTTAGGTTGGTGTTCCTCAGAAGACACAGTGTACCTCTGTCCATCAGAAGAAGTACTAGGAAGATTGCAACATAATGCAATGTTTTTCAACATGAGAAATGTCAAGTGCTGCACACTGTGTTTAATAATGGCAGTCCTGTGTGTATAGGAAAGTATAAAACAGACAGGCAGTTTTGGGAAGGAAACATGAAAGATGTCAAGAGGAAATATGACAAGCTTAAGATAATCAGCCCAGAAGATAGTGAATATAATTCATGTGCAAAGAAAGGTTATCTGACACTAGGCTGCTCTGAATACTTGGTGGCAAAAATCAGCAAGAAACCTACATAGAAGGAATATTAATTAAATAGTTGCTTCTTGTTGAAACTAAAGAAAAATGCCATTACAACAAACTCGATACTCAGTGTTATGTTTTAAGATGGCTTAATTCAGCAATATATTGATTTTAAAATGTATGACAATTATTTTTCAAAAAGTCTTTTCAATCATTTCTAGAATTAACCAAAGCATAGGAAAAAAGTATCTAGAGAAGGAAGCTATCACTGATATAGCACCAGGAGGAGTGTGGACATTTATTTTGCCAAACGTGGTCCAGAGTTTTTTGAACTAAGAAAACGCATAGCTCTGACAAGAATTTGCATCCCCTCTGCTAAGAGTTAACCTACAAGCTGGGACACTGGCAGCTTTTGTCACTGCCTGTTTTGGGCCACCTTGAGATTCCCAAAGCATTGTACTTTCTTATTTCATTAAGTTTATAGTTTTGCTCCAAAAACAAAGAAGTTTTTGATTTAAGGCTTTTTAGATGGGAAGCAGCTGTCAGTTGTTCTGGATTATGAGACTGATATTTAAGGGCAAGGAAATTAAAATCTTATGGACATCATGCTCTCTTCCTGCCACAAGAATTCACTCCTTATCTAAGGGTTAGAGATTCTGTGGAGAATCATGCTCACTTAATCACTGGAAATTTTGCTCTGTTTCCACATTGTACACATCAGACCAACTAGAATGAGTTTAACATAACTTCTGCCTGGTCCAGATTGTAAGAATATCATCTTTTCAACAACACTATACTTGTAAACTGTTAAAAGTACTTCATATAACCGATCTTTTGCTTTTAAATATATGTAAATAGGTAAATATGCTTTTAGTTCAGTGTGATCTCAAAAATCATTTTCAAAGGAATATGAGAAGAAGTAGCTGTGAACTAAACCAGCTACAAGAACAAACTGCAGAAGAATCAAGTACTTCCATTTTTGTTTTGAGCACCAGTAATACTTGGTATCCTTTACAATGTTGAAGAAATAGCGTATTTCCAATATTCTTTCTCATCCAGGCAAAAGGGAAGATAAAACCAAATCCTACATATCAATTAATGGTGTCCCACATTCTGTTTGATTTTGATGGTGCTTGTGTTAACTGAGTAGTTTCTAAATAGATATTTGATAGCAAGTATAAACACTGAATTCTCCAAATATTTTTTAATGGTGTAATACAAATCTGTTTGGTTTGTGACAATTATATTGACTTTTGTGTGTATTTTACTGAAAGACCTTCAAGTGTGAGGTTTTTTTCCTTTATAGAATTCATCCTCCATTTCCCATGGATGGAGTAATGGGTTTGTAGAATAGAATAGAAGAATAGACCAGGTTGGAAGCGACCTTTGAGATCATAGTGTCCAACCCATTATCCAACACTATCTAATCAACTAAACCATGGCACCAAGCACCCCCTCAAGTCTCCTCCTAAACACCTCTAGTGATGGTGACTCCACCACCTCCCTGGGCAGCCCATTCCAATGGGCAATCACTCTCTCTATGAAGAGCTTCTCCCTAACATCCAGCCTAAACCTCCCCTGGTGCAGCTAGAGACTGTGTCCTCTTGTTCTGGTGCTGGTTGCCTGGGAGAAGAGACCAGCCCCCACCTGTTTCCAACCTCCCTTCAGGTAGTTGTAGAGAGCAATGAGGTCTCCCCTGAGCCTCCTCCTCTCCAGGCTAAACAACCCCGGCTCCCACAGCCTCTTCCCATAGGGCTTGTGTTCCAAACCCCTCACCAACTTTGTTGCCCTTCTCTGGACTCGTTCCAGCAAGTCAACATCTTTCCTAAACTGAGTGGCCCAGAATTGGACACAGTACTCGAGGTGTGGCCTAACCAGTGCTGTGTACAGGGGGAGAATGACCTCCCTGCTCCTGCTGGCCACACCATTCCTGATACATTCCAGGATGCCACTGGCCTTCTTGGCTCTCCTGGGCACACTGCTGGCTCATGTTCAGCTAGCTGTCAACCAGTACCCCCAGGTCCTTTTCTGCCTGGCTGCTCTCCAGCCACTCTGACCCCAGCCTGTAGCGCTGCATGGGGTTGTTGTGGCCAATGTGTAGAGCCCAGCACTTGGATATGTTAAGTCTCAGTGGAGGGTGTGCTGTGCTGGCTGCAGTCTTTGCTCGGGCGTGGTTACACCATGCCAGGATGGCTGTGAATATGGAGGATACTCTACAGGACAAGTTCTTTATTCAGAATTTGCCTGGTTCTGAACTTTCTGTGCAGCATTATTTGGTGCTAATATAAAAAACATGTGTGGTGGAACATTGAGGCAAGGGTGCATGTTATTTTGAGGGGTTTTGACAAGATTGACTTTGAGAAGCTATATTCCTTGTGGGTTTGGTTCTATTTTCTTCTGAATATTTGAGATCATGTTAGGATGGTTTCTTGAGGAAAAAAAATCATTCTTCCCTTTCCAAAAAAAACCAAAAAACCAAAAACCCACCAAAAACATTTGAAGCCCTCAATGCAGTAGAACACCACCAATAAACTACTGTCTTAGATTGGAACTATAAAATGGTGTATTTCTTCTTATAAAGCTGAAAATCTACAGGGTTTTTTAGAGAGGTAGTAAAACAAATGTGTGTTAATAATCAAGACTCAGGGAGCAGACAACTGACTTTACTTTTCATTGTATGGCGAGTGTCGAAGTATGCATCTTTGTGGTTGCATATAAAATATGACATGTTTTTCATGCCTGTAACATGCTATAAAAGGCCATGTTGTGCTCAGAGAGAGGGCTTCAAATTTCTTCTAGAATAAGGACAGAAAATTGCATGTTTATGATGTGTTTAGAGGCCTGTTACTTTCAGATATCTTTTGAAGCACAGACACAATGGCAGGAGATGAGGATTAATTTGAGGAGCACGCTGATTCCAGAACAGTTGTACAATCTCATCTTTGGAGCTGTACTGGCAGGATCATCTTTAAATCAGCACTCAAAACTTTCCATATATCAGTCCAGAGACCTCACAGAGTAGAGCCCCCCAAAAAAATCCAGCTTCACTGCACAGCCATGCAAGTGCTTACGTCTGCTAGTCAGGGTACTGGGGGTAGATTGTTAGCCAAAGGACATCACTCCTAGACATTAATTTGCCTAAGATCATGCCAGTACATTAGAATGACAGCAGTGCCTGGGTGGTTGCAGATACTTTGTGATGAGATTGGAAATGTTTTTTGAAAAGATTGACTGAAATTTGGGGCTAGCCTTGTTCCATATCTAATATGTGTGTAAGAGTAAATCATGGGAATCTGTATCTATAAAATCCCAATAAAGTTCACATTATAAAAGATAATGTGGTAAGACAACTTGGAGGAAAAAAAAAAATATTTGCAACCTGAGAAAGGCTCAGTATTTCTTCTTGTCTTGACTTTTGCATCCTGTAAGAGGCAAGGCAGATGGATACATTTGAAAGCAGTACCCGTGGTGCCGTCAACGTTATGCTACCAAGCATCTCCCACTGCTTCTCCTAGAAAGTGCATTTTTCCTTGAGCTGGAGGAAACTTCAGCTCTGTAAGAGAAATTCTTCTACTGAATTAGAATAAAGAATAGAATAAATTACATTAAGAAAATGTCCAATTTTTTTTATATATGGTTTGGGTTGGGTTTTTTTAAGTGGTATTTCCATTCCTTAGGATATTCAGGCTAAGAGATACTAGGTGAAATCTTAGTTGTGTTAATAAACATCAGCAAACAAAACAGAATGGAGTAATGCAGGGGGAAAAAAAAAACACTAAACAACAAAAAAACATTTGCCAGTGAAGAAGTTTTTCAAAAGTGGATGCCATGTGATGAGAGTGTAGAGCTGATGCATTAATATAGCAAATGGGGATACTTTATATTAACTGGTTTGTCCAAGCTCCTGACTACCTGTGTTACAGACTTTTTTTCTGTTTTTTTTCCCAACAGCAATGCAGACCTCTTTCCTTAGATACAAGTTCACATGTACCTTGTTTACACTTAATCTACAGGAGAGGATTGAAGCCAGAATAGATTATAATTTCGTTAACTGACAGTGCCTTTTTTGTGACTAGAAAAATGAAAGGATGCACCTGTGGTGTTGTGTTTTGAGAAAGTAAGGTCTTTGAGTTTCTCAGTGTCTGCATCTCTTTTGGATCAAGATTCCTCAAGCAAGTCCATAATAGAAAAATTGCAAATTTTGAAGCCTTAGAGATATCCTTCTCTTTTATTATCTAAAATTATCACCGAGCAAAATCATTCCTCCTTTTAGTTTTGTATATGAGAATAAAATTAATATAATGAAGAAATACTCTAGTGGTCATGCAGAAGCTTATCTGAAACTTGGGGATGTCTCGTCTGCTGAAATCAGTTGCAGTATTCCTTATTACAGTGGGTCTCCAGTCTCTACTGACTAATGAATATCATCATGATGCAAGGCAGCCAGATGTTTGACATCAGCCAAAACACTCCTGCTACTCAGTCAATGTCTTTGAGGCCAATTTTAGGATAGATTTCTATCCAGAATAAGGATTGTTTTAGTCTTTCAAGCTGCAGCTTTTGGAACTTGTGTATCCCCAGTACCTCTTGCAAGGGATGTGAACACCAGACACTTGGCTTCAGCATCAATCATACAACTGTTATACAGTCTTCCTTCTAGGACAGCTTGTCTGGGTATGTTTAGTACAGTGTAGAAACATCCAAGATGTCTTGTTTCAAGTGTACTGATGCAGATGGCAGGCTTCAGCTCCACTTTTAATTATTTTTTGTTTTCCTTTAAGAGCTAAAATATGCATGAAATGGTCAATGCACAGGGAGTAAAGTTTGACAGCTTCATGATTCCAGCACCACAGGAAAGAGTGTTGAGATGAGGAGCAGGCTATTCTCCCTACCAATATATATTTTTTTTAATATTAGGGCTGGAATTCTGTGTTGTGTGTCTTTCTTGAGAGTGTCCTAGAACAGTGTGGGATAACCCTCTACTTACACCCCTCCTCTGAACTGCCTTATTCAGAAAGGACATCCTGACAAGGATTTGGGATGGAGAAATGCTCTGTACTGGATCCAGTTTTGCCCTTTCAGTGATAGCTGGTGACAGCATCCCATGTACTCATTTGTTTAAGAGTACAAGTCAGGAATTGACTTTTAAGTATGCTGATACACCAAAATTGTCTAAAATGCCATGAGGATTTCTTACTTTTTGTCTGACTTGGCTTTCATATGAACTTACACTAATGGTGCAGGCAAACAAGTTTGGATCATTTTTTTGCTTGATAAATAAAGATAGGAGTAGGAAAAAAAAAGAAGCAGCTATGTTTTGCTTATTTAACTGTAACATATCTCTACCTGCAGGGTCTCAAAGGTTTTCTGGGACTTCAAGGGCCTCGGGGTGAGCAGGTGAGTGCTGAAAACACAGTATACCATACTCTACAAATGAACAATTGAGTACAGAAGAATGCATAATCCAATGTAAGTGTTCAATACAAGGTATCAGAGTCAATAAATTGACTGCTTAAGGAAGTACTTGATAGTTCTTGACCAGGAGCATACTTCAGAGGAAAGAGTTATAATTTACACGCAGTTATTACTAGTGGTGTTTTAGGGCCTGGCTGGTGGAGGTGATGAGTTAGGTTATTGTCATCAGTAGTGCCTTCCTGTGCTTGTAGTTTTTAGAAGCTTGCACAATTTGTGATGTGTGGAACAGCAAAGGAAATGTTTTAAAAGATAAGTTGTAAATGCTATGCTTCAAATGCTAGTAGTTTTTAATATACTCATATTTGGGGGTACATCTGAGCCAAAATAGGAGACAGTATTGCATGACAGATCATATGTCAGAAGATTAATCACTAGCAGTTGAAAGCAGGTGACGGAATCATCTCAATGGCAGTTCATTTAAACAAAAAGTACTGCAACTCCTTTTTGCACCTGCACTTCTGAGGTCTGATCCTAAGATCATAAATGAACTATGAACAGCTCAGAAAGGAAGCCTTGATTCATTGCTCTGTGTTATGGCTTTAGTGGTAACAGTTGACAATATGGCAGTGGGTGGAAGTGTCAGGCTAGAGGAGTGTCCAGTTTATATAATTGGCTTATTTAAAATAAAATTAACTGAGGAGAGGTTAGGTGGAGCACCCTGTGTTATGGTGATGGGCTCAGGACATTTGGAAATGTTTTTAGAGAAGTTCATTGTTCTGAAAATAAGCATTGAGGTGTTCAGATGTCAATAAAATAACAGCAGTATAACTTATAGTTTGAATTAGGAGGAGAAAGATGGAGGGAAGATCCATGCATTCATGACTAACTCAGTGCTGTATTGACCTGATTCAGAAAGGAAGGAAACGGTCATAAAAATTTGGCTTTGTAAGGACACAAAGATTCTTTTTTTAATGAAACATTGAACACATTTGTTCAAATGCCACTAGGACCAGTGCCCTTATTTCATTATAAGGACCTGTCCTCAAATACATTTTATAAATAGCATCTATATTTTTATTATGGAAATAAGGCATGAACTGCTGCATTTCACAAAACATGAGACTAGCCTTCTTGTAGTATTTTTTAAGGGTATGCAATTGAAATTTGAGTTCTTTATGTATGATGTGTAAATTCTAGGGTGTTGCTATGTAGCTTGCTCAAAAAGTAATCTTTCCATGAGTTTATGCTCTGTCATATGACTAGATGTTAAGAGAGAAATGATTCTTAAAAAATGAACTCTAAAACATGGTGTTAAGCCTGCTTTTCTTTCTTGCCTTTTAAAATGTTTTTCCTCACCCTGTTTTCCACTTAGGGAATTCCAGGAGTGGCTGGCAATATTGGGATGGTTGGTTACCCTGGCAGGCAGGTGCAGTAACTATACGAATGTTTTTTGCAGTTTGGGGGGTTTCTTGTTTGTTCTTTTCAAAAGTACTGTATCACATTTATGCTATTGGTACTTCCAAAAAAAGTTAAGTGTTTACATCCTGCCATTTATCCTTGAAACAAAACTCTTTCACAGGTGGAACCCTTTAGGTAATGTTGAGTCTTGTGGCTCTTAACTGGAGTGGTTTAGATGCAGTGATGCTGTAGCTTTCTGGAAGATGTTAATGACTTTTCCAAAGCACTGAACTTCTGAACACTTTATGCTCCTTCACAAACCTCTTGTGGTTGTGCATGTCTTATCTTCATATTTCAAGCCCAGAAGCAATAGGAAACTACCTGTTGTAGTATAGTTCCTCCTGGTTTTCACCAATGTATTTGCATCACTGCTGAATCTGTGAAAAAGAACATTAAAAGATTCTTTTTATGGATTTATTTTTCCTGTTCAGATATTTGAGAAGGAGAAGCAATAAAGACAGAAATCATCCTTCTATAAACACAAGCACTATATGAACCTTCTTTTTAGTTTCCATATAAGCTAAGAGATACCTCAGTCCAGTAATACATGAAGTAGAAATATTTGTTATTTTTCCCATATGGAAGTGTATGAGCCAAATTCAACAACTGACTTTGTGGTTTTGTCTCCTTAAAGAATGAATTTGACCAGTACTCCTGTGTTTTATCTGGTTACATTTGTAATGATGATATATATTAAAATTCTATGACAATATCCTATACAGTGATGGATGATAATACGTTTTTGTTGAATTAAAATGTCTAGAGCATTTGGACTACATCTGCTCTTTTGACAGAAGCTTGAAAATAGCTGGAAATGTGTTAAAATACAAAAGCTTATGAAAAGCCCTGTGAAATTTTTGTAACTGTAATGCCAGAATCACTTGTTCTGGAAAAAAAAAATTGCTCCCAGAAGAAGTAATTTAATGCAAAGGAATTTTCAGTCATTGTCTAAGGGTCATGCATGAACTGATGGGAGACCTTTCTGAACATGATCCCAGGGGGCTGCTTAATGACGCCCTTTTTAAGCTTAATGGTTTTAAGAATGTAGTGACAGTTTATAGTTGACAAATGATTTTACAGTTCTTTTTAAGTAGAGTGTATCTGTTTCTTTAAAACAAAGTATAACTCCTGTCTTTTTGTAATAGGGCTTAGCTGGACCAGAAGGTAACCCAGGTCCTAAAGGTGTAAGAGTAAGTAAGCATTTTGAGCCTTTTGGCATGCCTATCTGTATCGATACAGTTATATAAGAAAGGGGATGAGGAATTTCATTCAGCTCTGCTGACCAGGTATCTTTACAGAACCTGCAAATGGGAAAACACAGTGGGGTTTTTGGTTTGTTGTTTGTTGGTTTTTGTTGTTGTGGGATTTTTCTCAAAATACCTGTAAGGATTTAAATTTAGGTTGTTTTTTTTTTCCCCATGGTAAGCAGCATAGGGCATTGTTCCCTTCTTCTCATCTGTAATGCATGCAGGCAATAGGAGGAAAGCAATACTGAATGTGGGTGTGTGAGAGTGGGTGTGAAGAGGAGTGGATATTTCATGCCTGAAGCATTATTTCCATAATGGAAACGGTCAAGAAGGGAGACATATCTGGCATTTGTCGTCTGTAGCAACTACAGAAGAAGGGAAACTATCTTGTCACTTAAAAATGATCTTGAGATTTTTTTAAATGGTTCAGTTGTCATATATTTTAGGCTGTAAAGGCTCTTAATGCTCTGGTGATTCAAGGTTTAATTTTTTATTATTCTTGGAAGTAAAATAGGTTGGTCTTTTTGCTGGAGGTTTGTTTCTTTGGTATTTTGGTGGGTTTTAATAGGCACATGTGCGTGCCTACACCTGCTTGTCTGTGTATGAATGTTTTATTAGACCAACTCTCATCATCAGGCCAAAGAACAAGTTTTCAGAAACTTGCATGTTGCTAGTTGCACCTAGGATTTGCAGGAGACTTTTGCTAGGTGTTTTCAGGCCTTTGGCTCACATATAGGCTGTTTAGCAGTGTTCTGTGTTCTCAAGTATCTATTAAAATAACCTTATTGTGTTGCTAGATTTGCTTTTGTCCTGTGTTATTTGTTGGGTTTGGATTTGTTTCAATGTTACTAGAAATCTGTAGCAGTTTCTTAAACAGAGGTTGTTTTTTTTATGTCAGTTTTCATTAGACTGATGGGAAAAATAGTTTGTCAGGATCAAGTGCCAACAGACATTGCACCCTCAGGGGGTGTATCTTTTACATTTTTTCAGTTTAATTTTGCTTAGATTCTCAATGTATTTTGTCTTCTTCCTTCTACAAGACCAATAAAACATCAGGTGATCCCTTTCACTTCCTGAGAAGTTATTCTTTCTCTGTTTCCACAAAGTTAATAATGGCCAATGTATGAGTAATTTTAAGGAAAAACACCTCTAAGGTCTTGAAGCTAAGTCCTGTATATGTATTCTGCAAACAGGTTTCAATAAAAGCAATGATTCAGCCCTCATAAGATGGAAATGTATTGCAGCATGGTATGAAGCATCTAGAGCACTAAGATTAGAACATTCCTGCAATCAAACTATATTCTACTTATCAGCTGGTTTAAGAAACTGTGGGGAAAAAACAAATAAATAGAAATGCCTTTGTTTTCCTTACTCTCATTAGAATTAGATGACAAGATGAGAATTAGTTCTCATAATTATAAAAAAACCCAACAGCACAAAACCAAAAACCCCAAGACCAACCAAACCAAACAAACCACCCAACAACCAAAGTAAACCAACAAAGAGGCAGCAAACCCCCCCATCCAACAAAACCCTTACCCCAAAACCCCAAATCATTACAATCAGAGGACAGGAGAGAGAGATGAAAGCAAAGGATTATTTTTTAGTAATTAATAATATTTTTGTTCTGATCTCAGTTGGAATCTGGTAGTGCAGAATCCACCTCTACTACTGTCTTTGTAAACTGAAGTGTTATTTCTGGTAAATCAGAAGCTCATTTCTGTGCTCATGCAACTGATTATGACAGGACCTGTTTATGACTTTCTAGGGGGGGAAGGTGGGAGAGAAATGCATATGACTGAACTTTAAGGAAAATATTCTTAAAGGTAAACTTTCTAGGACTCTTGCATATAGCAGTGATCACACAGTGTTACTAGAGACAAGAACACGTTTTCTGATGTTCTTAATGAATAAATTTAACTTTTTTTTTTTTCATTTATTCTAGTAAAAAAAAAAAACCTCTGTGATGCAACTTTGTCTTACTGGAGCATTTAGTAAAACTTAGTAATTCCTTATTTATTCCTCATAATAGATAACTGCTTTTCCTGTTGATTGGAGAGTAAATCCTGCTCACATTTAAATTGACTGAGCTTTACTGGTAATTTTAAATGAGCCAAAATTTAATCCCTGGATTTTGAACCCTCAGCTGACCAATACTGTGGGAAAAGCAACATCAGTGGGAGGCAGCATTGTAATCAAGAATTGTGGGGTTTTTTTAGGGTTTCATTGGACCTCCAGGTGTGGCAGGACAACCAGGACCTGAAGGAGAAAGGGTAGGTTTAATGAAATAATTGATATTTGGATGGTAACGTGATATATGTTAGAATGAGGAAAAAATATACAAAGTATAACCATTCATTTGAGTCTTTGTCTAAAAGAAAACTGATGTGGAGGAAATTTAATAAGTCATATCTAATTATTCTAATCAATGAAATGCCCTGGTGCTTAAGTTAAATGGAAAGCAGCTGTAAGTTACTATTTGAATTTAATCAAGAGCAGCAAGGATTATGGGTATTTTTTTCTTACCACCAAGGTCCATACTGAATATTTTTCATTGAACCATTTTGTTCAGTCAATAATTAGTATTTTTCAGATGTCAGATGAAGTTTGCAATAAAACTAAAGAAAATCTCAGCCTCTGTCACTCTGAGTTTTTCTTGCTTCTCTTGAGCATAGCTTTTCTCATGTGGCCACAGTGAAGCAATATTTGTGTTTCTGCTTTCCTGTTATACAACCTCATCTCTCTGACAGTGGTGCTTCTTCTCACACTATCTTTTTCAATCAAATGCAGGTTTAATTGCTTTATTTTAAGCTTTTGAAGAAAACTTACTTATGATGAACTACTTCCTTCTCAGGGCATCCCAGGCACCCGTGGAAGAAAAGGTCCTAAAGGGAGACAGGTAAAATTCCAAGACTTGTCACAATTTATGCTGTCAAAGTAAATACACTGTAATTCACTCTGTAACTGTAACCAGCTGAGAAATGTTAGTTTTGTTTTTTTCTATAGATGACTTTCTATTATTTCTAGTTAGTACTTCAAATTATGTACAAGTTATTACTACATGTTCTGAAGACAGGAAGACAACATGATGAGCCTGTGGCTGGTTACTGGTATGAGCCAGATCAGAAACACAAACATAATCTGTAAAATTAGAGCTAGCACAAGGTACAGATATGATAGAAGTCTCATAAGGCTTAGAAGTCTGATTTTGGTGTTGGTTTAAGTGCAAATGAGCTGCTTCTAGCATCTGGTATTTTTGGAATATGTTAAATGAAAACTGTCCTCTACATTATTCTCTGTTGTATTTCTACAGCAGAGAATAAACACAAATCTGTTAAGTACACATTATTAGGTTTTACGTATTTCCTGTGGTGTATCATCAATGCCAATTGTCCTGTTTTCTGCTGCAACCTTATTATTTCAGATCTCTGAAGTTATCCAGGAGTTTCCAATGTAAACTTGCTTGTGGTTTTGAGATTGGAAGCAGCAACAGCATTCTCCATTTGGGCACTCAGTTGTACTCAGCAGTTAGAGCACTTGATGTGGCCAGTCAAATCTCTTTCCTGTCCTGATGATTTAGTGTCTGAAGTTCAAACTCTGAGCAATGAAGACTTTTCTGTGTCTCGTTTGGGTTACTGTTTCAGTCTCTAGTTGCACACTAAGGTAAATGTTCATGTTGGTAAGGATAGTGATGTGCCAAAAAGATGGAAAGTTTGATTTCTAATGTGTCACACTGAGACTGAAACTGTTTGTATTTGGGGAAGAGTAAGGAGAAAACAAAAGACGGATGTTTTAGTGAATACTGTAGGAAATGGAGGGTGTGTGTGGTAGTGGTGGAATATTTGAAGTAAAATTATTAAACAGGAAAAGAGACTCCAAGCAAACAATTCAAGCAACACTTGTTTATTATTGCCCTTAAAGCCTCCAGTCATCTTATTTTGCCCCATGCTTACATTGTATATAGTTGTGTCTTTCATGGTCATGATTTTAGGAGACAAAAATACCACTATTCTATTCACTTGAACTGCACAGCTGAAACTTTTATTTTGTCCATCCCCCCATCTTTCTCCCTGAATCCACTTGCCAATGTCCTGATTTCTAGTATCTGTCCAAATTCAGTGTTCAGACCACCTTTTCTGTCTTGGATAATAAAGAACAAGCATTCTGTCTTCTGCTTTAGGGCTTTCCAGGTGACTTTGGAAATAGGGGCTCCCCTGGTCCAGATGGGAATCCTGTAAGTATCAAATTGTGTATTGATTAACATGATAAAATTTGTAACAATATTAACTCCCCTCCCAAATGACAGGAGACTTTTGCCTCAAAATCTGTGCCTTGAAGTCCACAGAAAAATTTTGGACTGTTACTTTTTTATGGAAATAACTAAGATACCATTGTAAAAAGAGAGGGAGAGAAAAAAGAACCAGAAAGCTACTGGGAGAAGCATTTCCAATGCTGCATGTGCTCTCTACCTTGAGAATCAGATGTCTTGCTGTTCTCACTGCATTACTGATGAATGTTTTGTCCTCAAAAATTCTTGCATTGGATATGACTTTGCATTGTTTATTTAAACCATTATTCTAAGATCACCTTAAGAAAATGGGATTCTGCATATGTGCCAAAACCCTCGCTTATGCATTTGATAGTCAATGGTATCCTTTGAACTGTTACTGAATACAATTAGTATTGTATTCAGTATGTCATTTAGTGCATTATAATTAGTATAACAGCTTTGTTCTTGGCAGTGTGTGCAGACTAAAGTGCTCTTGTGCTATGGTGCTGTAAATGTGGCATAGTCACATCACTTCACTGGCTGCCCTCAAAGGAGCTTTGCTGTCTTGCTGTACTTGTAGGGAAACTGGCTGCAGACTCCAAACTCAGGTTTCCTTTAACACAAGAAACCAGTAAAAGGGCTTTGGACCAGATAAAGGGAAAGCAACAAGTGCTGGGTAAAATTGCTGCTGATTTGAATCTGCTTTTATGGTTGGGTGCTTTTTAGGAAACTGCTATCTGTTTCTACCTAAAGGTTGTTCTGATACAGACCAGTCAGCAGCAGTGCAGAGATGGTCTCCTTTTTTGAAGGCCTGCTCTCTCCTGATGCCCATCTTAGAAACTTATTTTAAAAGAGCTTATGTGAATTTTGTTGGTGAGTTATCAATGTTTGGTGTCAGCAATCTGGAACATAGGAAGAAAGTTATTTTACATTTCTGGTCCCTGAGGCAGAGTTGTCTTTGTGAGGGTAATGTCAGGTGATGTCAGTATGGTGCTTCTCATCCTAAAAGCCCTCTGAGGGGTTGTGTCACCAGCTGCTTTGCAGAGGATACAAAAAGGAGTTCTTCCTTCCCCTCCTAGGTACTCCTAAACCTTTCTTCATTCCTGATAAAGCAGATATTGTCTTTCCACCAGATCTGTAGAACAACAGTACTTTTAACACAAACACAGCCGCATAAACCCTGGATCTGAAATTACAGACTTGCACTTTACAAAGAAGCCTGTTCTAATGCAAACATTTGCAAACAAGTTCCTTCTGATCTGCCAAGACAGCTGCTGATCTTACTGCCTCTTCAGACAGGCAGCAACCCCTCTCCTTTTCTTTCCCAAAATTCACCCTGCAGGGCTTGTTCAGGCAAGGGGCCAGAACTGCAGCTGCAGGGGGCTGCAAGGCTAATGGGTTATTTTTACAGAGCCCATTTCTGAGCTGGCAGAGATGAGCAGGAGCTGCCTTGGGAGGCCTGTGGTGGCAGGAACTGGAAGGAAAGACACATCTTCTCATATGCTGACTTGACACTAAAAACATTTGTGTTCATGACTAATTTCGTCTACTTAATAATGCCATCCTTCATTTCTACCACACCTCAGTTCTCTGAAGATGTCAGTCTACAGTGAAGATGTTGCTAAAGCATTGAGCTTCCCCTGTGATTAGTTTGGGGAAAGTTAGAGAAGGTGCTTAGGCACCAGAGAATAGAGGAGGGCATGAAGGTGTCCTCTCTGCCATGCCCAGCAGCCATGCCCTGTTGGATAGCTTCAGGATGGACCCAGGTTTTCTTGCATAAAAATTCCCCATTACTGTGGGTGCCAATAGGCTGCAGTGAGCCCTGTGTATGGTATCTATTGTTTGTCAAATCCAAGGTGTTGGGACAGCATGCACAAAACATGCTGATCTGGAGGACTGCAATACCCCTTCGTGCAGGGCAAAGAGATTTGGCAAGTATTTTCTTTGGTGGCCAGGATTTTAGCCTCTCTGCTGAGTCAAACATGAGTGCAGCAGAGGCAGTAATAGAATACTGCTAAACTTGTTACTTCTATGTAAAGTACAAATACTGTAGTTTATATCATAGAGTATGTAGCCTTCATCTGCAAAGGTTTTTCTGTGAACTGAGCCAGTGTTCTATTTATATTTCAAATTCTCATGATGGTTTTTCCACCCAGAAATATTTCTTTTCTTCCTGGGAACAGGTAACAATCTCCTGTTCCTTGGCAATGCAGGACTGATTTCATGATGCAAATATCTTGAGATCTAATTTCACAGCAGGGATTTTAATAACCTTGTTGCCCTATACAGGGATAAGATGACATTCTTCAGGAACTCTATATAAAAATCCAACCTGACTTGCTTTTTGGATCACTTTGGTTTATGTTCTCATAGGGAATTTTTGTAAATGGTACAATTCAGATAATCTAAAATTCAATTTCTTTGAAGGGAATTGTTGGTGGTGTTGGTCCTCCTGGATTTCCAGGACTAAGAGTGAGTATACTTTTAATACTTACTTTGATATGGTTTCATTAAAATTTTTGTTGTGTATGTTTGTGGAATAATAAAAAGGAATCTAAGAATCCAGGGATTTAAATATACTTTGGTTTAGTTAGACACAATTTTCATTAAAATAATTGCACAAAACTACTGTCATATTGCTAGGATGGAGTTCTTTTGAATAGAATAAACCTTTATTTAGAATAAACCAAACCAGGTTGGAAGAGACCTTCAAGATCATCGTGTCCAACCCATCAACCAATCCAACCCACCCAAACAGCTAACCCATGGCACCAAGTACCCCATCAAGTCTCCTCCTGAACACCTTTGTACTTGGTTTGGGTTTGTGTGCCTTTTTTCTTGTAGGTCTGGATTTTCTAATTGAGACAACCAAATTCACTCAAAGATTTTTAGCATCCACAGTCCTTATTCATTTCTTTGGCTACCAAATTCTAAGTAGAATTCATACCTAAGCAAAAGTGTTCTATCATGTATACAGCGTCACATACAAAAATCTTTTAAATGTTCTTAGAATAAAATTGCAGTGCTCATTATGGAGTTGCAAGCTGTAGTTATATAAATACAGTTGTGCCAGAGAAGCTCTATGGCATGAGCGAGTCCTACAGGATATAATAAATACTGATACTTTCATACTGTGTAGTCTTACTCTGTTATTTTAAGTAATTGATGTGTTTACTGATAGAGGATACTATGTTTGAGTCTGGATGTTGGCTCAGTCAAGGCTGGCTACTCAGCCATGTTCATAGTTCATAATGTGGGAGAACATGGATGTTTGCACTTAAGAAAGCTGTGATTGTTGTTCTTTGGATTTTGTATTTTAGTTTGGGTTGTTTGGGGTTTTTTTTTGAGATCTGGAGATCTAAAACTTCCATGATAAGGTTGTTAGTTTACACTGATGGCCATCTAACATTTCCTTTGAAGTACGACAGTTGAGTTCCAGTAATATTATCTTCTTTATTATATGTTAACTAAAAAAATATTCCTGTAAGTCTTCCCTTGCTGCCTGATTGGGATTGCTATGGCGTTGTTATAATGAAGACACACATCTTGGTCAAGGAAGCTGAGTGGCTTCCAGCTCATATTTTTGTGTTTGGTCTTGAGAACAATGACAAAGTGAGCAGCATCAGAAAGCTGAGTCCAAGAATTCTTTCTTCCATCCCTTTTTTTTTTTTTTATATGCAGAGCTGTTGATTAAGTTCAGAGTTTTGTGTCAGTCTCTTAAGATTTGCAAGGCCATGAGTTGTAGTAAATTGAAGACTTTCACAACATTTGCAGCTACAGTTATCAGAGGTAGCTTTTTTACCTTTTTTTTTTTCTTTTCCTTAAAAAAAATCACATAATACTGGTATCTTATATCTTTGATAGGTAAAAGCAATTTTACTTTGATTTCACTTGTCATATAGAAAGGGTGAGAAAGGTACACTATATGTAGCTGAAGCAGTGTTTGTTTTCTCTCTGTCAGTGAAGTTTAACCCAACTGATAAGCATGTGCCAACATGGTATAGTTGGGAAGTATGAAGGTTTTCCAAAAAACAAACAAAAGCCTGAAAAACACTTTGGCTTATCCCTGTGGTGCAGAAAATGACACATTCAGTTACCACTCTTTAAGTAACTCCATTTCATCAAATACTTAATGCAGTCACATTTCCTCCTGTCTTGTAGGGAGTCATTGGGCCAGCAGGACCAAGAGGACCATCAGGAATTCCAGGGCCCATGGTATAGTGCCAAAGAATCTCACAGTCCACTGCCTATGCTGCTTTTGAGATGGAAATGGAAACCACTGAATTTTTGTTGTCTTCATTTTAATAGGGTCTCCCAGGGAGTGTGGGACAGCCTGGAATGAAAGGTGATAAGGTGATTTAAATATTTCCATTATCTTAAAGATAAATATTTTTTTTCAGACTCCTTATGGTAAATCTTGAGCAAAATTATGTGCTTGACAGCATCTTCCCTTTTTGATTTCTCTTCTGACTTAATTTTTAAAACTACTTCAGTCTCATTATCTGGTACTTTAGACAAATTTACTTTTTAGGCTTACTAATACTACTCTGCTGGGCATAATATCTGGTAATGTGTCTAATGGAGCTTCCTAAAGGGTGTGCTTCAGTGAAACATCTTGCACTGTCATTCAGAGATCTGTGTTAAATTAAATACTCAGTATTGGATTCATCTTTCTCATTCTCTGATAACTACCTGATTTTAAGCCATAAACATATGTGTGTCTAAAATAATATGTTGTTTAGGGTGAACATGGCCTTGCAGGAGAGCCAGGAGAACAGGGGTACCCAGGTGACAAGGTAATTTACACTTGCATTGTTTTACAAAACCGTCTAATTTCAGCAACTTTATCAGGGCCCTGAGTCTCTTAAAATGAAACAAGCCAGTTTCATAAAAATGGAATGCAGTACTAAAAGTCACTGGATACAAGTGAGTTGACATGTTTTTAAGATACACTGTACTAGTTGAAACTTAGTCAAGGAAAGCAGTGAATGGAGACAAAGAACATAGGCAGAATTCTGGCTGCTGTGTGTTCAGAGATGCACCAAACAAGAAAAAAACTATGGTATGATCTGAAACCTGTTGTAAAAGATGTTCCCTTGAACCTTAAGGTTATTCTGCAGCTCACCTGGACCAGCTGTGGTTGGCAGCAGCACATGGTCTGACATGCTCCTTCATATCATGAAACTGAAACAAATAAGTATCTTCTTATTTGGCTAGCAGATCAGGAGTCTCTGTGAGAAGCATCCCATGAGAAGTCTTTTGATGAAGGTTGAATGCTAGAAGACATCTCTCAGAATTATTTTGAATCCTGCTTCAGCTGGCAACCTGTAGCAATTTATTGCTTCCAATATAACACAAATTTTCAGGTGTATTTAATAGCTTTCTTTTTTCAGGGTGCTGTTGGTTTGCCAGGACCTCCAGGAATCAGAGGCAAGCCAGGACCCCAAGTAAGTTTACACAGAGATTTTTGTTCTCAATGTAGTACCTAAACCAATATCCATAACAATTATTTCTTAGACTTTTAAATAATTTCTATTTTTTATTGTGAAAACAACTGCAATTCCCCTCACAAGAGGGGTTTTTTTAGTATGATTATATGGACCATTCCATGGACTTCAAAGAGGTATGAAGAATTTTTCAATTGAATCCAAAGACAGTTATAAAATTTCCTCTTTAGTGGAAAAGTAATCTCAACACTTTGACTTTCTTTTTGATAATTAGTCAAAACAATCTGTTGTTAAAATAAATAAATAAATATTTTAAAATCTAACTCTTTTTTTTTGTTTGTTTGTTTTTCACTTTATTTTTAAGGGGAAAATTGGAGATCCTGGATCCCTTGGACCCTTGGGTCCTCCAGGACCTGAGGTAAAAAAATTGCTTGATGGAGACAAATGAAATGTCATTTAGTTCTAAATTACCAAAAATGGAAGGGAAATAGGTTTGCTTCACAAAAGGTTGTTGTCTTACTTGTCTTAGAAGTTACTTTTTGTTCAGTCTTATTAATTCATTCTCTCCCATAAGGTACAAAAGGCTAGCTCATAATTTTCTAAAATTAATACAGAGGATTTCTGAATACCAGGTATTTCCTTACTTGTTTATGTGTCCAGGATATACTGTCTTGTGAATCCAGGTGTTACGGATTACACCTTGAATGAGGATTATACGATTTCTCAGATACACTTCAAGTAATGAATTCTGCAGCATGTTTACAAATGGGATTTTCCAAGCCTGGTTGCATGTTTATCTTTTACAAAATAACTTTATTTGCAATGAATGCAAGAAATAAACACATGCCACGTTGTCAATCAGCTGAATCTAGCTGGGAAGTTGATTAAGAACTGTATATAGTACTATGGAAGTCTACACAGGGACAGCCAGTCTCCTCACATTTGAGTATACATTTAACTTCCAGCACAAAGAGTCAGCTGTCATTTCCCTAA
Source organism: Melanerpes formicivorus (assembly GCF_026170545.1). NCBI lineage: Eukaryota > Metazoa > Chordata > Aves > Piciformes > Picidae > Melanerpes > Melanerpes formicivorus. Next base: position 16,198,111 of record NW_027142359.1, on the reverse strand, counting down.
TTTTCTTCATGTGTGAACTGCTGCAAATCAGTTTCAGAAAAGAAAATATTATTTCAGCAGCTGAAAGTGTATAGTTATCTCTGCACACAACAGTAGAAGCTGCTTGGCAGGCTTCGGTCCAAGGTTTTTGGCTTCTTATATTCAGGTCAGAAGTAAGGTGCTTCCTAAATCTTTTCTCTGTAGCTGGGCATAGATGCCAAATAGAGTGAAATAATCATCCTGCAAGATAACAGAGTTCCTCTTGCACAAGGATTATTTCACTGATTATTAGTTACTAATTAGTTACTGCCCTTTTCTAAGCGTTAAAGAGTTTTTCTGGTGACTTTCCCCTGTATTCAGTCTTTGCCTAACCCCACTGTCATATTAGAAGCATGCCTGAAAGAAGATGCATTCTTGGGCTCTTAGTAATTTGTAATACACAAGTGAGCCTGAATACTTTAAAATATATACATATTCTGGTATTTCTGTCCCTCATGGGATTCCCATACTTGATGCTTGTTTTCATCACAAGTGAGAACAAAATTTTAAAATGTACATCTCTTTGCTTAGCATTTATGAACATGTTGTAAAGCTCCACAAAAGTAGCTGTTGGTGTTGAATTACTGCCTTCATTTTTGAGCCTTGTGAGTAATTGATCAGGTGGCTAAGGTCTCCCTAGGCCATGATTGCCCATGTAACCACTTCTGTGGTGCACCTTGTGTGTTGACTACTGGAAGCAAGTGTAGCTGTAACATAACTTGGAGAGGGTCTGCACTGAAGTCCTTACCTTAGTTTTATGCAGAAATCTTCCTTTTGTAATTCGGCAATAATTAGTAATAAAGCTTTGATAAGCACCTTGTTGAAGATCAGTAGCTGTATCCCCTCATTTTGGCTTTTGAAAACTCATTCTAAATTCTCATAAAAATGAAATGAAGCATGTGATTGAACTAAATAATATTGGAACAGGGAGACTTGGCAACAGAAGGAATGATCCCAGTCCCTGGAGAGGATTTTGCTCTGTGGTGCTCTTCCACCAGCACCTGTGTCTCAATCCTATTGAGGGCTGCTGAGGAGCTAGAGGACATGAGAGCCAGTGACTTACAACTATGATGGCAAATGTTCCAGGGAAATTGCTTGGAGTGATTAGATTTCTGTGACTGTAAGAGAATTTGTAGTTGAACTGTAGTGTAATTTCCAAACATTTCAGATATTCTGCATCCACGTTAGCAACCACGCAGGAAGACAAACAAAAAGGCAACAGTTTTTGGCAGGTTCCTCATCTCTGAAGCACTGACTTCAGTACAAAAAGACATGCCTTGACATAGTAAGGGTCTGATCACCTCTGCATTTTTTTTAATAAAAGATTATATAGATGCAAATATAGTGCTTTAATATTTTAACATATTCAGTCCAAAAAGCAACACTTTCACAGCAAGGTTAAAGCCCATTTGTGTCAAGATGGCTGGTAACTTCAGGTTTCACTGACACCCTCTGTAGTTTGATTTAACAGAGTGAACTCTAAAGTGCTTTGCTGGCAGAAAGCCACAACTGCAGCAAGATTTTGAAAATAATTTGTAACTTACCAGCTGCCAGGCTTCTGGCTGCTGGGAAGATAAGCATCTACACTTTGTGTTTCCTTAGTAGAAGTCATAATATTGAGTGCTGTTTTGTTTTGTGTAGTCTCTGCTGAAAATAACATTGTAGCTGGAAACAGTACATTGATCTGGCCTTTCACTTATGGAAGAAGAACAAATTTTTGATCTGGAGTGTCTCCATAGGGAACTGGCTGCTGGATAAGTCTTGGCAAACTCAAATAAATGATGACATGTATACCACTTTACTCAGAATCTGAATGGCAAGCAGTATTGCTGAGGTGTTTTAAGAACTTTCCTTTCTGGTTCATTCGTTTTCTGGAATTGTTTCAAGTGGCTATCGGTGTCCTGGATTATTCCAGTTATTTCATGGGTTATTAATGTGAGAACATCTTGGAAATAGTGTCCTAATGCTGCTATAGTGTCTGAATTTTCTCTAATTCCAGCTTTGCAGCAGAGACAAAAATAATGAAGATTTGAAACTTTTAAATGCATTTCTGTGTTGATGTTGTCAGGCTTGTAGCCCTCACATCCTACGTCTCTGCCTGAGATGAAAAGTTTCCAGGTGTTGTGATTGCTCTGCCTGTGATAGTGCTTGTCAATGCTTACATCCTGTGGTTTTCACTGAATTCCTTCTAGGAGTATTTAAACAAATAAATAAAGTAGATGTATTCCCTTATATATGTATAAAAATCTTTTGAAATAGACATTTTTCTTGACAGATTGTTTTCTGGAATGTTTATTACCTTGAGGGAAATTCCCTGTGTCAGCATTTAGGACTGAGTTCACACATTAGAAAGTCTAAGGTTTACAGATGTACTAAACAACCCACCCCTTCCTAACTATTTAATGTCTGTAAATAGGCAAATTGAAAATTAAGAAAGGATGAGTTAGCAGCTTCCAAACAACTGACAAAACTCTTCAATGTATTTCAGTAAATTGTAAAAGTTCTTTTATGGACCATATAGGCTGATCCAAGTGAGTAGGTAAGGATCGGACCGGGTGCCTTGGTCACACGTGAATCATATGCTATGTGCCACCTAGAGGCACCTTGAGGTGTTGCATAGCTTTGCTACTGGCTCCTGCTTTATGGCAAAAAGAAATGAACACCCAAGCTGTTCCGTAAAGTCCCGTGTGTTGTGTTCACATTGTTCCACTTGTTCTGAAAACTCGGATCAGTTCATTTTTACTCCTCAGTATTTTGCTTGAGTAATTTTTACTCTTTGGTAGTTTGCTTTAGTACTCAGCATTGACATGCTAAAACTTACATTGTTTAATTATTTTATTTTTATTAAAAAAAAATCATAATTCTGTTTCATATTTTGATGTGTTATATAAACCCCCAAAAAATATTTACATCCCATCTAAATGTCTACTTACAAGTCACTCTGCACCCTGTTAAGAACAGGTAATAGAAACCAAATAGAAGAAAGCCCTGCAAGTAGGAACAGGGATGCCCTAAATATTTATAAAACTTTATTATGTGGCAGTTGAGAGTGAAATAAAGCTTTAGTTTAAACTCCTTGCTGCAATATGATTTTTCTTTAATCACAAATAAAACTTACCAGAAAGGTAATGTCAGCTAATTATTAATAATCATTAGAAATGGTTATTACCTGTATTTGAAGCTGGAAGACTAGAGTATGGTTAACTATTATCCACTTAGTGAAGCAAATATATTTGAAATACCTCTTTCCTGTTTAAAGAACCTAAAAAGTGACTTGAAGCTTTGATAATGACATGTATTAGCCTGCATTAGTGTGGAAGGGTGCCAGAGTGGATTTAATGCTAGAAGTTCTTTATGAGATGTTCTTTAGCTTGTTCTGAATGTGTGTGCAAGCAAGGAGCAATACTTATACATTTTAATCTGCAATGATTTTGTATTAGGGGAGAATTAAACTTTTTGACTGGTATTGGGCAATAGATGTGCAGAGATGTAGTAATAAATATTTTACTCGGAGGTAGAACCTCTCAGTGGCAGTCTATTTTCAGATAGATGTGATTTAATGAAATGTTATAGAAATAAGAAAACCAAATGCAGGTGACAGAGTAAGCCCTGTGCTAACTAAAATGTCAATTATGAATGCTTTGCTTTAGCTTACAAATACAAAGATTGTTTCTTCATTGGATGTTTACGAAATGTAATTCATTAGCGTATTGCATAAGGGTTAGCTGCATCATTTTGTTTCCTTAAAACACACTCATTCCTTATAAAGCAATCCAGTTGCACTGGATTCCTCTGGTATAGAGTCCCACCACATGCCTACTTTCCAGATGGTTTAGGATGGTAATGTTAGTTGGTTCTTTGCATATTCATTTTTCCTTACCAACAACTGGTCCCATGGCACACACTATTTAGCAAAGGCTTATTCTGAATAGTGCTTCAGGCTGCTGACCTTCAGTTATTGCTAGCCAGGCCTGGATTTAGTACCTGCTGATTTGGAGGCAAAAGGCTTTCTACCCTTTTCTTAATCTTGCAGTGATCTCGTCCGTAAAGTGTGGCTACAGATTAAAAGGCTTCAGCTGCTCTCTGCACTTTTTTGTTTAAAAACCAGTAGAGTTCCTGAGTACAGGACCTGGTGTTGGCTGCTTTGTGGATTGATTTTTTTTTTATATATATTTTTTTTTTTTTTTTTTTTAATGTGTGTATATGTGCATCAAGACCAGTCCAATGGTTTGATTGCTTAGTGGATAAAAAGTCTAATGCTAAGAGAAGTGAAACAGATTCTGACATCTGCTAAATTGAGTTTGATGAAAGCTGCCTAAAACTTGGCACTTATCCAAGTCCTTTCAAGGAAACTTAATGTGTTTTGACATTTTAGGGATGCTAGAACAAATTTATTTCTTCTTCCTGTGATTCAGGTTTGTTAAATGAATGAACAGAATCAAAACAAGTAGATTGGAAACACTCCTACTCTGTAAATAATTTGTCTGTGTGATTTCTCTAGGGTTTTCCAGGAGATATTGGTGTACCTGGATTAAATGGCCCTGAAGGTCCAAAGGTAAGGCTATAGGAAAACGAGTTCATAGTGACAATAAATAGTATAAATATTTGAGGAAAAGCTCTGAGGGATGGTCACTGGCATTATGAGAAGATAACCTTACTGTTAAAATGTAAGTACTTTGCCTCAGGTGTCACTATAAGAAAGTTTATCTGATGTTTTGTGCTGTCCATGAAGTTTTAAGAGTAATGACCATTAAATGGAAGCATGTAATGGCAAGTTAAGTGCAAGGAAATTAGGAGAACATACTATGAATCTACAAAGTAGCTTGTATTTCACCTATATTAAAGTAAAATGCATACCAAATCCAATCAGATCTCTATAGCCTTGTCTGCATAATACAGATTTATTCACAATTTTGGGGAAAAAAGTAATTGCTAAAGACATGGGATAATGGGTAGAATTCAGAATCCAGATGAAATAATGTATAAAATAATATACATCACAACAACAGCTAAATTATCTACCCCAAAAATGATTGTGACAGATTCATTTAGCTTTTGGTCACTTGAGACCAAGCTTAGGCAACAGTTCATATGTATAGAGCTTTCAGTGAAGCTTTGCCTTGAAGTACCTATGGGAAGTTTTTGTCTGAAGTGACAAAGGTGGAGACTGGTACAAAAAGTGCAGGTGGATCAGAAATTAACCCAGAGGAAGATGACTGAAGAATAGCTAAAGATGGACTATTTGTTGTCGGAAGGCAAGTACCAATTATGTTCCTCACTCACCAGTCCTGGGACTATTTTTATGTTGTATTTTCACCCATTAATTCCTTCATACTTGGCTATTTAATCTGCATATTAAACAGAGTGCAGCATCTTAAAACTGCACTTTGTGCTAATTCATCCCAATTCTGTTGCTTCAAACTGATGTATGCAAGGACTACAACAGCAAGTCCTGCTGTAAACTTAGAGCTTCACACCTGGCAAGAAGGAAGGACACTGCCAGATCTCTCTGAAATAAAAGCACACTAAGGTGGTTAGAAATCAAGTGAAATTCTAGAACACATGAGGCAAGGTGTTTCATTGATGCCACTGCACAAAACACAAGAAGATTTATCTAAGTAGTACACACAGTTCTGAGCATTTGCATTCCAGAAGGGCTCGATCAAATGGGACTACATAGACAAAAGGACATTTGAATGACTGTATTCTGAGAGGCTCCAAAATGAAGGGCCTTTTGGAGCTTCATAAGGAAACTAGAGGGCAGAAATGTCAAGGCAAAAGAACTGTGCAAGAGCAACAATATCACTGGCCCGAGGAAAAAACATCCAAGCTGTCCATGAGTAAACAGAGACAGAAATTATGTGTCAGAGTACTTAAGAAAACATTGGACAGGGAGCAGTAAATAGTCTAAAGATACAGTCTTATTTGTACCTGGAAGACTGTAATACACTCTCTATGCCAAAGCTAATCACTCTTGAACATCTCAAATAATCCAGTTGCCAAAGCCATGGCAAATCTTTTCTGAATCTCATTATCTTCCAACTGCGTCAAGAACCTTGTCTCAAAATAGCTCAGGCATGAATTTACTTGGAAAACTAAGAACACAGTAACTCATGTAGCAAATGGGGGAGAAGTTTGAATACATTTCCAGAGACAAATAGGGACTTTTCCTTTAGTTGTGATTTATTGCTTTGCTAACTTTTTTTTATGTATAATATTGGGAGCCTTATACAAATTAGTTTTCCCTGACCATTGCAGTGGCAGTTGCTTCTGTCTTTCTGAAGTACCAGGGCACTTAAACCCTTTTGATGTAAGACTGTGTCTAGGGTCTTGGAGAACTAGGAGAAGAGAAATACAGTTCTTGAGCGTCAAATGACACATGAATGGTGTAACTGCTGCCCAGCTTCTTCACTGAGACCATATTATTCCAAATCAAAAGTGTTAACTTAGATATTTTTGTTAGAATTAGGTCAATGTTTTAATACATACATTGCTGATCTTTTGCCTTTTCACAGATTCTAGGGGGAAAAAAAAAAATTCAAAAAGGTAGCCTACAAAGTTTAAGACTCCATATTCCTTTGATACAGAAATTATCTAGCCAAACAAGATTCAGAGGACTCCGGCACACTTGGTCTTAGAGACTAAAAAGCTTAGCCTTCTCTAAACAAAGAATTGATGGCTTACATGTGAGAAGGAAGATTACCAAACTGGAAAAATTCTTACACTGCTCCTAGTACCAAGGGATCAGGGCTGCATAACACTGGAAATATTTGGCTTTTGGGATTCCCAGCTGTCTTGCATTGACTGCAGTTTTATAAAAATGTCCTCCAGCTTTTATTTTTAGAAAACTGCTTTCACTGTGCTCCTCTTTTCCTCATGTGTTTGTTTATACTTCCTCAGAAACAATACCATTTTAAAAACCAAGAAATTATCTTTTGTTAGCAGTTGGCATGGGAAAAAAATCAGCCTCTTGGTGAAACATTTAAGCCCTCTGAGTGTTGTTAGCCATCTCTAAATACCAGTAGAAGTTCTGGATTGTCAGTTTTACCTAAATTAATGCAATAATCAGCAAATCTGACCCCTCTAGAATAAGATTCAAAAGATTCATTATGTAATTTGGTCTAGAGCATATTTCTGAACTTGGAAAGAATATTTTGGAAGGTGTTTGATCTTGGTCCACCACTTACTAGAAAATAAAATATTTTTTAAAAATAGGAAATAAAAATGTTTTTAAGAAGTTCTGAAACAAGTTAGTTTGTTTCCTATGTTATTCTTGCAAATATTTATGCTCTGTAACTGAAAGAAGTGAGAAGAAATGATGGTTGGAATATGCTATGACTGTAGTTTTTCCAGCAGTGTGTGTTGTACTATGGAAGTAGTTAGGAACTTCCTTCCTCTGCTCATTTGCATTTGTTTGGATAACACATTTAATAGAAGTGACTACTAAGAGTTTGCCACTTCTGGAAGGGATGCTCAGCTGCACAGTTCTGTATGTGAAATACAGGATACCTCCATTTTTCTGACCCCCTATTTTTATTCCAGACACTTTGGCATATGTGTAATGACCATCTTAATTTTCTGTTTGTTGCCTGAAACATCAAGAGGGAGATGGAAATTTCATTTAGTTTTAATACTCATTTTACAGCCTGTGACTTTTTTGCAGATCTGTTTAAATGCAGTGGAAGGGTGTGTACAGTAGCAGCGTTTCTAACATTTCCACTGTGCAATTACATTGCATTGAAAGCTTTATCTCCTAATTTGCTTTGCTATTAGAATGAAACAACAGTTCTGTCACGGAAAAATTGTGGTGACTAACTACACAAGAATATTACTCATGTAATACTACTACTAAAAGCCCTCCTGTCACTTTTGTAGGGGTATGTGCATTGTGGTTTGAGTTGAAACAGCTCTGGGCTGAGGACATAACCTACAACATGAAACAATCCACCCTAGTCTTTCCCAGACTGATGGACTCTTTCAGGATCTCTACCTTGAGGCGGCCTGTTCCATTTTCTGTTCCATTTTACTTTGTGTGTTAAGTAAACTCTTCTGGACCAATGCTGGCACCTTCTGTCTAGACTTCAGCTTCATTAGTGAGCAATTAACAAAGCTTGCCCTTGGAACTTTCCCACCGTTGCTTTCTTCACAGGCTAATCATATCACTCCTAAAGGGCAGTTTCTTTGTTCTTGTTGCTTTACCTGATACTGTTCAGCCTAGCTTTCCCAGAACACTAATAATATGTTTACAGAGATTATTTTTTTTGTCCAACGCCAAGTCAAGTGCTTTTCCCAATTACTGCCATTGCAATTGGGATGAACGATATTTTTGACACACCGCTAGCTGCAAAGTCATTTTAACAAAGTTTTGCAAATGTTGGCGTGAGCAGTCATGAAAACTGAGAGTTGGCAGAGGGTAAGGTGCTGTATCTCTGAGAAACTGATTATAATCCTGACAGAAAAATAAGGGCTGAAAATCACAGGTAGTTTTGAACGAGCTAGTAGTTTAAATTCACTCATTTCCATTGCAATTATTTAATCACGTTATGCTTAAAACTACCTAAATCAAAGATCTATGAGACTTGCACTGGTTCTACTTTACATGATTGTATGCTTTATGTCTTCCAAAAAGAGGAATTGTCTTTTTGTTCCATTAAAAAGATTAAGGAAAATGCATGTAGTAGAAGTTCTTAAGATACTCAAATTTCCAGCAGATATTTAAATTCTGCTGCATCTTCTCCTGACTTCCTAAAGTAAATCCAAAGACAATGGTAAGAAATGAGACCTGCTTCCTCATTTTTGCATTTCTGTCCAGGTTTACATCAGGAAAGAAACTACACCATCCAGATTGTTGATACAGGTTTTCACTGTGTTTGTATGTTTAGGGACTTCTGGGTGACCGAGGGCCTCCAGGGCCACAAGGCCCCAAAGGAGTTGAGGTAAGATGGAAGAGCTACCTGGTAAAGAGATTGTTTAAAATAAGAAATTATGAGGAATAAGAGGGTTAGACAACAGTAGTTGCATGTTTATGGTGTTGTCATGCAAATGTTCAAGTTTCTTTTGCATTTCAGCAAGGGTTGCAAAGATGCTTTTGTAACTTTATGGCGCTGTGCATCTATTATTTGGTTTATTTTCGGTATTTCTCGGACAGTGGGCCCAGAATCAGATGTGGTTGTAGTTAAACTGGTGAGCTGGGGTGTTGGTGGGATAGTGTAGATCGATGTAATTACTTTGTTAGATACACCGAAATAAACAGTAAGACCCCTAGTAACTGAAGGGAGAGGAAGGCAGTTCTTCATCTTGCAAATTTATTGAGTATTCTTCATTTTTTAGTATTATTGAGTATTCATCATTGTAAAAACTAAAACTCATGTGTTTCAGGCTAGAAGCAATTAATAGTAGAAATAGACCTCTAGACTTTCAAGTAACTTAATTGCAGGCTTCCATGATAGACAAATAAAGACTAACAATGGCAAAAGGATTTCTTTAGTTGTAAGCTAGGAAGCTGCTGATAGGATTTCTTAATTCTGCTGTTTCCTATGGCTTGTAATTGAAAAGTTGTGTACCACTTCCTTCAAAACCTGGAGAAAATCTTCCCTATTGAGGAGGACCAGTGAACCATAAAATGATCACAGCATGGCATCCTGACACAGCATTGATACAAATTCATGCTTTAATATACCTGTGTAATGAGTGAACCTGAAGAGTTAACTCTGCAGTTCCCCATCAAATGTAATTATATCAGTGTACTGTGCAGCAGAGACACAGTGTCTCATTTCTTCTCTTATACACCTGACAAGGCTGATCTCCAGTCTCTCTCCATCCTTAAAGGGAGGCGGGGGGGGGGGGGTGTTAAAAAAAAAAAGGCTTGGCTAACTTAGTGTACAGCAACATGGAAGAGAAAAGCAGGAATGTTCCAACTGGTTTTACTGTCATGAAGTGTCAAACATTACTAGAAGAGAGTAACTGCAGAGTAGACAGAGAGGTTGGTCCCTCATTGCTGAGTCTTTTCCTGCTTAAAGCTGTGAAAATGTTACTATAATGGTAGGTATACCAGCAGTTTCACAGCCTTCTGGGTGCACCTAGTGGCTGCACAGGGCATGGCTTTCTGGGTAATGAAATCAGCCTGGTCTTTCATATAGTGCTTCTACCAGACATGAACTCATACAACACATATGAACCAAATCTAAGATGATAATAAATACAGTTATGTGTAGATTTTCTTTTTTAAAGCTAGACTTGGATCAAGATTACTGAAGTTCTGATTTCTTTTAGGGAGAAGTCGGACCAACTGGACCTATTGGAGGAGTTGGCCCAAGAGTAAGTATAAGTAATTTTGTTAGGGCAGAGTACCTAAAAAAAAATACATTTAGTGTGAGAAGTGACTATGTTAAAGTAGCATGCCCTGAATAAATGTGTCACTTTCCTCAGCACGTGCTCAGAGCAGCACTGGGTGGAGAAATGGATTTCCATATGGAGGATTTGGAAGGAAATCGCAGCTGTGGTGCACAAAATAAAATTTTTGAAAAGCAGAGTCAATATGAAGCTGTTTATGGTGCTCCTTGAGACAGATGAAACCAACATGTGCTTCCTAGGGTCTGAACCAGCAGATATAGCAAAATATTTAAATTGGAGAAGAATGAGACTCCGCTCAGAGGGAGAATCATAAAGGAATTGATGCTTTAAATGATTTTCAAACTGATGTGGTAGACATTTGCTGAAAACAGTAGAGCTGGAATGTCTTAATGGTATTTGTGCTGACATGTCTTTAAAGATTAAAACAAAAACCCAAACAAACAAAAAAGACAACTAACAGCCAGTTCTGTTAGCTACAAAAATATACGAGTGTCTAAGAGTATTTTAGTGGATTTGAAGCCTACTTCTAGAAAAATTCTAAGCTAAAAATGAACACTATCCTGCAGCAGGGGCAGCAGGAGTCTTGCAAATTTTATTGAAAGCAGTATGATCATCTTCATTTACTTGATTTGCTTGTGTGGTAATCACTAGCTTGATCTTCATTTTGAATGATTTCCTATTTCTTGCTTTGGGAAAGTCTTTACTGTTGTTTCCTGGTTCTAAAGCAGATGTTGTCCTGTGTAACTTTTCCTGCTCATTAGGTAATCAAAACTGGGTATTTGCTTTCTGTTAGAAATAGCATTAAAGCATGTATTTGCCACACAGATTAGGTGTTTAGAAAAAAAACCACCACACAATAAACCAAACAAAACCAGCCAAACAAAAACCCCACAAAACACACATAATATTTTTTTTCCAGCTGAGAAAAACATGACAAAATTGAACAGAATTGGAAAACATTTTGTGACTTGGTTCAATATTCAGTTTAATGTGCCTGAACTTCTACCAACAGCCTTATGGAAATTGTTTTGGCTGCATCATACTTTAAGTATCCTTCTTAAGCAGGGCTTCATGGCTGGACAGCGTCTCCCATATGGTGCTGTGGTAACTGGAAAAGATGTTGCTACAGTGGGTGACTCATGGGCAATGAGACACTGACCTTCATGTTCTCTGTCTCTCTGGGCATGCACAAGCCACCATAAACTGGTGTCAAAGTGACCCAAAAGGAAAAATTGCTGTGTAACCTAGGACACTGAAATAATTTAGATCTATTTGGGGTCAGTTCGACCTAAATCATTTTGGTTTTGATTTCTCCAAATGGGAAATGTGCACACCGTTGGCATGTATTATGGTTTCTGTCTCTCACAACAAGCTGTTGAGAGAAGAATGTGTGCATCTGAGGTGAGCCCTAGAGTTGCAGTATCCAGACTTTTTTTAGTAGCTTGCTGGCTAACATCCCTTTCTGAAATGAGAGGTAGGGGAAATGGGAATTTTGCTTGATGGGGATCCCTGCCTGTTTTTTTCCCCTCATCCCAGGGCCCATCTGCTCTTTCCTGGATTATACAGCTTCTGTTGGCTCCAGCTGTTTCATAGCTCCAGGCCAACTTGTTGATGCTGCTGCTCTGAACTCTGTTCCCATCTCTGCTTGTCCTTGCTTCCTCACTCCCACTTCTACACAGACTGTATGATTATATTGGAGAGAGGGTGCCAACTATGAAGTCATTAAATCTGATACAGTTTAGCAGGACTGAGTCTGTAAGCTGCTGAATATATCTGTCTTTTAAAATTATGCTTGCTTGATTGCAGTTTCACATTCATTTGATTCCACTGTTTCCTTTGTTTCCATTTTCCATGAAAGGAGTGTCAAAAAGTAAATACTGCATCTGAAAGTAAATTCTATCAAAGCTGTTGTCACTGTACTAATTAAATAGCCATGGGGGAAGGGGAGGTGTTTGAGACCCATGGCCATGCATGGTCCTGAGGCAGCATCAGTTGTCAGCTATGCGTTTAGCTGACAGCTCGTAACTTGTTTTTTGCAGCATCCAGGAGTGCAATCTGCTTCAGTCCTTTATTTGTCAGACATTTTTCTAACATCTAACCATTCTAGCTGAATGTTTTGTCTGCGTCTTTCTTGTTGCAACCTTGCTTCCTGTCCTACAGGCTTTATTCATAGGCATGGTTAACAGGTTGTCCTCTTTTTAGCCACTGTTAACTCTGACTTAAATTTTGTCCAAACTATCCTTATAGGTGATATATTGTAAACCTTTGATTATACTTATGAAACTGTTCTATTTTTTTTCTTGGACAGTAATGAAGCATGTTCCTAGTGCTTCTGGTATTCCTCATCTATTCGGCTCTGTAATTTTCAGGTCAAAGTTGTTCAGGTTTTGGTGTGTGCCAAATTGACAGCCATAAATTCTCACCTCATTTTTTCTGCGCACATCCCCTACCTTTGGCCTCATTTCTGGCATTTGCTTTACAAAATGTGCATGAGACCAAAAACTCCTGGAATCTACCTGACCAGTGCCGCCAGAAAAAAAATAGATCATCCTCTATTCGAATTGAAGATTAATATGAACCTTCATTCTGCTTCTCAGGTCTCAGGTTAAAAAATAATTCCTGTATGTCTAAAACAACTGGAGCCCAAACTGAGGATGATCTCACTGAATGTTCAGGATATATCTCAGGTCCCACAGAGCTTAGCCTGTTTGAATTTAGGAAGAGTTTTTTGAGCTGAATCTGATCACATGATTTTATTTTTATTTTTATTTTTACTCATTCCTTTCCAAGACTTCCCACTCATTCTATTCCAAACTCAAATACTTGCATTCTCCTAAATTAATCCTTCTAAACAAAAAAGGCTTGTTTATAGATATACAGGGTTTTTAAATTTAGTTAGTTCACCTTTGTCATGTGAAAATACAGTAGATGCTATGTTAAAAAAGTTTATCCAATTTCCTGCCAATTAACTCCTTCTCAAAGGCTATCCAAATAGTAGCACTGTAGCTGTCAATGTATCTGAGCTCAGTGCAAGCATTGGTACTCTATTTTTGTTTTTAACTTCAGTACTGGAGCAGATATTGCTTTTAAAAGCGGGGGCAGATTGTTTTAAACTTTTAAACTGGAATGTAAAAAAGGATTACTGAGTTGATTCCTTTCTGAGATACATATGTAAATCAAAAGCTGATATTTGTATCATCATAAGGTGAGAAGTTACTCCTGAAATTGGAGGAAAATTACCCTCAAACCTGCCCCTCCCGCCTAGTGCAGTATTTTCTGGAGGTGGCATATGTCTTCCTGTGGGCCAAAGGCATGTGAGAAGCTTGTGAGATTCTTGTGAAGGGATGGGAAAAGAGTGATAATGAGAGATATTTATATTAAATATAGGGATCTGTATCAACCCAATTTGAGGTGAAAGGAGCATAGGTGAGTGCTGTTTCCTAAAAAAGAAGGCCAGAACTTCCAGATAATATTTTAGGAAACAAGCTATTTCACTTGGGGTTACCTTGCCCTAAAGAGCAATTTTCTCAGGTGTTAGCAAGCAGAAAATCAGGCATCCCTAGTTTAACCCTCTGCCAGTGGCATTTCCTCCATGTGTAATTTGCAGTTGTATTACACTTTTGGTTAATGCTAAGTCTGTATGTTTCATATTGCTTTACCAGTTAAATCCCTATGCTCCATTTTTCTGATCAGCTTGCATTATGTTGTGTGTTTCTTGCAGCTAGTACATAGCTGGAGTACTACAGCCAAGAAACTGTTGCGTGCTGTAATGCCACTTCTGATAGGAATAAAATTATTAAGGCAGTTAATAATGGCTGCTAGTCGTCTAGTTTAAAACATCTACGTTGCAGTCTTGCCCTCTTAGACTTGAAGGTTGTTTTCAGCGAAGTAGTCAAGCATCATGGAGTAACCTGCAGCAACCCATCACTTGTTCTTTGCTAAGCCTTGTGGAAAGACATGGCTTGCATTATCTCTCAAAACGTCACAGTCTTTTCTCCCTGCATTCATGGTTATGCCATGTTTTATTCCATTGACAAAAACAAAACTCTCTTTTTTAAAGCAGCAATATTTGTTGGAACTTGTAGGGCAAAATTTGGGCAGGCAGAGTGAGAAGAAGAGAGATAAAAAGGGATTAATATGACAAGTCATGGAGCCTACTAAGACAATATAATATTAAGCCAGTTTCTCAGATGGCCAGAAAGTAACACACACATTGTACGCTGACCGACAGGCACAGAGCAGCAGAACAAAAAAGCCAAATGGGAAAAATTGCATCCTTTTACAAGAAACCTGTTTATTATATGTTACTTCTGTTGCTCTTGTCTCAGAACAGCCAACATGGAAAGGAAAGCTCTCATTACAGAGTCCTGTGATTGCAATTATTCAATCTACTGAAACAACAGCTGATAATTTCCTTTCAGCAGAAATCTGTGTGGGTTTGATACTGAATCATTGAAGTGTTTAATTTTCTTCCTCCAGTTTTCAGGCTTCAGTGATCTCCTTGGCAACTTGCTCAAGAGCCAAAGGCAGTCCACTGGACCTGTAGTTTTGATCTAGAGTCTTTGCCTCAGAGTACATGGGGAAAACTGTCCTATATATATATACATAGCCATGTTGTTCAGATAACCAAATGGTTAGGCCATGATTTATGTTGCAGAGAATGTCTATCTGGAGGCAAAAGAAGACATAATTGAGTTATAAACATCTAATTGAAAATTAATGAGAAAAGCATTCTGGTTTGGGTGCTTTTGTGGGTCTATGCAAGTGACAAGAAGGAGGGACGTATGTTAAAAAATGTTTCAAAGACCTCCTCACTTCATGGCCTCCTGCTGTGGTTGATGTTGCTGTATTTTCTTCTGTGTAACTACATATTATGAACTGAATATCAGGTCAGCAAGATCTATCAGTAGTAAAATGCTAGTAGAGAGGCATGAGGATTAAAAGAAACAAAGAGGAGAGGATATTCGAGCTCATTTTGTCTGGTTGAGGAAGGACAGTTATGACTAGTCCCTGAAGTCCAAACATCAAACTCTGTTAGTATGATTCCCTATTCTGCTGGAATTAACTAGGAGAGAACATGACCTTGCCTTTTCTTTGTCTCCTGAATACATTTTGGACTGTTCCTGTTTTTCCTCAGTGATAATCACTTTAACCAAGAGTTAATACAGATTCTGCTTACTGTGCTAGTGTTTGCTGTAACATCAACAGTCTGTTTTCAGATGTAGATTTATAAATACGTTTGCTTCAAATGTTGGTATTAAGTATTACTAAGTGGTACATTTTTTGAGTGCATATCTTTTGGTAAATACAGAAATTGATATGAGGCTATCTTTTAAAAATTTACAATATTTTATTCTAATCATTATTTTAGGGAAAGCCAGGACATAAAGGTTATGTAGGTGATCCTGGACCTGAAGGTTTAAAGGTAAGTGCTGGATATATGTATGAAATAAGATGTTGGGAGTATCAGCTGTGTACAGTTACACACTGCTGTATACAGTGGCACTAAAACTGGAACTAATAGCCAGTCATAAAGAGCATCTGCTTTGGAAATGGCCTGGCCACCAGTGGAGAGAGAAATCTCGGTGTACAGGTGGTTTCTTCTGGGTTTCCCTTTGTAGGAAAATGCTGAGGGAGAAGAGAGCCACTGAGCTGGCAGCTCTCATGGGACAGGCAGATGAGGCATGAGCATTGCTGGTGCAATAAGCACACCAGTGCCTTTAAAATAAGTCCCCAGGGAGGTCAGTGACTGAATAGCTAGCAGGGTGTGGGATGTCAGTCAGGCCGTGGCACAGCAGTTCATGCAGAAGGGCACGTGGGGAAGGCACTGAAATATTGTCAGCTTGACCAGAGATTGATGGTATCTATGTAGCAGAAAGTGATGGCTTCTGTGAGGCAGGAAAGTAATTGTCCCCCTGTACTCATCATCAGTGAGACCATACCTTGCACACTGTGTTCAGTTTTGGGACCCTTCCTATAAGAAAGACATCAAGGTCCTGGAACAGTTCCAGAGAAGCACAACAAAGCCGGTGAAAGGACTGGAGAACAGATCTTCTGAGATCTGTTCCCTCTGACTGAGGGAACAGGGGTTGTTCAGCCTGCAGAAAAGGATTCTGAAGGGAGACTTTATTACTCTCTATCGGTACCTGGAAGGAGATTTGTAGTGAAGTTACTAGGTGAGAGATCAATAACCACGAGTGATAAGACCAAAGGAAGTGGCCTCAGGTTGCATAAGGGGAGGATTACATTGGATATTAGAAGAAACTTCTTCACTGAAAGGGTTGTCAAATGTTGGAATAGGCTGCTTAGGAAGGTGATTGAATCATCATCCTTGGAGGTGTTTAAAAGACACAGATGTGCTAAAGGACATGGTTTAGCACCAAACTGGGTTGAGTTTGATAATGTTTGGATGTGATGATTTTAAATGTGTTTTGTTTTGGTTTTTTCCAACCAAAATGATCCTATAATTCTGTGATTTAATGGAAGGATATGAGTGGACATGCTTCCATACAATAAAAATTGATACCATACTGGTGATTCTTCTCTCTGGCAACATGTCATTTTGGAAAAGAAAGAAATAATGCAGTTCTAGGATATAGGAATATATGAACAAAGACAAGGCTGGCTAAAATGAGATCTGTTTGTTTGGTTATGTGGAGGTGGCTGAGCCTGCAGACAGCAGTGGATCCAGGGCAGTCCCTGCTCTGACAGGACTTCAAGGTGGTGAAGGGATAAAACAAAGTGCTGCAGATTGAAAGATGAGCTTATGGCAACAGAATTTCTCAGTGCTGAGTTGCAACCTGAGTAAACAGTATCCAAATCAGTGTTTGTCAGGGCACGTAGATTACAGTCAGAGTCAGATAATTAATAGTGCACATACACCCAGCTTCCATTTGCAAAATGTGAAGCAAAACGTTCTGCAGTATACAACATGACTTGCAGTGTTATTAAGGAGAAGTAACAGAATAATGCTTTCTGCCAGTTCCAAGCTTTTGGGGGAATGTGGAAGGGGTAGAAGTTTATTAAAATATCCCTGAAATGTGAAATGTTCCTAATATTTCATAGCAAAAATAAAATTATAGTGTGCAGAGGTAACATTTACTTTTTAAACAGTTGTGAAACAAGGTCATTTACTGAAAGGCAGGCTTAAACAAAAACTAAATCATTTGTTTGTAGCATTTGCTGGCAATGTATTTGATGAGCCCTTAATACATAGTTTTCTTTTTCGTGAACAAGTCCAAGTCCTAAATACATGAGGACATCTTTTTACTAAATCAGAAGTAGACACCAAAAAAAATATTATTTTTTTTTTTTGCTGGTTGCTTAATTTTCTTTCTTACAGTTTTAATTGGCAGATGTAATTTAGAAAATAAGAGGCTCTTAGGAAAATAGAGGACTCTCATATACACATATGAAAGAAATTACTTTTCTAATGAACTCCATCATCTGTTTTTTACATTTACCAGGGAGAACAAGGAGACCAAGGAAACACTGGAAAAACTGGTGAAGCAGTAAGTTTGAATCTTTCTTTCTAGTTTTATTTTTAATTCTGTGTTTATTTGGGAGTGAATGAACAATTTGTTGCAGCAACTTTCTGATTAAGTTTGCCTTTCTTTTGAAGCTGTAATATGTTGGCTGTACCTTTGTGGTCTTTCAGAATCATACTGTTTAACAAAATTCCCCTTTTAAGTATTTCCCAAAGTTAATTCTACTGTTTTCCTATTAGGTTGAGTGAACATTACAGGTAGTTGTAGGGATCTTCCAAAGCATGTTTGAGTAAGTGAACAAGTGCTCCTTTTCCAGTTCAAACATCTGAGAAGCTGCATTTAGCCTGAGATGTATTTTGCAGACTTTTTCTGCCTATGCTCCATAAAGTCACAGAGACCCAGGTGACCTTGAGGTGACAGGCCACTCTCTACTGTCTAGGCAGGATCTTTATATCACTCCTGGCATATACTTGGCTCATCAGTTATTAAAAATCTCCAACAAAGGCTTTGTGACCTGCAGGCAGCCCAGGGCTTCTCTATTCATTTTTCAAAAACATTTTGTTGTTGTTTAATATCTTCCAGTTGTGTAACCTGACACCCTCCTGCTGAAACACACATTGTGCAAATGATGGTTGTTATTGTGTGCCACCTCCAGTCTTTCTTATCACACTAAACAGTCCCAATTCACTTAGCCTTTCATGTTTTGTAAATAATTTAAGTCATATTCTTACTCTCTTGTAGAGGAGGGAACTGAGAAGCTGGATTCTCAGCCCAGTTAAAACTATCTTTTTAGACAGGAACTGGTAATGCCATAAGGTCCACTAGAAGTCAACCAGCATGTCTCTAAATGTAACAAGTATACTTAACAGCAGCTTAATCCATAGCTTTGTTCAGCAGTTTATACCTAGCAAAACCTTAATTTTGTTAGGTTTTAATCAGAGTTGTAAAGTAGTAATCTGCTTCCATTATGATACCATTTGGAAAATCTGGGAGTTTATATATGGCTGAATGGTTAGGGCAAACATGGATAAATACTGGAGCATGAGGATATCAAGGTCGAGGAGAATAGATAGGACATCATAATGCTACCTTGCCTTTTATGGAGAGATGCAGAAATGACTCTACTGGGACACAGAAATACAATTCTCCTGTCCATACAATTAGTATTTCTCTGCTAATGTTACACCTGCTGATTTTTTTCCCCTCTTTTTTTCCTTTTTGCTTCTCAACAGTGAGCACAATAAAGCTTTTGTAGCATATGAATTCATGTTTTCAGCCTATAATATGTTAGTGAAAAATTGTAACAGTTACTCTGTTCTACAGTGCCACATGCATCAAAACCCTCAACAAATAATACAGCTAAGCTCAATCTTAAGTCACTACGCTAGAAAGAGTACATAAAACAGTCACAGAAGCTAGTTACTTAACCTTAAGTTTCTGGATTTGTCATGGGCTTTGTTTTGCTCCAGACTGAACTTGAATTCAGCATACCCATATTCCACAAACCAACTGTTTTGTATGGACATAATCTCATTTAGCACTAAATGAGCTCATTCTAATACAAGTGTAATAGTCACTAGCTCAAATAATTGGTGATTATATGTTGCAGTGATAAGTAATAAAAGAATTATGTTAACTACCTAATTACTGTCAGGTGCAAGCTGCAAGGATAAAATAATAAAAATATTCTTTGTGCCAAAACAGAGGATGTTGCAGCCCTGTTACAGTGTTATTTAAAAAGGTCATTATGGCCCATTATTGATTACCACTCCCCAGACTTGCTGCTTTGATTATTTGAATATGATATAGATGACATAACTGAGATCTAGCTTATAAAATATCAATTAAGATTTTTATTGATATTTTTACTTGTGGACTGTAGGGTGCCTTCTGCTTTGTGTACATGCATTTTGCTATATGAGCTTTGTATGCCCTTGATCCTATTGTGGTATTAACCCACTGCATGGTCTTTATATCTTGTGGTTAAGGCTGATGGTCAAACAAGAGCAGGAAGCTTTTCAAACACACTGAGCAGAACTCACAGGAAGACCTTTCAAAATCCCTTCACTTTATTCACCACTGCAATCTGTAACAGTTAAGGGTTTTTTAAAGTAAATTGAAATGTACTAGCAGGAAGAGGATAGTTTGTCTCATACTCAGAAAATGGTTTTCCAGATGTGAGTCCTACTGCAAAATACTTCTGTATGCTTTGGATGCAGTTTTTACTGCTTCTGTTTGTTATGAGTAATTTTTATTTTCCTCACTGTGCTGAGAGAATGAAAACTTTGGATTCCCAGATAAATCTGCTCCCTGATACTCAGTATTGGCTCTGGAGGCATATGTGATGACTCCAGGACATCTCTGGAATCAAATATGCTGCACACAGAGAAAAAAAATTGAAAAACAGAATACAAAGTACAAATGTTACTAGCTGCTCTGACAGATTTTGAGATGAAGCCCAAAGGAAGGTATGAAAGAAAGCACCTGTCCTTGCTGATGCCTTGAGACAATTGCTTGGTGATGGCAAACACGAAGGATTTGTGGAAATAGCACTAAACATTGTGCAATTATTGTACAATTTATTTAATACTAAAGGCAAAGAGAAACAGAAATTACCAAAATGTTGATAGAAAGTCCAGTGTCTAGAAGAAGTATAGAGCATTTTGCTAATAAGCTGTCAAAAGAAGCTATAATAAATCTTGTAAATGTCAATTTCATAGGTAATTATGACATGAAGCACATGTGTGTATCTGATATTAATACCAAAGGGTTACATCAATATTTTTTCTTCCATTTCTCCCTTTTCTTACTCTCCCTGGTATCATCCGTCTTCTGTCTTTGACTAATACATCTGTCACTGCTACCTGAGATGCCAAAATAGTTACTGGTTTTCCATAACAACTTTTCCAGGTCAAGTACTGCTTAATATCTGCTTAGAGAAATACAGATGGCAGCTGTACACAAGCAGGGAAGCTTCAATAGCAGGAGATTGGACCACAGTGTTTCATTATTCAGTCTAGTAAGTTGGGATGTGTGCTGAAACACAGCTTTGTCAGTAGAAGCCTTATTGTCCAACATGTCTTAGGTCACATAAAGCTGCTGATGCTCCACATTTCTGATGAAGTGCATGTTCACTGGACTCATAAGCTGAAAATTACACAGATTTTACTACAAGTTCAGGAATGTGTCCAGGATCAAAATTCAGACACTATTCTTTAACCAAGAATACAGCAAAAACTGTTTCTCTCTTAACAACATATGCTCTATTTAAAGGGAAGGATGGGCAGGTTCAGGTGGTGCCACCCGAAGCTGCAGTAGGACCCAGCAGCTGTTCTTTGTAAGATACTCAGTTAACTGCAGGACTACCAGGTTCAAGTGAAGAGGAAGTGGGTAAGATAGAAGTGAGGGACAGCAGGCAGAGCAAATTTACACTACTAATGAGACAGAGTCTTTTGGAAGTCATGCCAAAGGAAACAGCCTCTTCAGCTACTGAGAAAATTGGAGGAAAATCTTGCTTTCGTGTCATGTAACTGGATTTTTGTAAGCTTTGATCACATAATATCCAGTGATAGGTAGCAAATATTTGAAAGCAGCATCAGCATCTCATGCAAACAACTTGTCTGTATTGAAGTGTCAGGGATGATTTAACAAAGTTATTCATATCGCAGCTTTTATGGCACAAAAGTTAACTTACCTGAACTTAAAACAGTTGCTTCTCAGGATTGCTGCTGTTTTGTTTTGCTAGTATTTGCCCAGACTAGGCTACACTGAATAAGTGCAAGATTATTCCAGTTTCTCCTTGCTACCTCCATTACAGAAGTTTAGCCCTTGGACAATATGCTTCTGAATGAGAAATAACTGATGCTTATACAGCTATTGGAAAAGAATACATGGGTAGAACTGTCAGCTGCAGCATGTACAACTGGTGTTAGAAGGACGAACTAAAATAAGCAGAGTTCATGAACACAAATCCTGGAAAAATAATCTTCAAAGACCTGGAAACGTTGTATGTCAGCAAGTCTCCCCAGTTGCATTATCCCAGTTACAAATAGTTTTTCAAACAGCCAAAGACAAATCAAGCTGAAATAAGAAGTGTTCCTCCCTCGCCATCTGGGGACAGGGGGGAAAGGGGAAGTGTGTGGGGCGTGGAGGGGTGTATATAAAAAGAAAAGAAAGTTACAGTTCAACAAATTTTTTAAAAAAAATAGTTGTATTTAGGCTGTCAGTGGCAGCCCAGAGCAGGCCGAAAATGGTTAGCCTGTGAGAGTGTGTGGGAAGGCAATCGCACACTGAAGAGAGGCTGTGTGCTTAGGAGTAGAGTTGCTTTTGAGAAGAATTCCTGTAAAGCAATGAGCATGTCTCTTGCAAAAGTGAAAATCAGCAAGGATGCTTAATTCATGGAAAATGGAAACTGCAATTGGGGAAAAAAAGATTAAATGGACTTTAACTGATGTTTTCAGCATGTTCAAGAGACAGAGTTCTCTGAACTGCTGTGAAAAGTCTGTGCTTTGGGGATGTGCAACAAAAAATGTAAGCCATAGGCCAAGAGAAAAGGCTGTTGAGGATAAACCTTATTTTTCAAAGACTGGTGAATGCACGGGGCATTACCTGCTGCTTTCAGAAACTATTGTGTTCAGATTGATATAAATTCTGTGAAGATTTTATGGTGAATGGTGAATGGTAATAATGATACTTTTGTGTCTATGTTGTACCTTGGTCTCACCCTAAATGAACTGATATACTGCCAAATTTTGTCTTCACTCTGGGAGGTTTTGTAGGCTAATCCTAATGTCACCTTCACAGTCAGTGCTTCGTAGTCATTCCTTCTATCAGAACAGAATGACTGAGCTAGAAATACAATACTTTTGAGTTGAAAAGGGGACTTGATCAAGGGCTGTATAGTAAATGTTTCATTCTTGGGGCAAGGCACAGCTACCCATGTTTCTAATCAGCATCTTCAGTCCTACAAACAGTGTGGCATTGGCTGGGATATCAGGAGTGTCTCTGTGGAAGAAGAGGAGGTCTGAGTTACATCTTGGCTCTGATATTTCTTATGCCCTTTCTGGAATAAGAGAATCAAAGTCATTAGTTGTTAGCCTTTTGAAACTGTACCTTCACACTCTTTTATCTTGATGAATATGAGTACAGACTAATTCTTTGTCTCACAGATTTCTGCCTTGTACTGAGGCCCACTGTTGGCCATGACTGGTAGCAGTAGTAGCTCACTGGGAGTTCATCATGAAAGTCCCTCATTCTTACCAGTGACGTCTGGGTGTTGGCTGAGCCAGTATCACCAGCATGAATCTTTGTCTGCTACCAAGCCAAAAGATTTCTCAGGTCTGACATATAATACACAAGTTCTCACATCTAATACACTGGTCCAGCAGCTATATTGATGACTATTTATCTCTTTAGCCCCTTCCAGAAATTAATTTGTGCCACAATTGTCAACCTCAAAGGCAGCTGTATCAATGGCTCATTGCAATCTATGTGAACTATGGGATCTGCAGGGTAGCTAGCAGTCCAAGAAAGTAAGTAGCAATCCTAAACCTTAGTTATTTTGTACCTGATATATTAAAGTATTTGGAGCTGAACTATATTGGAAGGATTTAAAGGCAGAAATCTCAGACTGGAATGTTGTCTTTCTCTATGAAATTATTTCTGCATAATGTGGTGGATTGAAGTTTCCCATTCACATTAGCTAAGCACGACTAACTCAGCTGGAAACAAATGGAAGATGTATTTACAAGCAAAAACTGCACTCTACAATGGAATGCAATGAATATGTGCAAAATATACAGTATTTACAATATTATACCATTAGAAAATAACACCGCAAGGATGCTTAATTCATGGAAAATGGAAACTGCAATTGGGGAAAAAAAGATTAAATGGACTTTAACTGATGTTTTCAGCATGTTCAAGAGACAGAGTTCTCTGAACTGCTGTGAAAAGTCTGTGCTTTGGGGATGTGCAACAATAAATGTAAGCCATAGGCCAAGAGAAAAGGCAGTTGAGGAAAAACCTTATTTTTCAAAGACTGGTGAATGCATGGGGCATTACCTGACACCCCTCTGGTTCCCTAGAGCTCAGGGAAGCTGCTCCACTGCCCACACCCCCCCAGTCTACAACCCCCTTTTCCTTTTGTACCAAAGAGAAAAAAAAAGGAAAGAATGTTAGAGAAGCAGTGTTAGTGTTCTTATCTTTTCTCAAGGCCAACCACAAGTGGTTATTATCTCCCTGAGTGAAGCAGAACAGCTAAGACCACAGGAGAAAAGAAAAGGAATGGGAATGGAAGTGAAATGTGAAAGATACTATGGAACAACTGCTTCTATACCCCAGACTTTGCCCAATGAATTTGTTTGGAATAATATTTTGTTTTTCCTTTTTATACCCAATAGTGAATTATTTATATATTTCTACTTTTCTGCTCAAAATCTGCAGCTAAATTTTAAAGGCATAGCCTAAAACTGCTACAATGTAATAAACTACTACTAGGCTCTTGAAAGGAATATGAGCAGACTAGGGATCTCAGAGGTAATGCTTTTTGAAAACTCACTTAAATCCCAGTGTAGTGCTGCTTAAGCCAGTACATTCCTACACATATAGTGACAGCAATGCCCATGTGTGAGTTGTATGTTTTAAAATGCAAATTTTTGTTTAAGGTGTTACAGATGTGGTACAGTTGAGTATTATGTCACTTCTAAGAGCTTTCCTGGTTCTGCCATCTTTCACGAGCAGTCATGCCATGTACTCTGGACACCTACTCTTTTAATTCAAGTTCACCATATCATACTTTTCTTGGTTGGGATGTTGCACTAACTGGTTTTGGTTGTTGGGGTTTTGTTGTTGTTTTCTTTTCATTTCATAACATAAGGTATCATGAGCACTGGGAGTAAGCTTTTGAAAAGTACTTTTGCTCCTGTTTCCTGTCCCCTGTGTTGGTACTTGTTCTATCCAGCAGAAACTTAAGGGAGAGCCTCAGGAGAGAGTTACTTCATTTTTGATAGGCTAAAAGACTCTGATCCTCCCCTGACTGCAAAAGCATTTAGGGATACAACTCTTGAAGTGAAAATTCTGACATTGCCTGATCCAGTATAATTTTTTTTTTTTTATGAGATTTTACTTTTTTCCACTGAACTTTTTTCCCTGGGAATTTGTGGTTAGACTGAAGTGCTAGTAGAGCAATTATCACCTTTAATTTTATGTTTGCAAAGCTTGTAGGACTGCAAGGCTGAGTTTGGTGGCAGACCTTAAGTAGTAGCACAGCATGTTGACTAAATGAATATAGTTTTTGTTCTAGCAGTTGCCATTTACTGTTGGTGTGTCTAGATGCAGTGATCCTCCTGCAAGGATTGTAAGCCAGGTTTGCTTGTGCAGTCCTCACTTCTCCACAGGAACATCTACACAAACAGACCAGTGTTTTTCTGGGACGAAGAAATGTGCTGCGCTGTGCTCTGCTGCTGGTTTGCAGGTTATGTGCCAACCATGAACTGGTACAGACATTGCATTTATCAAACTCTGCTTACTTTTTGTACAGGGATCAGCTGGCTTACCTGGAGAAACTGGGCCATCTGGAAGTCTTGGAGAAAAGGTACAATAACATATCTGACTACTCAGCAGCAAAAATCAGCATCAAAGCTATTGGGGTGATAAAACATCAGTGAGAGATCGTTTACTGACCTCTGACAAAGCTAACATTCCTGTAGCTACTTCAGAGCTGTAATAAATGGCAATGCAAATACTGTTATTTGAGGTATGCATCTCATGTCCTTGATTTTATTTGGTAGTTAGTTTAGAGAGGATAGATTTGATGTCTTGTTCATATTAGGGCTCTCACTTTATTATCCACTGACACAGAAACTGACATAAGTTATACTTGTTTTATGCAGCAGTTAGTGGTTTTGCACTGCTACATAATGCAGACAAAAGTAGAAAGGTAAAATCTGACTGTAAGCATTGACGGAATAAAGAAGACAACATTTTTTCTGCTGTGCAGGAGCAGTTGTATTTATGAAAGCAAAATTTAGCAGACTTAATGTGGCAGACAGTTTAAATAGCTTAAGCATACTTGACGTGGGTTTATTTAGGTGAAGTATTTTAAAACTGAAAAACAGGAAACTATTACTGGACAGCATGTCAGCTTCAATTATAATAAAACCATAATTTTTTGTCAGAATTATCCAGCACCATTTGCATTTCCTCCCTGTAGGGCTGAATTATTTCACCTAGACTGGTGGCAGCTATTCAGATATTATATTGAAAAAATCTTAGTAATGTATTTGAAATTCCATGAAAATCTGATTATAATTTATATAATTTATGAAAGGAAATACATCAGTGGAAACCAATCCTTGTTAAAACAGGTCTCATATGGTTATAATCATAATATCATCTTAGAATTCAATGTCAAAGGATTCCTGTTCTTTATAATTATCCTTGGCACAACAAAAATTACCTTGGGATACTGCTGCTAGGAGGGAAAAGGTAGTAAAAAATTAATTCATCTGTCACCAGCAAATGGAAGCAAGCTCATTCATGGTGCAATAATTGTTGTCATTGCTATGCTCTTTCTATAGAATTTTTTTTTCTCTTCTATGATTTAAACAGTACAGTGTAAACATGCTATGTGCATTAAAATGACAAACCTACTTCCAGTATAATTGTGTTGAAGAAACGTATCTTTACAGTATGCAATACAGTGTTATCGCTTTGTCACAGGTACTAGCTGCAATAAACAAACTGAACAGACATTCTAACACATACTGTAGAAATAAGGGAGTGAAAATCAAATTTTTTATTTTTGCTTGTTTATTGTTGTGCATTTTATGGACTAAAAAACATAACTACAAATGTGATGCACCCAACACAGAGAAAAGGGTTCTGCTAGCTGCAGTTTGCAGAGACTGATGTAGTATTGATCTCTTCTTTAGTCTTTTAGGAAAAGAAAAGACAGAGAAACTCAGTTTTTATCAACTTTTCAAAATGAGTGATCTTATAGGAGGAAGGAGTGCAGAAATGTACAAGTGGGAAAAAAA
Organism: Melanerpes formicivorus; assembly: GCF_026170545.1. NCBI lineage: Eukaryota > Metazoa > Chordata > Aves > Piciformes > Picidae > Melanerpes > Melanerpes formicivorus. The sequence goes on along the minus strand of NW_027142359.1, from coordinate 16,171,215 downwards.
AGGTCTCTCTGCTGTTTCTGAAGGGCCATCCCTGAACCAATAGTGTTGTGCAGTGCAAGCAGTGGTTCTCTTTAGCAAATAAATGTCTTATAGACTATGGGCTACAACCTTCATGAAAGACAATTTGCATTGCTCTGCTATTGTTATTGTAGATTGGACTTGTTGGCCAGAATCACCTGGCTCGGTGGACATGTAATGACTCAGGGAAAGAGCGCTCACTGTTTTGTTTGTTTTGGGTTGGTTTGGTTCTTATTTTTAATCTTTTGTTAAAGGGAGAGCGAGGCAGTCCAGGACCAGTAGGTCCTCCTGGAGAGAAAGGTGTCATGGTAAGTCACAAGTAATGTAGAATCCATAATTATGTTACTTATAAGGGCAGTTTACTTTCCAAAACAGTAATAAATTCTCACTCTTCTCACTGCACTGGCCTTATGGAAAAGAGTTGTACTCATGATCCTAAGAGAGTTAATTTAGCAACTTTATGCCCTCTGTGGAAATGGTACTGCGGAGTGATCCACTGAATGAAGCAGCAGGGCAACTGCATTTTTGAAAAACGGCTCTACACAACTTTATATAAAAAAATTAAATACAGTTAGTTGAAAGGAGAGATAAATAAAAGAGGGAAAGTAAAATAAAGACCTCCTGTATATATTGGGGTATCACCGGTTCTTTTAATATATAGACTGGTAACTAGCATAATCTCTAATTCTACTGCAGAGCAGTACCCAAGCAGTACCTTCAACCAGCTTCTTTTGATCCAGAGAAAAAATCTTTTTAGAGAGATTAAAAGAAGAAGATTTATTAGCATAGGATCCAGTCCTATCATTTTCTGTTTTCAACTACAAATAATGCTTATTGCCATAGGGCAAATCCAGTTAAGCCACAGCAGTGAGAGCCCTTTCCACTGCATCCCTCAAGAACTGTTCTTAGCTTTTTTTGTCTTGGTTAGTTCTTCACAACACCAGGATGTGGCAACTTTCTCTTCCCATTGTCACAGTGTTGAAATCTGAAATTAATCTAGGAATCAGTAGCTTTTGTTTCAGTACATCCCTGTCAGCTAGTGTCTGTGTGTGGGTTGCTTTAATGATTATTGTGATATATGCAAATAAATGCCTGTTTTCTAGACAGAATTTGGGTAATAAATTTTGCAAGATCAAGCATTTTATTAACTTACCTCCATTTTTTCAGGTAAGTAAATGGATTGATTGTTGTTATGACAATTTTGATAAAACTGTTCTGTATTTCAATTCTAGGGCTATGCAGGACCTCCAGGAGGCCCTGGACCTCTGGGGCCAGAAGGATTACCTGTAGGTATAGAATGGTGCTTTGGTTTACCATAAAGTATACCATTTTCAAATTGGTTTGGCTTTTGGTTGTTTGTTGGTTTTGTGTTTGTTTGTTTGTTTGTTTGGGTTTTTTTTTCTTTGCTGAAGCTAAGAATGGTATCTAATTTATACTGCAGTTTTACAAACTGTCATGAAAATTTACCCATCCAGACACAAAGTCTGCTTGCCTCTTTACCAGGATGATCCATGAGAGATAGAACTAATTATAACATCTAGTCATCCATTTCAAAATTACTCATTTGAGGCAAGTAAAAGAACATGATTTTTAAAGGGTGGCTTATAAATAAGCAGCAATTTAGATTTTAATTCATTGATGCCTGATATAAATCCATTCATTACATGTTTAGTTTCAGTGTAAATAAAAAATAAATTATATTCTAATTTTCTGTGTGTACTTGTGTTATAAGTTGGCTAGTCTGGGTCTTCAGGACAGACAAAACCTGAACCTTCTGTCAGAAATCTTCAGGCTATTTTTAAAAATAATACTGCTGAAATCCAAGTATCCTTTAGCCATTTGGGGATGTTGGACAGAAGTAATTTTCCCACAGTCACATTATGATTTCTTATGATAAAGTTACATAAAGTATCTTGTTTAGATTTTTCTAGATAAGTTGTACTAGCACAAGTAATTGAATTTGAATTCTGAGTTGAAGTGATTGAACTGTTGTGGTTATTTTGGCTTTTGCTCATTTTGCATGAGCCTTGCAGTTTTCAGAGACCTGTATGTAAAAGACAATTAATATGTCTATTTGACATGTAGGGACCTTCAGGGACAAGAGGACCACCAGGGCCACAGGGACTTAAGGGAAGAATGGTAAGTCATATTGCTGTTTCATGTTACTTTGAGATAAGTGTGTTGCCAATATGCATCTAATGTATTACCTATGTACAGTTGCTTCCTTTGAGCTCTGCTGTCTGGACTCAAGCCATTTACACTGAAATCAGATACCTGGATTTCCATTTCACAGTACAGATAAAATGGGGCTGAGATTTCAGCTGAGAGCAGGACCAGAACAAAACTAATCAATGGCTGTATTTTCTCTATACATAAGTATGGAAATGTTGGCATTTATGACTACCATAGGACTGTTTCAGTGTTTTAAGGACTATTTTCTTTATCTGCACGTCATTTATGTCTTTAGAAAAACAATCAAAATCACCTAAATAGAGTTCCAAGAAGCAAAGTCAGAAGATAGTACATGCTAGAATCTCAAACCTCAGATTTGATAGTCCTTTCTATTTCATTCATTTTTATCAGGAAAATGAGAGCTATTTTTTCACTGTGTACAGAACACTAATCCAAGGCCCACTTAAGTGAGGAGGAAGTCTGTCTACATTGATTTGTATGTGCATTTCATCACAAAGCACAAAATCAGTATTGGTGAAAGTATTGTAGTTTGTTACCTGGGGATGGTTGGCTACATGGATTTCAGAACCACTTTCCTTCATAAACCCTACTGGTCCCTTGCTCTTCCTCTCTGCCATTTTTTTTGGTCATGTTTGTGCAGTCTAAGCTTAAAATGCCTGCAGGAAGCAAAATCCACCCACACTTATTAGCGCAGTGCGCTCTACTCACAGGTATCAGCTAGCAGAGAAGTGGTTTGTGAAGTGTTCAAAAGGTGCCTATACATATGAGTTCAGTGGAGAGAGGCTCATGGGAACCCTACGTGCATGACTAAGCCTTCTGACAGGAGTGGAACTCGTTGCTTTGGTTTAGAGTCACAAAGAGAGAAACAGCCTTCTTCCTTCACAGGCAGGTTTGATAATGGAAACCGAAACAGAAATGCAAATCAATTGTGAAAGAGGGGGAAAAAAAAATAAAGTAGCAACTTTGCACCACTTCTTATTCAGTGAAACAAATGAGTGCCTTACCTCTCTGTGATTTCAGTAGGAGCATGTCTGAAAGCAGAATATGTGCTGAAGTGTTATACTGAATCATGACACACAAGGCAGTGGCATCAGATGAAGAGTACACATGTACAGTCATTTTCACTGTAAAGTGATGTTTGAGCTTCATCTAAAAAGGAAAACTCCAGAGCCCTATCAGTCCATTAGAATTTCAGTTTGACTGGTGTCCCAGAGAGTGCAGTGGCTTAGAAGCCTAGCTCAAAGACAATTTGATGTAAATAGTTATCCCTGAGATTGGTATTTAAATGCTGCAGGTTGTACATTTTAATTCCTCTGAATGTAGTATTCCACTCTAAACTGTTCCTAGCAAGACCATTTGACATCATCGCCACAGGTGGACTCATTGCCAAGCTATTGGCATGAATGTGAGGCAGGCTCTCTTCCTTCCCAACAGCATCTGCTACCTGGTAATTGTTTTCATAGGGGAATGACTTATTTCAATTTAGACTGTATTTTGACGGTAGAAGACAGTTTTTATTTAAGGAGTGTCACATCTTCTGCCAACTGAGAGGAATTTTTGAGGGAGTCTTTCTCTGTGATTCTGGCAGCACTTCATGGAGTACATTGTTTATAATTAAAAATCACTCAAAATAAATCCCAAACATCCTGAGCTCTGTGGAAGTCCCAGTTTGGAGCTATGGTTTATGCCCTTGTTTCCATCCAGCATGACTGGAAATGCTTCATGGAAGGGGGTCTCAGGGCAGACTTGAGTCTTCAGGCTCTGCAAAAAAACACCCACCAAAGCAAAATATTAGACCCAAAGTAGAATCTTGTATAAGGAAAATATCTGGGGCCACCTGAAACCTGGTCTTTATCATCACTGGATTCAGACAGAGAAGTGTCAGAACCTGAGCTCTGTGTGGCAAGCCTTGGAAAAATGAATACCACAGTCACATACAGAAGTTAAATAGAAGCATATGGAAAATCCCCTTTGTTGTGTGCTGAAACAGGAACATATCCCATCTTCACAGCTGGAATCTGCAGAAAGTCTTAGGAGCACTGACCCTCTGCTTCGGCACTGTCACAGAGTAGAATTCCTTCATCTCATAAATTCTGGACCTTTCAGCAACCGGTTCGCATCCAAGATTACCCAGCAGCATGCTTATGCCTGAGAGTATCCAGCTGCTCAGTCTCCAGTACACCCAGGAGTTATGGACAGCTGAAGGCAGGCTGTCTAGGAGTTTATGGAGTCTCTTGTCACTGTGAGATTTGGGGGGCATATGCTGTAGTGATGGCACACTGCTTCCTCAGCTCATACTCAAGAGCTGATGCACTTCAGCGGGAATCATTTGGAAGGTTGGGTCCCCCTGTGACCCACATTTTATTTTTTAATCTCTTGAAAACACAGTGGGTAGGTACTTCAATGGCAGAATGACACTTGAGGAGTAGGGGTGGGAATATCTGCCTCTAAAAAATTAGGAAGTTCTCTCTGTGACCAGAAAACAGAAATACATTTATCTTGAAGGCACACTGGTTGCAGCATAGCAGCCCTGAAGCCATTGTTGCATAGTTGTTTTTTTTGTAGCTCTTGTTTGCTGATGCATGTAGAAGAAAGTCACAATGTCAGAGATTGGTTCATTTAGTTCACGCTGTAATCTCCAACTAGTACCACTGGAGCTTTTGAGAGGACAAGGTCCTGTATCATTGCATTAATTTCATGAGTAAGAACTAAACAAATTCCTGATAGTTGCTACTGTTCTTAGCAGCTTGCATCCTTCAGGCTGATGATTGTTTTTTTTTCTTAAACTCAAGAGCTGTGATTTTTCTGCTTGCTTTTTCCTGAAATGCAGCTCAGGAAATTCAATTTTGAAAACTCAGATAAGTGGCATAGTGAAGTGCTGTAGATTTGGGGTCACGCAATGGCAGCTTATGTCTGTAGCAGCCAGTATGGTTAGCTCTTCTTCAGTTGTGTCTGCATTGGCACAAAGAACCTCAATTAACTAAGGACATCAGTGCTCGGTTTTAATGAGTGGTATCTTTCATACTTCTCAGAGCAGGGAGTGTGGAACCTAGAAAAATGTATGTGCTTCAGAGTTATGCAGAACAAGGGCCCACTGTACTTTGTGATACATCAATAGCTGAATATGTTTATCTGGCTTAATTGTTCAATGGAACAGTATTCTCCTATGGCCACCAATGAAAAAGAAAAGTAGCTACCTAGTATACTTGACATTTTCACTCTTATATTTAGGAGGCAGGATGAGAGAGAACCTTCTTGATGCCTTAGATTAACTTTTTCTCAGTTTATCATCCTAAAGTTGTCAATGTAGTAAGTTCCATTTTAGAAACAAAGCTGAAACCATGCCAAAGCAAAAAAGCAGGAGCAATCTTTTGGCAGCTTAGCGCTCAGTTCTGTTGCAACCTAAATTCAACAACAGCATGCAAACTGTGTATCTCTCTTTCTGTACTAGCTATAGTAGGAAGTTATGCAGATTCAATTAAACTATGCCAATAATGAGTCACATCATACTATTTATAGGAATGTTATGGTGTGCTTTTGTTTAAACTATTAAATTGCCCTTCCCTGGGGATCCTTCACTCTATTCTGCAGCTGGCTAAAGACAGGCATGCCCCAGAGTCTCAAACAGAGCATGGTGTTGGCTTCTGTTACTTTGTTTTCATTTTGAAGTCGTGTAGTAGAGGGTTGGTGATTTGAATGGTGGGCCTCTTTTCCTTTCTACTGACCAAATCAGTTGTCATTCTCTTCCTAATGATTGGGCTGTTGGTGTGAACTCCTTTGGAGAACTGCATGATTAGCAGGAAGGTTTTTGGTGTGTTATGTGCATTCCACAGACTGAGAATCCTGCCCAGTGTTCTGACAACACCATTTCTCAAACTATGGACTTATGACCCTCTTTGCAATTAAAAGGAAGTCACGGGCATTCAAAGAATTTATTCATTAGTGTGATTGATAAAAGAAAAAACAGGAAGAATTTTCTTTATTACACAAACCTGTATAATCAAAATGTGTCCTTTCATCTTGAGATTCTTTTCCCTGGTAAGTCATGTGGAGGATGCAAAAAGACAAATGATAGATCACATACCCAAAAATATCTGTGAAACACTAAAACTATCCTGCAATTGCTCAGGTTAACACTCAATTCCCCCCTTCCTGTGTTGCTCTAGATGATTTCTCTGCAGCTTTTCTGAGAGTGTCTCCCCATTTTTATCTTCCAGCTTAATGACCCATCCTCACTCCATCTCAAAGTTTCCCCCTCTCCTTTCTTCTCCTGTTCTTTGAGACTTTTCACCTGAAAGGAACATCAGATCATGGGACTCAAAACCTGCTTAGTCTGCCCTGAATTTTGTTGCAAGCCATTTTGTGTGCATTATGGATATCAGTTACAGAAAAAGTGCAAACCATTAACCTGATGCTAATCTGATCAAGATGTTTATCTTTCCTTTATGTTATGCTATATAATAATTCAATAATTTGGTTTGCACTGTTACATAATCTTAATGTGAGGCTCACTCTTGTTCTTTTAAAGGCCTCCATTACCCTTGGAAACACCATTAGTGTTTTGGTTCTGATCTCTGAGTGCATGGAAATCACCATGAGTTTTTTTCACAAACTTAATATCCTTTGGTTTGGGACACTCTTGTGGAGTGTCATCTACTGTAGCCTCTCTTCTCCTCTAGGTTGAAAAAAAAGCCTGTAACTACTCATTCCTGGCTTAGACCAAAACAAAAAAGGTGGCCAGGCTAACCCAGGGATTGCTTCACAACAGATGCCCCCCAAACTATTGAGGTATCCAAAGTTTTCAGACAGCTTTCCATGCCTTTCATTTTCCTATGTTTTCTGGGCTCACTTGTGCTGGCCAGAAGCAGCAGTGCTGAAATGCTGGCAGATTAAGTTTCTCATAGGGTACTTCTGTCTTTGCCAGGAGTTGTAATATATATCAGCTCACAGGAAAGGCCTTTTCTTGACATTTCTCCATTTCAGGAGGAAAGCTTAAAAGAATATGGATACACACTGTTCATGAATTACCAGTCAGACATTTCCACTGTAGTTCCAGAGAGAAGCATGTGCATGCTCACAATCTGTTCTGACAGAGGTTTTGATGTGTATAAGTAAATCCAAGTCAGACAGACCAGAATTCTGCTATGTTTTGTTTCCAAAAATTCAGCTGTGACATTTTTGAGGAGAAAGTAATTCACAGGCATTTTTGAGGGGAAAGTAATCTAAACAAATCAGGTGTGCTTCCAACAAAGCCATTTTACACATCTCTATTAATACCTATTAGAACAGTATAACTCTCTGGAAATCAGTCATGATTGTATGCCCTCCACTATATATTGTCACCCAAGACATAAGGTGCTCTGCATCTCAGAAATACACTCTCAAAATGCAGATTGTTTTCCTCTAGACACTGCCATAGCAGTGTACTAGTTCTGTCTGATCCCAGCCCAGATTCCACTAGAAAAGCTATTTTGTCTCATCCTCCCACTGTGTACTGCTGTAAAGAGCCTGGCTCTGTGCCTATACTTATTTAGCGCTTGCTTTAAAGTGGTCATTTGTTTTAGGACGTTATTAACTGGGTTTAGTTTTATTTTCCATACCCAAATAGTCATGGTGTTTAGTATTATGGAAATAACCTCTTAATTCAGCATGAATAAAAACATTCATTTCCATTTTGCTTGTCATCTGTTTTGAGGATTTTTCCATTAACTTCTAAACAAATAGATTTAGTTTTCCAGTCTTAAACAATCATGTATTGGTTGTAAAATGTCAATTTACAAAGAGACATTCCAGTATAACAATAAAGTGATTCATTATGCAAGATTATAAATTGCTTTTACTCTTACCTCAAATTGATTTAGTAATGGGAAAAAATTATCTGCCTGTTTTAGAGTCGTACTAGGAAGCTGGATTTTTGCAGATACAACTTACAATATGCAGCTACTGCTCATCTTGTAAATCCCCGTAAATGTATGTCTGTTGCATGCATAAGAAATGGATGGGAAAGAGAGATGAAAATAGTACCTTGAAAGCTATCTTTGAGACCCAGAACACTTTCTTTACATATTTTTCAAAAAAAAATATTTCTTCTTAAATTTCTATTTTAGCACACCAGATACTTTACTCTTTGAAACTTTATTTCACAATTAACATGCAATGAAAATTGGGGTTTGTGCTAACAAACATGTTTCCTCTCTCCTAAAGCTTATGTTGCATTGCTTTGATGATAGCTAAATATAATACGTAATTAATATTCTAAATCACTTGTTCAATATTCAGGGACCAAGAGGTCTAGATGGTCCTCCAGGAGAACCAGGAACACAAGGCATTAAGGTGAGTGCTTGCATTGCTCAATACTATACAAACCATCTGCCATAGCAGACAAAAAAAAACCAAAAAAACCCAACCCACCAGAAAACCAACCCAGCAGGTCAGAAGCCATGAAGTTCCATATAATCCAGGTGATTTGCAAATTTCTCCCTCTTCAGGAACTTTATTACTATGGTGTAAGCCCTTCTAAGCCTGAATTTGCACTTTGTGCAGTTACCCAGCATTTAAACTGGCAGCGAGTCTATGCAGCTCATCCAGCAAATGCACATGGAATTGACACATTGTTGGTTATTTATCAGGGAGAAAGAGGCGATCCAGGAAAGAAAGGAGTTCCTGGGCTCATCGTAAGTATTGGAAGCAATCTCTGTAGTAAGCCTTAACTAAGTTTCAACTGAGTTCTGAGCTGTCTATGGAAATTATCTGAAGCCAGCACTGTCTTTCAATTCGTCTTTGACCAGGGTAAAGCTGGAAGTCCAGGAGAAAGAGGTGATGAGGGTGCACTTGTGAGTATGAAATTCTCTAGTACTTCTACCAAAAAAAAATTCACAAAACTTCATACTTTGTTTGGTAGCAAAGTGCAGAAGAAGTTAGTAGAGGGTGGCCTAGAAGATTCTTTTATTTTTTTTCATTATTCTAATTGCAAGGGAGAAGATCATTATGACATAGAAAAATAGTTCTTTGATAGATTTTAGAGTAGATGTGTACTTTCAGTGGTGGGATAAATGCAGAAAAATCTTTTCAATGTATACCATGTACAAGAGAACATTTCTCCTTTCAGGGCTTCTTCCAATAGAAATCTAACGTGCAATTTGAGTCTTTGTTTTAAAAATTCAAATTATATTGGATTTTCAGTAAGGAAGGAAGCAGAAAAGCAGATGGTGGTGATTTTGTGCTGAAATTGAGACTCCAAATGTTGATTGTCATTGCACTTCTTTTGATTCTTCTGCTCAGATGCACGAGCTTGTTGCCTTTTACCTTGACACAATGGATTTTCATTTCCTCTTCATTCACTAGGACTTTTAGCTGTATTTATACATACAGAAATGAATAAAACAAAACCTAATTAAGTTGTCATTATGGGAATTACTACATTTATTGCAAAGTACAAGATACTGCTGCAGATAGTACAAGATACAACTAGAGTTTCTAGGAGTGTGAGATAGATACACTATGAGCTAGGTTGAGCAGAAAGTGGGCTGTGAACCTTACTGATCATCTTAAATACAGTTTGTAGGATAAGAAACTCAACACTGTGTTTAGGCCCATTGTGCACACACAAAGCAGCACATGAGTCCAAGGAGAATGGTGAGCAACTGGCAAATAGAGGGTCAATTAAGATCCATGTCTATGTAAAAGGAACTGAGGAAGAATTTTTTCCAGGGCTTCCTCACCTGACACAGGGAGGTAGTGATGTGGCATTGCAACCAGTAGAAAAAGCTGAATGTATTTCTTGGCTATTTCTGAGCAAGTTACTGAGTGAGCAGAAATACAAGAGGAAGTGGTTTTTCACAGAATACAAACCAGCTTGTTTCCACTGATTTTTTTATTTTATTTTACTCTTGCAGGGTTTACTTGGGCCTCCTGGAACCACAGGAGACAGAGGACCAATGGGAGAGCCAGTAAGTCGATCCTTATACAGGCTTAAAATATTTTCCACATATTATGCTGAATTTCCTGGTAAATCAGGCACTGTTTTACCAAGTTTCAGTGTTGCCAGCTGTGGTTCGATAGGAAATGTGGAGTAGTTGTCCCAAAACTGCAGGACTAGTCTTCCTTCCATGCTTAGTGTAACTTACGAATAAGGAGACATGTTAATCATGTTAGGAAGCACTGTAGTAAGAACCCAGGAGGTTCCACCTCAACATGGGGAGATGCTTCTTGAGGGTGAGGGAACCCTGAAACAGGCTGCCCAGAGAGGTTCTGGAGTCTCCTTCTATGGAGACTTAAAAATCACCTGGATGCATTCCCATGCAGCTTGCTTCAGGTGATCCTACTTCGGCAGGGGCGTTGGACTCAGTGATCTGTGGAGGTCCCATCCAACCCCTAGCATTCTGTGATTCTGTGAGGTGCACAATACAAAAGATCATGACAGAATCTGGACCAAACTGTAGCAAACTACATTATGGATTGTGTAAATATAAGTGCCAATACAGATACTGGTGGCATGGCTTTTTCAAGCAGATTTTAGGATACTTATTCAGGAACTCAGGGACCGTATCTATTTGGCAAATTAAATTTTCAGCAGAAAAGAGACTATTAAAATAAGCCTCCAATATTTCCTCTGCTGAATGGATTCTTGTTTTGATTGTTATTATTTCAAAGCCATGCTCACTTTTATGTGTCTAATCTTGTAACAGAAGATCGTGCAGAACCTGCAGCAAATATACACAAAGTGCTGCAAGATGTAGCCATGACAGGAATAGTATTACATCTTTATCACTGGGAGAAAACAGATTATATAAATACAGTGAAAGAGTGTGTGCTGTCCTAGGGAAACTTCAGAGAAGGCTGCTATTTTATAGTGCAGAAATATAATAAAGTGTCCAAAACTTTGTGTTTTCATTGCTTCTGAAAAGTTATTTTGCACATGAAATGACATACACTTAATTTAAATCCTGTTTGGACTGTTGATATAAAGTATATTATTTCTACTAGTTATTAATATTTCTAATGTTATTAAATATTATTTCTACTAAACCATTGGCTGGCATGCTTATGGGGCTAGAAAAATACCAACTTTGTTTTGGTAACTTTTCTTTTGGACATAATTGCCATCTCAGTTTGAGTTGCCAGCTGTAGGAGTGGCAAAACATTTCAATAGAAAATGTTTTTTCTAAGTTATTGTTGTATTTCTGTTACTTTGTCACTTTATCTAATCTTCATGGTGTGACATCTGAGAGCCTTATAGAGCAAGGCTTGTACTTAAAATTCCTGCCATTTTCTGGTCAAGTCTGAATTTTCATATATATAGAATGATAATCAGCCTTACCTAATCTAAGTGGTCCACTGTTGAGCAACCTATGTTTCTGTTGTGCTCATCATTGTAGAATCTGCATGTGCAGTGTAGAAGATAGAAAAGCTTATTCTGGAAGGAACAGGGTACCTTTTCCTACAAGTGCTGAAAGAGTAAAACGTCTTTGGAAAGTGGTCTCTGGAGTTAGAAAGAAGTGTTGAGAATGACGCAAGATGTTATGAAATTAGAAGTATGGCTCATTTTTTAACTGCCCAGCCAATCAGCTTGATTTCATCTTCTGTTGGCTAGTCCCTACATGAAAGTCAGCTGCTGAAGCAGTTTCTCTGACCCTGTCAATAGTTCTGCACGGATTAGAAAAACTTTACTCCTTGGTGGAGAAGCAGAGAAACAAGCAGTTGCAACTATTTGTAGTAAGAGGCTTGATCTAAACTACACTAACCTACCTGTTAGATATTTCAGTGTAATCCTTCTTTGCAAATCCTTGTTGTTAATGATTCAAAAGAGTCCCTATATTGCTGCAAAATTTTGGCATCTGAAATTGCCTGGAAGTCTTGTGGGTAAAATACATTACCTATCCAACAAACCTAGCTCCATGGTAATACAAAGAAATGCTTGGCTTATGAATCAGGCTTTGCAACACTTACCTAGTGGAATGTTATGGAGTTGCTGCAAATGAAAACCAGTGGACTTAGCTTAGAATTAAGTGAATTCTTAACAGGAAATTAACTGCAGTTTCAGTTGTTCACACTTAAATGAAGCTATAGGGCAAAATATATGCAACTGCTGAAATCCTTTCAGGACTATACTGTTTACATTATTGTTCCAAGGGAAGAATATTACTTGCATTATTGCTGCCAAGTCATCAGGAAGAGCAAAACCATATGCATAATCTGTAAGAGGAAGCAAAACAAAAAGGAGTAAATATTTGCCTAAAAGGGTTCTATCATAAATATGGGTAGCAGCATCTTTCTTTTGCATGAGAGTAACACATCAACAAAGTGTTTTCAATTTAGAATGAGCTTAAACACAGTCCTTAAGGGGTAAATGGTTATGAACTTCATGAAAGCTCAAAGACTGGGTACATCCAGAATGTTGATTCATCCTGACATACATACATGCTATGGCATCAGCTGTAAGATGTTACAGGCAACCTCTACCCCCAGCACACAAATGTCACCTCTGTGAGGAAAGATGGACGGTATAATAGGTGTAGAGAATTTGAGCGTGCCACTTAGGAAGGTCCCTACATGTCACAGCAGTAAATGTATTACTTGTGGTAGGGCTTATAAGAAAATGCACACAGTATAGTTGCTAATATTACCAAAAAGCCTCCAGTCCATTACACTTCAGCGATTGTCCTGTGTAAACATTGCTAAATCCATAGTGAAGCATACAGTAGTTGTTTTCAGTTAATTCCACACCAGACTGTAGGCTTTTCCGCAAAGCAAACCAGACAGTCTAACAAACCTTAATTAAACAAAGTCTCAGTTAATGAAGAGGAGAGATTAGTTTAGATAATAATTTACTTTTGGTCTGAGAGAAAAGACATCTGCACTATTATTTGAAATCTGTTATTTCAGTGTGTCAAGATTGGCAGTGAGGTCTTCAGTAGTGTATGCCATCATGTACTTACACTGTTCTGTTTAGGAGCAAAGACAATGAAATACGTTTCTTTATGCCAATTGGAAGAGTTCTGAGGAGACTATACAACGTAAAGATGATACAGTATAATTTAATGTCAATTGAATGATGCATACAAAATTTTGTCTAATGCCAGGGTCCAAGAGGACAACCAGGCGATGCTGGCCCTATTGGGGAAGCAGGGTTTGAGGTGAGCTTTTAACCTTTTGCATAGCAATTACAAGCACTCAAGCAACTGAATAAGCCTGGAAAATGTGTACTACAGCTGACAGGAATACCTTGAGCTGCCAACAGACTCTCCTACTTAAAGCTACTGAAAAAAAAAAAAACAACACACCAACTTTCAAATAACTTTCTGTTGTGACCTTTGTCTTTGGGCTTACATTCTTGACATCTGCACCTAAAAAGTGCAAATTACTCTTGTTTTTTTTTTCCTTTTTATAAACAATAGGGCAGCATTAATCATATGTCCTTGCAAATGGTACATGAAAAAAAAACCACAACACCAAAACCAAAAGCAGCTGCAGGCAGTCTTCTTTTGCTTCTGTATTTTCATTTTGTTTTCAATATCTCTTTGAAAGAAATATGACAGAATGTATTAGCCACATTTGCAATGAAGTAGCTGAGGGATGAGCTCACTTAGAATAGCAGAGATTTGGTTTGTTCAAATAAATGTCCTTCTGCACTCATCCAAAATCCAGTCTTCTGAATGGTTTTAAAAAAGGTTTAAATGCAAACTCTAAAAGAAGCAGTCTGGTATTATTAACTCTTTAAGGGCTGAAGCCTCTAAAAAGGCCTTTGTTCTTCAAAGGCTCTATCTACTTGGCTCCAAGCCTACACAGTCAGATTTACAAAAGATAGATGATTGCTCAACCTGCTAATAACTTATGATGGAAGATACAGGCTTAGTGGTCCTGCTGAGTTGTCAACATATTCCTGACCCACAGCACAGTTCCTCAGCAGCTCCTATACTCTCCTTTCTTTTCTTCTGTTCAGCTCTAGTAAGAACAAAGAACTGTTTTAATTTGTTTTTTTCAGACATGCATCATTCCCCATGCCATTTTTCTACTTCAATTTTGTCTCTATTATTCGGTGTTGCAAAACTATTATTTGTAATCATGTACAACAGTAGCTCTTGTACCATGCAGGGACCTCCTGGCCCTGAAGGAGAACCTGGCCTGCAAGGAGAACCAGGCACAAAGGTAAATGTTGACAATTATTTTCTTGTGTTGTTTAAAACTTTAAATTTCCTTAAAGCAAATCAAATCAGAGTGATCTCATTCACTAGACAAGTAGGTAGTGATACAGAAAACAAGCCAGTAAGAAATATTGTTATTATCATGATGACTACATTATCTGTAAACCATTGTTAGGAATACTGTCCTTAAAATCCAATTATTTACTTTTGTTGTGATAATTTAGGGAGACACTGGACCTGCTGGGAAGGCTGGAGAACCAGGCATCCAAGGTTTAAGGGTAAGCTGTGGATACAAATCTTCTTCCAAAAAGGAAAGGATGTTACAAATGTGCAAGAAATGCAGGTTGAGAAATCTTGGTTTATTATAAGAATTCAAAAAGAAGCTGTTTTCTGATACCTTGAGGGAAAAATAAAAAAGGTGATTTGTAGCAAGGGTATTGATTATAGTGTTGAAATATTTTTAAGTGTCTCATGTCACTAAGAGACAGGAATAAGTGGTTTGAGCATAAAAATAAATCCAAGGGTGTCCAGCCCAGCTGTTAAGATGATAGCATGCAATAATTCTGCGTACAGATACCCAGTCCAGGTGAGATAATAGGAACAGTATAGAGTCAGCAGAGCAGGGTGTACACCGTCTAAAAGGTACCACCATCCAAAGCACCTGGGTGGATCATTTGGCACTTGGGTTTATCATGCACTTGTGCCCCTTCTTCCTGTGCTTTCTTACACCCCTTATCTGACTGAAACAGTTGCCTACTTCAAAGACTGAAAAATACTTCCAATGTGCTAGAAAAGGTTTTATCCAGGCTGTTCTTAAAAGAGCATAAACTGTCCTTTCAGATTTAAGTCTTACCATGCTTTCCTCCTGCCCAAAATCTTCAGTGAGGTGCATTAAACATTTTTTTTAGTATCTGCATAAAAAGTTGCAAGCTGCCAGTGTCTTTATAGTTTCATAGTTTCATTCAGGGTTGGAAGGGACCACAAGGATCATCTAGTTCCAGCCCCCCTGCCAGGGGCAGGGACACCCTACACTAGATCAGGCTGCCCAGAGCCTCATCCAGCCTGCTCTTAAACACCCTGCAAAAGACAAATATTCTAAAATGCCAAAGTGCCAATATTGTTGGTGAGTTATTCGTTTTCACTAAATGTACCAATATAGCAGATACTTGCATAAACATGGAAGTTTCAGGACAGAATAGGTGTATTTTTGAGGTTACTGTAATTACATGTTTTATGGTCTGAAACAGAAAAATCCCAATGCCACTGTTCAAATCTCCAGTGTTATATGGACATAGTATTGCCTCATTTTTCTAATGTTGATCATCTTTTATGTTTTCCTGTGTTTGAGATTCACAGATCTGTGACTATCACTGTGAAGCAGTGAGAAATGAAGATAAATAATTATAACAGCAATATAAAAGTTGTCCAGAAAGACAATAAGCATGTCCAAAATGAGTCTGAGTTCTTCCAAGGCAATACTTCTATGTCAAGAAATTCAGACTATAACTTCATTTCAAACTGTTCCTTTCTCTGTAAGGGTGAACCAGGACCTCCAGGAGAAGATGGTGTTCAAGGAAAAGATGGCCCAAAGGTACGTTCAGATTTTGTAGCAGATGTAAAGCAGCCTATTAGCTTAAGGATGCAAATATCTTTTCTTTCTCTTACTTCAACAGAACTTAGCTAAGTGAACTTTGTTTTAACAGGAGGCCCGGTACATTGTAGGCTTTCCTGTGCAGTTTAGGCACATGCCTGTCTCACAAGGGCTGTGAAGTTGGATGACTTGACAGAGAAGTGCAAGCTGTAGAACCAAGTACAGCTTATTTCTGTGATGACTATGCTGTTGGAGAGAGTGAGTCCAAAGATGCTCTATTCCCTGCATTGAATCAATGTTGTGCCAGGGACTGTGGCAGGTACCAAGACAGGGAATGTCACAGAGGACACCTTCAGGTAGTTGTTGATGAATGAGACAATATCTGTCAATAAGAGTATATAAATGAGATAGAAAGGGCTTTCTCCTAACATGGTGGCTTGTCTGAATATGACTGGTAAGATTTGCAGCAGTTTTGTTGTGCTTTTTGTGAGACACAAAGATTCAGGATTCACATTTCCCAGGAGTAAGTAAATCTGTAGCAGCAGCTTCACTAACCTTGTTTTTAGTCTGGTTTTGGTTTGTTTTAGGGAGAACCTGGAGACCAGGGACTCTTTGGAGAAAGTGGTGAAAAAGGACAGATGGGGTTCCCAGGAGTTGCTGGACCTCCTGGTGAGCCTGGTATAATGGGCATTCCTGTAAGTGTTTTTGTTCATTTGCTTTTTGTCACTTATTTTATTTTAAATTTTGTTTTCTTCTTTTATTTATTTTCTGATTTTTCTATTGCAATTAAAGATGACATCACTAAATTAGTTTACCTCACTTTTCAGAGTTGGTAGAGAGAGGAGACAAATGTTCTTTATATCTTCATTCTGGGACCTCTTGGCAGATGGTGGTTTATCACCACTTGTAATCTAGACACATACATCACACAGCCTGGAGCCTCTCTCTTCATGTCTGTTCTCTCCAGACAACCACCTGTCATTAGTCTCTATCCTCACCTTCATCTGGAGACTGATCAATCACAAAGTATTAGATCATTCTTTAAATTTTAAAAACACCCAAATTGATTAGATGCATATACTACCATAAATTGTGCTGTAAGATCTTTTTTTGTTTTGTATTACTTTCCTTACTTCTGACTTTGTTTACTATTCCAGGGCTATCTGTTTTTCAGTTTAGATTAAATGTTCCTTGGGGCAAAGGAGCAGATTGTAAACAGTCATGCAACTTAGAGCACACAAGATATGACTGAAATTGAATAACACATACATGCTTAGCTTGATTAACAACAAAAGGAAGGTCTAAAAATGTTTCAAGAAACGTATAGAAATGTTTCTAGTTACATTGCAGCACAAACATCAAGTGCATGAAATTTCTTAAGCATCAGTGTGGATTGTAGCACCTTCTCTTCTAAGGAATATGAAGCAGGTCAAAAGTGACTTAAAATCAGTATCACATGATAGATATCAGATAATCCAAATTATTCCTACTGATGATTCCTGATCAGTTGCATGGCCTGCCTTTCTTAACAATGGTCTTCTATGCTCTGGCCAATTTGTTGTTAAAGACAAAATTACGGATGTTATTCATCTTGCACTGGAACTGACTTCCAGGTATGATAGTCTATGATGCTGGGCAGTCCTGCTTCAAATGATAGTTCTGAGCTGTGATGTCACATCTTTGGTGGACCTTCTCACCTTGTCAAGCACCCTGTGATGAGACATATACTATAAAAAGTAAGGAGGGAGAATGAAGAACATCATGATTCCCTTTCATCCTTGAAAGATATTTATTCTTTAACTTCATTTCCGTACCTTGGGAAGGAACTATATAAATATACCATGAGAATACCAGTTGATATATACAACTGAAACAGAGATTGCAGATGGAGGGAAAGGACAGCAAGCATACATAAATAGTAGATGAGCAGTGGGATGTGTAGTCAACACTGTTAGATCAGTTCAGATGTTTGTTCTGGCATCACTCCCAGCAGCTAGAGCCCTTCTAGAAAATCTATTTTGCTGAAATTTTATGCAACTTCTTCATATGAACTAATATTTTGGAGCATATTTTCCAAAGCAAGTCTGTAGCTTCAACTTAGACATCAGATTCATGTACCAAAAATCATCATGTTCTCATTTGCAGTCCTCTGGCTGCCTTCTCTTTAGCTTTTCTGCAGTGATGCAGTTTGAGTAAACATTAGTTGGAGGGCCAGCTGACAGCTGCTGTGAGCACTGTCCCCTCTGTCCTGTAAGCATTAATGTTACAATCTGATGTCTTTAGTTCTATGTTCTTCGCAGTGAACTACTCTCCTCATGAAGGAAAAAAGCACTTGATGTGCTATGAAACAATTTTTGTTCCTGACACAACAGTATCGCCCTGACTTCTTTTTCTCTCTGTTTTGGATTGGCGATTCTGGAAAAGCATGGAAGCTTCATATATTGAAATTATCAAAAAACAGCTCAGCCTTGGCATGCCTACATTGTATGTAATCATACTCATAGATTGTAAACAACATCAGCAGTGCTGCTGTGCTTCAGTGAGACAGGAGGGTCTGGCAATTCAGTGTTTGGGAGGATGTGGTTACTGGGGGATTTTCCACATTTCTTTTCCACACATTCCAACGGTGGCTGCAGAGCTGCCTCCCTCCCCACTCATACTCTGGGAGTGCTCACATCACAGTTTTGGTTTGACCTCCTTCTAGGAATGTGGACAGATCATAACATCTTGGGCCAAACATGGAAATTAGTTCTATAATCAATTGTCTGAGTGTTTTATTGGAAATGAGAATAAGACTGCATTTTTCTTAGAAGTTTACAAAGCAACAAGCTTCCCAAATTAGCTTCAACTGCATTTACCCTGGCTTATCACCACAATGACTCAAAAAATCCAAATATATCTCCCTTTATCCAAAAATGAGGCTAAATTACCTCCTCTAACTCACAGAATTTCAAGGTAAACTGAAACCAATGAGCAGCCTTTGGGAAGGGTCAATTTTTGAAACGGCCTAGAGGGCATCAGGGCTGTAGCTCCACAGCACCCTTCATCTGCAGCAGCACACCCAATTACACAGTCACCAAGATGCAGGCAATGGTAGGCATCACCACTTACTAAGTTAGGTCCCTGCTCTACAAGTTGTGTCAGAGCCCCTGCTCTTCACACTTGACAGCCTAAGGGTTTCTTAGTTTGCCTCTGGTTATATATTGTGTTTCTCTAAATCCCATGATTGTATTGAAGCAGTTTTATTCCTAAAGTACTATTTTCTGTGTGGACAAGGTTTATTGGCTCCCCACACACTATTTTCAGCGCATTTTCACTGGTCTTTCGATAAGTGATCCCTGATGCTTGCCCACTTGTTTCTGCGGTAACTTGAAATAGTCTTACAAACTTGCTTGCAGCCACCATTAATGAAATTTTTCCTCCCATATCTCTGCATTCCAAAAGCTTACTTAGTTATCCAATTGGGAGCACAGTTTAAATGTTTTCAAGCTTTTCTTATTCATTTATTTTTTCTCCTCAATAAATGTACAGGGCCCTGAAGGAACACCAGGAAATCCAGGTCAGAGGGGCCGTTTAGGAAAGAAGGTAGCATTATTCATATTCCAAATTCTCTTCTTTGTATCTGAAACTCAAACTTACATTACAAAATTATTCCACTGAACCAAGTCTATCCCTGTTTCATGTCATGCTTCAAGCCAATGTTTTTCTTTCCAGCTGCAGCAATTAGAATTATTCTCACTCTGCAATCAGTAGCATTCAGGACTTCGGGAAACTGACATTTGTATCAGAATGTGATTTTCCAACTCAGAACAGTTTCTGCTGCTATTAAAAATATCAATTCTGGCTAAAACAAAGCAAACCAATACGCTTTAGCAGAGGGGTCTTTTTCACTGCAGAGCTCTGGGTTCGGACACTCTAAGTGGTACAGTGTATATCATATGTAAATGTGGTAGTCCTATTAAATAATGTTACTCACTCTGGTGAGTATTGTACTTTGAAAGAGTTGTAGTTTCTTACTATTTTTAATACAATAACACCAACAGGGTGAAAAAGGGCAGCTTGGCCCTCCTGGAGAAATGGGACCTGCTGGAGACTCAGGACAGCCTGGAGAAATTGGTCCCAAAGGTGCAAGAGGAACTCGAGGTCCCTTGGTTTGTACAAAATATGCTTATTTAAGAGCTCATATATTTCTGGTTTAACTGAATCGCATCTCTTCATGGAAAGAGGCAAGTCACAGCTGTAACATGTATGCATATTTTCTGAGGTAGCTGGAGAATGCAGGCAGTGTCCTTCCCATTATGTGCATCCCGATGCGTGCCCTAGTCTTTCAGCATCAGAATAAGACCTGTGCACCTTTCCAAACAGAAATATGTGTCATGGACCTGAAAGGAGCTATCTCATGCTCTGCTCATGTTCCTAATCTCACTATCAGAAGAGCATGCTATGGAGTAGTCATGCCCCACAAGTCAATAATGTGCTCTTGTGGCAAGAAGACCAATGCCATTCTGGGTGTGTGTTAGAAGGGCTGTGGTCAGTAGGTCCAGAGAGGTTCTCTTCCCCCTCTACTCTGCCTTGCTGAGGCTGCATCTCGAATATTGTATCCAGTTCAGGGCCCCTCAGTTCAGGAAGGACTGGGAACTGTTTGAAGAAGTCCAGTACAGAGCCACAAAAATAATTAGGAGAGTGGAATACCTGCCTTACAAGGGGAGACTGAGGGAGCTGGGGCCCTTTAGCTTGGAGAAAAGGAGACTAAGGGGTGACCTCATTAATCTTTATAAATATGTAAAGGGTGAGTGCCAAGAGGATGGAGTCAGGCTCTTCTCAGTGTTGCCAAATGGCAGGACAAGGGGCAATAGGTGGAAGTTGAGGCATAGGAAGTTCCATAGAAACACGAGGAAAACTTTTTTCACTGTGAGTGTGATGGAATACTGGAACAGGCTGACCAGGGGGGTTGTGGAGTCTCTCTCTCCCTGGTGCTACTCAAAACCTGCCTGGATGCAGTCCTGTGTGATCTGGTATAGGTGATCCTGCTCTGGCAGGGAGGTTGGACTAAATGATCTTTCAAGGTCTCTTCCAGCCCCTAGCATCCTGTGATTCTGTGATTCTTTAATCCACATACACCCATGTATAACCTCACTGCTGCTTAAACCTTTTCAGTTCCAAGAACAGAAATCATGAGGTTTGCTATTACTTAAAATACTGAAATTGGACCTAATAAAAAAATTGCCTGTGCTTCTCAAATCTCAACATTTAAGATTTTTTCAAGTGACATTGTTGTGATATTTTGCAACAGAACTAATTTTCCTGTCACTGATTTATCACATTTAACAGGGACACCTAGGAGGAATGGGACTTGAAGGAGAGTCAGGAATTCCAGGCTATGGGGTGAGTTTATTAAATTCATCTACAAACACATCCCTAAGTAAGTCTATGGTACTCCAAATAATTTCAAAGATGGGTGTCTGCATGCAGAACACATAAATATCTTTAAGAGAGTCAGATACTCACATATGTTTATATGACATGTGATAATGTTAGCCTTATGCAATGATTACTGGCTTTTATGAGCTCCCTAGCATTTGTTTTTTGCAAACTTTTTTTGACTAATGTATCTCTCTCTTTGTGAATAAAGTTAATATAAAACAGTATAAATAGAGTTCAGCAAACACCACTACTTTTGCTTACTGTGTGGCCAGGCAGAACAGTAAATCAATACACAAAAACTGGTTGAATGAGTTTGGTTAAGCACGTAAAGATATTGTGCCCTTTAACTGAAAAGTGTTTATGATCATCATCATAGATGGATTGAGTCCTGTCATATCTTTTTTCCAAGCAGAAATTTCCATCAGTGTTCCTAGCCTCAAAGTGAGAACCAGCCCAGCTCCCCTCACCTGCCCCAAACCTTGCCAGAATGTTTGGTTGCCCAATGTGCACAGAGCTTTTCCTGCACATAATACATTTTTTGCCTGGGCACATTAATTTTGAGCCATATCACTATTTACCATTATTAGCAAGCAGCTAAAAAATAATAATAACAAGCAGCTAAAAGAGAGTTTGGAATCAATTAGTTCTTTGGTTAGTTTTGGAACTAAGTTTTGTTTTGTTTCTTCTCTAGGGTCACCAGGGTCCTCCAGGGCCTGCAGGGCCCCCAGGACCCAAAGGAGAAAAGGTATGAAGACAGACGGTACTCCTACAATTTGAGCAATTACAAAGCAAGGAAATGTTACTACATGCCCTCTGTTTTCCACCACATGCAACAACAGCCACTGTTTGCAATATTTATCAGTACTGGAGAGAATAGAAATTCCAAAGTGGGGAAATCGATCATTCAGTGGCAGAGTTCCCAATTATACAGCTGAAATGTATCAGGTTTTAAAACACACGGTACCCACTCTAAGAAACACATCCTATTGTATCAGAAAGCACCACTGTCCTTAGTGAACACTGCTGACAGTAATACTCATCATGAAACAAGCTAAGTATTTACCTAGCTTTAAGCCTGTGAGTATGCTCTCAGATTTTGCTGAAAGTCCTGCAAATATGGACAAAGGTCTGTGCTTAATATAAAATGTTAGAGGCAGGATGTTACCTCAGTCCTGCCATGTCAGTGTAAAATTCACTGTTGCTCTTTTAAGTCTCAAATCCTCCAGAAAGATTTATGTGCTGACTGAAATCTGTGTGGCCCCTAGGAGGCACAGATTAGTTTGAAATTGCATCTGACAGAGATTCTTATATTGGTGCCAGTATTGCAGTGAATACTGCTAATAGTGGTTCTGATAAAATTTTCAGAAACAATAACTGAAAAGGCAGTTGTTTGGTGTCTAGCTTGCTTGGTCACTACTGAAAAAGCACTTTGATGTGTATTTGGAAACCCTTAATCATATTTAAGATGTGAGCTTCTTGGCATTAGGATGAGAGGAAATGGCCTCAAGTTGCATTAGAGAAGGCTTAGTTTGGATATTAGAAGAAACTTCTTCACTGAATTACCAAACACTGGAATAGGCTCCCAAGGGAGGTGGCTGAATCCCCTTCCCTGGAGACTCTTAAAAGACACACAAATGTGGTGCTAAGGGACGTGGTTTAGCACCAGACTTGGTAGATAATGGTTGGACTTGATGAGCTTAAAGGTCTTTTCTAACCACAAGGAATCTCTTCCATGATTCTGTGAAATGCTGGTAAGTAGCATCTGGAAAAGATAAGTTTGTGTCTATTGGTTTGGATGGCAGTTGTTTCATATTTGAAATTTAATAGAGTTCAGGCTTAGTGTTGGAGTCTTCTGTGCACTTGTTTTTCTATATTTAGTATGTTTCTCAAAACAGTGGAAGAAATTTTCTTTTTTTCCTCCTGTCAAATATCCTGTTTATGCTTTTTCTCATTAAATAAATAAATGATTATATGGACCCTTTTCAAGTATCTCTCTCTCTCTATATATATATATAAATATATAGATATGTCTTTGAAAAGAGAGAAATTACTTAGCTTTTTTTTTTCTTTCCTTCCTAAATGTCTTCAGCACATTTAGGTACATATTAAAATGAAGTTACAATTTTTAACATGTTAAAACCATAGGCATCATATTAGAGACTGGATGTGTCACTTAGTACCATTGTTTAGTTGATTAGATGGTGTTGGGTGATAGGTTGGACTCAATGACCTCGAAGGTCTTTTTGAACCTAGTTCATTCTGTATTCTGTATATTTACTTTTAGCATCTGTAATAATGTGCTCTCTGGGTGTCTATTAGCGTTTGAACATGTGTGCATTGTAGACAAGGTCGAATCTCCATATTAATATTTTTTAATACTTATCATGGTTTTAGGGTTACCCAGGAGAAGACAATACAGTCCTTGGACCACCTGGGCCCATAGGTGAACCAGTAGGTCTTTCTTTCTCAAAAAAATTATATTACTACCTCTCAAGGCAAGAGAAAATGCAAATTCTTTCTGGTACTTTATATCATTGTCTCAGTAGTCAGTACTTGCAGAAAAATGTAGAATGATGATCCTTTAATTGGTAATCCCTCTCTGAAAAATGCAGTCATGTGCTCTTTCCTGATAAAGACTATGTGCCCTGTGTTAAATTATACTAATGCCATTCCTCTGTGTTTAGGTCAGTACATTTTGGAACAGAATTTTACCCTCTCTGTTTATTCTGAATTATACCTAATTGGTTTACTAACCAGAAACACATTTTGACTTATTTCATTTTCACTACAAAGGCAATTTAGCTAATTTAGAGAGAGCTGCATTTTGTAACTTTTTTTTTAACTTAATTCATATGTTGAGTATCTCTTTGCAGCAGTTATGAACATGTCAAGAAAAAAAAATCCATCTCAAAATCTTATTAAACAGTGTTTCATTTTCAGACTGATTGCACCAGAAGTAATACTTGTACAGCCTACTTCTCTTCTCTTCACTACTAAATCTTACTATTTATGCTTCACGTCCTCAAAATGCAGGGCTATAAAACCCTGAATGTAACTGAAAGCAGGGTCTGCACTAGATTCTTACTTATGGTAATGCATGAGATAAGAGACTCCAGCCAATTCAGTTGTAGACAAACTGTCTCTGTAAAGCTGTGTGCTCAAATGTCATAAGCAGGGCCTTTCCACCTTGTGGATTCCATCTAGGAAGTGTGCCATGAGGCTGTTGAAACATTGGAGAGTATACAGGCAGTTGCATAATATTATGTTAGTGGATATGCTGCAGTAGGTGATGCCTAGCCAATTTTTCATGATGAGACACATAATGATTGACTGGATGTACTTTGGAAAATCTTTGACATTTATTTGGTCATGATTCCCTGTCCCATAATTTTTCCTTTGACTGACATTTGGACTGTTTGATACAATGAGAATTAAAATTCTGGGGAAAAATCCTGTATCCTGTAGGATTGGAGTAGGGATCTTTCCATAAAGTAGTACCAGCTAGGTGTCTGAGCGCAGCAGGGTGAACCATGACTGACAAAAATTTTTCTTTTCTCTCTGCTCCTGTGCAGCTCTTGTGTGAGACATGCTGAGGGATTGAAATTGCCTTTTTATTAGGGCAAACATCAGATTTAAGCAGAGTACATCCAGCCATTTCAGAAAAAATATACAATTTTTAATGTGCTGTCTTACAGAAACCATGAAAGTTTTCCTTGCATATCTTGAAAACAAAATCTCTTCATTTATTTATGGAGACTATTAGTTTGGATATGTACATGAGGGTATAAACCTGGAGAGGTCCTACTGATGTCAATATTCCTATTTCATTTATGCTGACGTAAGATGTATATTTCAGCTTCTAGTCTTCAGATACAAAATATTTTAGACAGTGGCTGCTGTCTGACAGCAATGTGTTTTGCTGAGGTAAAAAAGCATGTTAATTCCTTTAGACAAGCTTGCTTCCATCTTTGCAATCCTCAATTCCAACTCATTGGTTAGTCTGCTTTGAGAGGTATACCATCTCCTTTCAGTACTTCACTGCACCATTTTTTTTCAGTTCAGGTGTAATATTTTGCTCCTTGATTTTTCTCTCCAGGGTCCTAGTGGTGAACGTGGAGATAGAGGAGAACCTGGTGATGAAGGCTACAAGGTAATACATCTTGCTCACTAGTCTTTTTATTTGAACATGGCGTGCTGAGCAATCATGTAAAGGAATGTAGCAGAAATGTCATCTTCTCTCACAAGTGTCCAGAAATGGACTTGCTGTTGTCTCACTGATGAGCTTTTAGAAGTTATTAAAGCATCTTTCTTATGAGGAGAAGAGAGCTGGGACTCATGCTGGAGAAGAGAACACTTGGGTGATCTTATTCTGTATAAATATCTAATGGGATGGAATGAAGATGAAGGAGCCAGTCTTGTCTCAGTAGTGTCTAGTGGCAGGTCAAGAGGAAAAGGGCAAAATTAAAACATATTAAACTCCTTTTGAACACAAGAAAATGATTTTTTTTTAATATGAGGGTGACTGAGAACCAAAACAAGCTGCCCAGAGAGGCTGTAGAGTCTCCATCTTTGGAACTGCTCAAAATCTGACTGGGTGTGGTCCCAGACAAACTTCTCTACCGCACCCTGCATGGGAAGTAGGGATTGCATTAGATAATCTCATGAGGTCCCTTTCAGCCTGAACAGTTCTGTAATACTGAATCAATTAAATCCTTTTTTCTCTGAGACGTAAGCACTGTTTCTTTGTAAATCTAATAATTAATAATTATTTGTATTCAGTCTTTCAGCATATACAGATTGGATGGCAGCTCTTGCTAATTGCTGATGCATTTTGCTGAAACACAAAAGAAACAGTCCTTGACATAGAATATTCTGTTTACCTTACACAGATAATACAGGTAGATATCAAAAAAAGAATTGAATATGATCTGTTCTTACAGAAGTGCAGAAATGTTTAAACAATACGTAATTCTCACATGAATTTGGAGTAGAGAATTTAAAGAAGAAAAATTCCCTGCAGTCTGATCTTAGGAGAGCTGAGTATACATTATATAGGTCACATCAGTGAAGCTGGGGCAATCCAGCACCTCCCAGGATGGGCTTTACAGGGAAATCTATAGCTCACTGAGCATGACCTCCTGAGTTACTTATCTAATATACTTTCTCTTCCTAGGGACATACAGGTCTTCCAGGGCTTAGAGGACCTATTGGACAGCAGGGGCCTCCAGTAAGTGTTTCAAACAAGTGAGATTTCTCTACTGGATGTTGAAAATACATTTTCATCTGCATCTAAATGATTCATTTTATTTATTTAATATATGTTCTTTCCAAAGGGAGAGCCAGGTGAATTGGGAGAGCAAGGACAAAAAGGAGAAAGAGGTCCAGAAGTAAGTGGAAAAAAGTAAAGCAAAACTGACTTAACTGGAATTTGTGTGTTTCCCTGTTCACTGACTGCCCTTGTGAAACTGTTCTATAAGGCTAAAATTCACTGTTTGAGTTTACTTTTCATACTGGCAGGGACAACAAAAATACAGAATCTAAAACTGCACAATGATCTGGGGTACTAAATATGTGTTATTTGATAGGTAAGTGGTTTTACTTTGGAATGATATAATGCATTTGAGAGGCTCTTTTAGAAATGCTTGAGTGATAGTAAATTACATCTTTAAATGGAGTTCCTTGTGGCAAACTATCTCTGAAAAGCACCCAGGAATTTACTGCTCTGACCTCTAAATGAAGCCAACTCATACTGTGCTGCACTGAGTTTTCAATGATAGAAATAAGGAATTTGCTGCAGAATGGTAGAGGAATAATGACAGAGCAAGTCACAAAAAAAAAGACAAAAGACTAAATCTTTTCTTTTAGAGAGAATAGTTCATCTTGGTGGTGTGTTGAAAATTGTATTTTATACTGTTCATTGAATATACATATTCCAGTTCTGATTAGTGGACCTTTTTATGCCTTTCTTAATATAAAGGCATTAAATTAAGGTATAGAGCTAAATTACCATCTTTAATTATAAACCATTTACTCTAACATTGACTTTAGCTTTTCACTTTATTGCATGTTACATAACATTGCAGCATAGTAATTTAGTATCATTTATACTTTAAGAACAGTGTTTAAAATAATTAATCCAGAAAATCTTGGAAACCTTTTTCTACTTGTTCTATGCTAACAAGCTGTACTCTTTTCCCTGGTGTCCAAGTAGTTGTATCTTTTAGTGGCAGGATAAAATTCATGCCATAGATCTTTATATTTTATGATGAATATCCTATAAAGAAAAATTCTCAGAGATGCTTTTGACCCATTCTGAGCTTTTCGTACTTGGCTTTCTATGTTTCTAAACCACTTATAAGAAAATTATCTCCTATCAGTATCACTTCAGATTTCTATGACTGCAGATTCCTAGATTGGTCAAGGCCAAAAAGAAATAAATATTAATCTGATTTTAAGTAAATTTTCCTTTTGTGTACATATTACTTAAAAAGAATGTTTCCATATGTGACACTGTTATTTTCTAGTATTCCTCTCCACACTCAGTGGCCTCCTTTTCTTTATTTCCCTTTTTAAAAGGTACAGGAAGTTCAGTAATATCAAAGTGTGCTTCCTTATAGAGATGTGGCTGATAGAGGAGAAATTGCCAGATTCATAGCGAAAAACCTTATGCCTTTTGTTTTTGAAACACTGTAGCGATTCAGCAAGTGGAAAAAATATATACAGTTCTACCCAAAGTATGTTCACTTGAACAGCTTTCTGCTCTCTCCTGAAGTGGAAATAATGTGATCCAAAGCCACACATTGTGCATGTGTACTAGAGGAGAACAATTCTCACCTCTTCTTATCAGACTGAGTTTAAGACATCTGTCAGTTCACAAGTACTTGTAACTTTTAGGGGCCCATGGGGAAGAAAGGAGCAACAGGTCAGGCAGGCAAACCTGGAATTCCGGTAAGTAACAAAAGTCTACAGTCTATCTTCAGGTTATAAAACTAATAAGATAATAACTAATAAAACAAAAATTGGGTTGTGTCAATGGTACCAGAAAATTTCATGCTCATTCTAAAGAACCTACTTCATGTCTAGGAGTGTAAAAGAACCCTGGTGGAAATACAACTGGTGTTTGAAAGTATGTTGAATTGTAATGTTAATACATGGAAGTGAAGTGTAGCTAATACAACAAGGTCCTTCCCACTTGTAGAATTACTTAATTAGATTACTTTTGCATGTAGCTTGTAGTCAAAGTGCAAGTCATCATAATTATATTGCATGGAGCTGTACTACTGTTCACTCTCTGTTTCCATCCATTTGTGGTGCAGCTGAAGCATACAGAAGCCTGGATTCGTATGTCCACAATGGATAGGGCTGGAAGATTCCCAGAGCCTTACTTTTTTCTTTAACTTGACCCAAGCTGAATTTTTTCATGTTCTCTTTTGAGTTACTGTAGATAAGCTAACTTGCATCTGCCCATTTCTCCCTTACGGAGAAAAAAGAGCAGAAAGCAGTAGGTGTTCTGTAAACATGACCAAGAACAAACTGAATCAACGCTATTTTGGTCCCCTAATAAATAATGCCACACCAGGACATACTGTAAATAACTTTTACTACCTCACATCAAAACATTGTCAGTAACCAGAAAAATGCTGCTGCTTTGCAGAACTTGGGCCTGCTGGGCAGAGTGCAAGAAGGGCCTTTTGAAGGCAGGAACCGTTTGTCTTATGTAAATACTTGGCTCTTTCCTCTGTAGGACTGCAGAGAGTATATCATTCAGCAGACAAAGGGAAAAAGGGAAAGGCAAGACATTTGGAGAAGTGAGGAGGGGAAATAGGAAGTCTCAAAGCACATCCCAAGAGCAAGATACTTCAACCAGAAGTTAGGAATAAGATTAAGCGACACACTTCTTACATTGCATATGCCTGTTAAATACAATTTTTGTAACAAGATATGTTGTAGTTAGCATATTCTAACTTCCTGAGAGATGCATTCATGCAGAGATGACTGCAGAACTCCAAGCCCCTTAAGATTGTGTATGTCAGTCTAAAAGAACATAATTGTAAAGAAAAAAAATCACTGTATCCCTGGTGGATGTGACATGAGGCTTTTTCATGCAACTGTAGCTAGTTAGCACAAACTTGCCTTATTAGAAGACTGTATATATTTTGGAAATGTTCAAATTTGAACAGCATGTATTTGTGAATGTACAGCACAGAATATAAAGTAACATAAAGGCTGAAAAGATATATGGTTGGGTTTTTCACAGGGATAAATAAATTACTTTTTTAGGTTTCCTCACTTCAGTTTAAACACAGAGGGGTCAGCCCAATGATTTCAGGTGAATGTGCTCAGATCTTACAACACAGCAAGTCTAGGGTTAAGTGAAGAATATTTCAAACCAAGCATCATAACTCAGAGCTCCCTTTTCAAGTATTCATTTGTATCACTGGGTATGTTATTATGTAGGCTTTAGGAAATACTGTGGCTAAAATCTAGTTCAGTGATGGTGAAGATGAAGAGAGCTAACAATGCTGTATTTAATTTTAATTTGTTTCAAGGGAAAACCAGGGCCAGCTGGGGAGAAAGGAGGAGTTGGATACCCTGGACCAGAAGGCATTTCTGGGAACCCTGGCAAGCCTGGGCTGTCAGGAAAGCCTGGCCCTAAGGTAAGTTGCCTTCCACATTGCCTCTCTTTATGTCATCCTGCATTACAGACTTTCTAAGATTAATGTATTTAAACAGAAGGACACATTCTCAGTTTCTTGAGCATCTGACAATTAGACCAATTGTTTTGTTTCTCTTTTTCTCCTGATGTTCTGGCCAGGATGCAAATTTAGCATAATCACAGAATGTTAGGGGTTGGAAGCACCTCCAGAGAGCATCAATTTCAATCCCCCTGCCAAAGCAGGATCACCTAGGGCAGGCTGCACAGGAATGCATCCAGGCAGGTTTTGAAAGTCTCCAGACAAGGAGACTCCGCAGTCTCTCTTGGGCAGCCGCTTCCAGTGCTCCATCAAACTCACTGGAAAGAAGTGTCTTCTCATGTTGAGGTGGCACCTCCTGTGTTCTAACTTGTACCCATTGATCCTTGTCCTATCACTGGGCACCACTGAAAAGAGACTGTCACCTTCATCTTGACACCCACACCTCAGGTATTTATAAATGTTGATAAGATCACAAGGACCCCAGGGAAGTGTGCTGTAAGAAAAAAACATTTCACTGGCATTTGTTGGTAGCAATTACAGCCAAGTGAAAATGCTTTCTTAATCTCAGAGGCTTGGCAGTTCTGTTCTGGAAATGAGATATAGAGCCCAGCTGAGACTGTTTCCACTCAGGCTTTGAGATGATCCCGCACTTTCCTTATTGCCTTAAGTTTGTAAGCTTTGCAGTCTTGCAGTGAGTTTGTTTTTCATCTTGAGCCAAGGGTGGTCACCTGCTGCCAGCTGTTTCTAGAAGCAGTGATGCAGCTCTTCAGGAGAAGAGGGAGAAAATGCCTTTACTTGTTCTTATTTTCGAAAGTCTGATCACTGTTTTCAGGTGTGGTATTTCTCAGTAGTTCTTGTTAGATGGACCAGCCATTGTTATAAAAGGAAGGCAAGTTAGATTTGGTGGTGGGAAATAATCAATGTGCCAAACCTATCTGGTTCAAGAAAAAGAAAACTAAACAAGTTACCCATAGGGGGCAGATGTACCCTGCTCTTTAGAGTTAGGAGTATCAACCCAAAGAATTCTTACGTTCTACCTTTCCACTCAAAATGTTGCCTGTCTTTTCCACTACTCTGTATGAACAATATAGAGTAGCATCACAATTGTAATAAAGAGGCTTGTCAATGGCTTTTGCCACAATAAATACAAGTTTATTAGTCCATCAGAACATAAGCCACAGTACTATAATCAAAAGCCCTGTAAAACATGTTAATTTAAAAGTCATAATTCAATGAATGCTTAGCTGAATGCAATGTTATATATATATATATATATATATTCTTTCTTATTTGTATATGTGTGTGTGTATTTCTACTAAATGATATCACAGAAATATTTATTTGGATGGCAGTGAAATTCCACTTTGTGTTTTTTAATGTGTCAAAATTGGCTTAAACTCCATGTACTAAGTAACATGCTTTTTTCAGTCATAGTTGCTTTTGTTTATGTTCTCATACATTTCCATAACAAATGATCTAATCTTCATGAGGTAAAGTTACTGTATCTGAATCCCTATAGAGTGCACACAATCATCCTAATATTTTCAGCATGTCTGATATTTATGAATAAGGGTGTTGAATTTTGAATGAGTCTGTGGGAAGGTAGTCTCATTTTGTTTCTTCTTGTAAAGTTCCTTCTTGAAAAAATCAATACTGTGAGTCTCAACTGTATTTTCAGTCCACCTGTAACAAATTAATTCAGCATCTTGTTTTCATCAGAAAGAGCTCCTTATCATAGGCTTAGAATCCTCAGACATCATACAACACTCATCCAAGAACCATCTCCAGGGATCATCTTCCACAATTAATGGAGATTAGTACTCTTTTCATGCAGATTTCAAAACAGAGTTAGAGCAGAATTAAACAGGGATCAGTGCTAAAGGCTATTAATCTGAAGATGCAAATAATCAGATCTGGGAAAATGTTAGGTCCCATATAAACTATTCTGTATGATTACCTGTAGGAGGTAAGACTAGTCACTAGTATGCCCAGTAGTTTTCCCATATATACTTGAGTGCACAATTACTGTGGACAGAATATTGTTCACTCTTTTTTGATTACTGGTGTCTAAGCTGGGCAACTATTCATCTTTAGGAGGGTGCCAACAGGGAGGATGCCTTACATAAGCCAACTGATTCTCTTAAATATTCTCAGAAGTTTTCAAGTCTAGGTAGGTGATCCCACACAAATGACAACAGGATGTATTTAGGGTAGGAAGAGCAAGGTTTAATATGAGCACTGGACTGAACAACTGCAGTGGGCTGTGACATGGTTAGTATTTGCTTTGCTGACGGTCAATGACTTGTTAAACATTTTATAATAACTTGAGTCCTCAGAAACCTGAGTCCAACTCAATGTAGCTTTATTGATAAGTATGACAGAATTTTGCTTTTACAGTATTAGCAGAAATCCAGATGATGCTGCCAATCATTGTCTTTTCATATATTTTGATGTACTATCAATGTGTACCTGTATATACAGGAAGCAGTGGCTTTGTGCATTATACTCCTGTTATAGCATAAAATGAAAAAAGCAGGTTTGGCTGTTCTGCTTGTAATCAATTGTTTTCAATTTATTAAGGGCAATAAAGGAAACTCAGGCTTACAAGGTCTGGCAGGTTATCCTGGAGCACGAGGTCCCAAGGGATTGCCAGGCATGCCAGGGCCCAGGGGAGAAGCCGGACTGAAGGTACACTCCTGTGATCTTGTTTAAGTACAGTGTTACTGATACTGCTTAGTCTTCATGCTGCGAGCAGTGATTGTGCATCCACCATGCTACTGTTAATTATGCAAGTAATTGACACTAAAACTTATTTGAAGGGTAAGAGTGTAAGTTGTGCTGACCTCGTTTTTGAAAACAGTCCCATCCACCTGGATGCAATTCCCAGTCCAGAAGCCATTCAACACACTTTGGGTTTTAGTGAAAGTTTCAGGGCCAGGTGTTTCCTGACTTTTCTTCTTAAAATTATGTAACTGCTACAACAGTTGGGATGATTTGGATACCTAAATGGTCTACTAGCAGAGAAGTATGGGAATTTGAAGCCTAAGTCCCAAGTTTGGGTGCTCAGAAGCCCCCAGACTTTTCTGGGCAGTCCATTTATCACAAAATTGCTATTGTTCAGCCCTTTCAGTAAGAAGAAATCTAAGTTTTCCAGACAGTTCTGGTTGCCTTGCATCAGCACATCCCCGTATTAATTCGACTCAGTGTTTAAGAAAAATAAACAAACCCAGAATTTTTTTTTTTTGCCATTTACAATAGAATTTTCAATCAAAAATCACAATTCATCATGCTCTTTTATTGGTAAGCAGTTTTTTAAAACCTTAAGTTACTTGAAAATTGGGAGAGGGAAATACTGTCTTCGATATCTTTTCATGAAAATATTTTTCTTTAAACTGTATTCACTATTTGTAGTATTTACTGCCAGTGCTCACAGTCTGATTTTTACTGCTGTGTCTAGACAATGAACCATAGGAGGTAGTTTCTGCTCAGAAGTGTTTGAATCTCAAAAAGACAGGGAATAAATGAGGGTGAGGAAAAACTGTTACTGCATAGCACAAATTAAGTGTGGTCATATCAAGGCAGGTCAAAAGTCTTTGTTAAAGCAGAAAGATAACACCTAGGAAAGGGCATAAGCACAAGACAAGCATGAAAGGTTTAGACTCACAGCCTTAATTGGAGCTCGGTAACCTCCCGAGCTAGACATGGTTTCCATGTGTTTCATAGTCCTCAGAATATTTTTCTTCCATGAAGTTTTCTTGTTTCCATTTGAGACAATGTAAACTTTTAGTCTAACAACAAGGAGTTCCACAGCTATACTATGCTTTGTTCAGAGGATTAGATTTTAAATTTGCTTCTAACCTGCCTGTTCTGTATTTCATTTTGTGATTTTAATGTTTGTTGTAAGGCACTATACTGGAAATGATCCAACATGTATGTTTTTTGTATGTTTCCAAGCCAAGAAACAGTCAGGTCACATTTGCATGTTGTGAATGTATGATTATTGAAAACATTACTGATGGAAATAAAAGTAATGTAGTAGGTATATTTCTTAGAGAGAAGACATGTTCCATGTTTCTGCCAAGAAACCCATCTTTACATTTGTAACTGTTATAATTGTAATGAAGGATGCATTATCTTCCTATTGATAGGGTGAGACAGGGATTCTTGGTCATCCAGGAAAGCGAGGCAAAAGAGGCCTTCCAGGATCACAAGGTGACCAAGGACCAGCAGGAGACACAGGACTGAAAGGACAGACTGTATGTAATCATAGCTGTTAATGCAAAACAACTAGTTCCAAGAGTTACCAACATGAAACAATAGAACAGATGTCTGCCTCTATTACAGGGAGAAGATGGAGATCAAGGTTTAATGGGGATTCAAGGATTACCAGGTCTAAGAGTATGTGCTCATTCTTTTCTGTTGGATCTTAAGCCATTTACAGAGTAAGAACATCAGGAAAGCATAGAATTAATTAACTTTAATAATAATTTATTCAAAATGCATCTGAACCACTGGAATATTGTAGGCAGAACTGTGTACTTCATGTCCAAGGACAAATATTTTGGGTCAGTGAGCTTGATATTCATTACTGCTCTTAGAAATTGTCTTACTTTCACTGATTCCAAGAAAGCGCAACATGGATAGCTAATGTCCCCATGTGATTAAACTGTACCTTTTTATTTTCAGGGTCTTGCAGGGGACATTGGTTTAGTTGGAATTCTGGGCCCCAAGGGTCCAACTGGCCAAGCTGTAAGTGTTCTACTCCATGAAGTATGGCTTGCAAGTGACGCATTTATAGCTTAGAGAATTATCCATTTTTCCTTATTACAAGACTGCAACACTGTAACCAAACCTTTCTCTCTGATTTTGACTCCACTAGAAACCCTTTGCTTGTACTGCAAGAGTGCTCTGGTTGCAACATGGT
Source organism: Melanerpes formicivorus (assembly GCF_026170545.1). Classification (NCBI taxonomy): domain Eukaryota; kingdom Metazoa; phylum Chordata; class Aves; order Piciformes; family Picidae; genus Melanerpes; species Melanerpes formicivorus. The sequence continues at coordinate 16,136,226 of NW_027142359.1, read as the reverse complement.
TGCAGGTACAAAAGCAGAGCTGTGCTGTTAATTTTGAAGGATAAAAGCAAGCTCTGCTGACAAGCATGGCTTTCCTAGTATAATTTCATTTACACAAGTATCCTTATTGCTGTCATATCTTTGTCTGTTGGGGTTGAACTTTCTCTTTCCTCTTACTGGCAGCAGTGCTGGTTGTATATCTCTGTCCTACGGCAAAAGAAAAAAAAGCCAAGCTTCCTGTACGACAGAATGGTGCTCAGGCATTATTGATTAGTAGATACTCTTTTTTAATAATTCTTTTCTTTTTATCTACAAGGTTACTAAACTGCATTAGCTCATTCTTCACTACATTCTACATGCATCTTTAGCATTTTAAAATATTGGGCAGTGTGCATTCAGCTTACAGTTTGAAGTGAAAAAGAGGGAAAGTTGCAGTATGGAAGGCCTTACCATAAAATCTTCTCTCATCACAGAAGTTAATTAGTTCAGTTAATCAGATGCAGAGCAGCAGCTTTAGGGGTCTGTTCTAATAACTACGTCCTTTTTCTAAACATTCCTATACAAGATGAACACTGGAAATCAGCAATTTGCCCTAAATTAAATGGAAAAGAGGAGAAACATTTTAGCAGCACTTCCTGGCAGCCTTACAAAAGCATTTGTGGGCAGTAATACAGTTCAAGATGTAGTTGATTGTATCTCAATAAATACGTGGTCTTGGGTAATCAGAGTACTTAAATTTCCATTGTTTTTAGTATATCAGCTTTCACATAAAAGAATGTGTGGGCTTTCCAACCACACCTATTACTAATTATTAAAATAATTACCTTGCTGATTTTGTAGCAATGTGCACTCAGTGTCCAGAAAGAGAATAACACCATGATTGTTGGATATTTGCCAGGGCTGTGTGCTTAGGTTCTTTAAACAAGGATATGTCATATGGATTGTCTTCATTTTGAAAACATGGTCAACTAATAAATTCTTTGTTTACAGGGATATATGGGCCCTGTTGGTCAAGAAGGCATAACAGGCCCAACTGGCAGGCCTGTAAGTCTCCCTTCTCTTTTGCATAATTTGGTTATTTCACTTAGCCTTATTTATAGTAATCTGTTTTGCAACATGTGAACTTCTCATTTTTCTGTTTGCAAATAGCAGCTAGCAGGAACACCTTCACATTATACCATGCTGGTAGGTTAATGTATGTGACTCCAGGACCTGTAATACAAATAAGGGGTGGGGGGGGAAGGCACAAAAATCTGTGACAAAAAAAATGTCATCTCAATGGTCTTCTAAGTACAGTATACAGAGAGCATGCCTGTAGCAATGGGTGAGTCAAGATGTACACCAGCACCTAGAATATCCACATGGTAGTTATGTCTCAGACCTACGGCTGAGAACCTATCTAAATTATCCATACTCAGTTTCAATGGAGTTTATTTTTTATGTGTTGATTGGGCTGAACTGTCCAGAATGCCCCTTTAGACCTGTCAGGAATGCCCACAAGGCCTTGTTGGGGTATTCCAGGTGCTGGTGAGGTCCCTGTTACAACTTAAGTGTTGTTAGCCTTTCTTACAACCATCAATGGACCCCCGGTTTCCTGCAGTGATAGAGCTCCAACCTCATCATACTTTCCATCCCTTGTTGCACTCCCTGTGCCAGAGATAGAGCAATGTTCTTTAAGAGAACATCCATGGCTCATGTCTGCAGACTACCCAGCCATGCAAGGTAGTTTTAGAGGCTCTTTGTGCCACCCAAGCTCCTCTGCCTGATCAACAAGACTAGGGATGAATGAAAACATCTAAAAATGTAAATAATGATTATAAAAGTAATAGGAATATACAATAGAAGTCATAAATAAAGGTATTTACAAGTGAAAAGGGAGAAGGGAAATGTTCCTTCTATAATTAGATTAATCTTTCCACTTATTGGGAAAAACACAGTACTTTAAGCCTTGCGGAACTCTTCTCAGTCCCACTCGGGAGGAAAACTTTACGGTTGCTCGTATGAAGGCTTTTAACAGACTTCATATTGACTGTAATGGTTTGCTCTTGTCATTAAGAAGGCATTACAGGTGAAGATTAGTTCTTTGTGTTATGAAATGCAGCTATCAAGATGCAAAATTCTTCCAGAGAAGTACTGTAGAATTGAAGAATTGTTACCATCTTCAGAGACACAGTTTAAGTGTAAAACTAGACAAAAATGCCATGGAGAAAGAAAAACAGTCTCTAATCTGTCTGTGAGAGGAGAGCTAATCGGGTAATAAACTCAGCTATTTAACCAATGGATTTCTTCAGTGGTAGCAAGTACTAAGTTTGGTTCTCTATACTTAAGAGGGTGAAGGATTGATGTATTAGAGTGGATTAAAACATAGAGAATGCAGCTGATTGATAGGGAGAACACTGACAGTTACAATTACTGTGAAAACCACTTTTACAATCCAGAGTAAACAACAGCTTTCCACACATAGGAATTACAAAATGTTTTCAAACAATTTAACTTTCTAATAGAACAGGAAGATTAAAGCCCCAGACTTGTAAATACTTCCACAGATGAGACTGGATTTTTTATGAGAGCTGTATAACTCTGATGGATATTAATCTTCTTTCAGTCCTAGGTGGTTAGAAAGCACACTGAATTAACATCTTTTCTTTCTTAAAGGGACTAAGAGGTGAAAAGGGCACAAGAGGTGAAATGGTAAGATGAAACAACTTCTTTGCTTTTAATTTTTTGACTGTGCAGAACCTATTGCCATGTTACTCTGAATACAGTCTTGCATGCTCTGAATGTCAGACAGTCATGTTGTGCTCCTGGAGAGTGCTGGCCAAGAAAGCTGATAGCAAAGAAAAATCCTGTGTCACATTTATTGTCAGTGCCTCACAGCATAGCAGACATACACAAGTTCATAACTCTGTATCATCTTGTCTAGACAGGCAGAAGGTCAGGAGAAGCCTAGAGCTGAGAATGGGTGTCTGTGCCTTCTGTGCCAGCTGTAGTAGCGATAGGCAGCATTGCTAGGTTATGAAGTTGCTGTCTTTCATTTTTCTGTAAGGCTATTATGTTAGTTTCTGTACATTAGTAAATGTTCAGATTTGATTTAAAAATTGTTAACGCTAATAAAGTCTCAAATTAATAATGGCTATATGAAAAGCCATTAAATGATCATATTTCAGCTAGTATAAATGCAGTGATAGGTAACACCCATGACATGACTTTATATGTCAGGTTTATAATTAGTTCCTTTTCCAGTAATTAGCCAATGCGATCTTGCTCCTCTTGCTCTTACCCTGCCTTTCACTCCACATCACTTAAAATCATTTGTCTTATCTTGCTCTATTGTGCTTTTAGCAGCCACCTGTGTACAATTTCAACCTAACTGCCTTATAAAAGTTTTGAAAAATAAATCAGAAATACTCAAAATTGCTGAAGAATTAAGGCTTGAATCTGAACTTGCTATACATGTCTTGGAGAGCTGTCCTCTGATTCTAATGTTCTTGAGGCAATTGCTGTCTCAGAATAAGAGGGAAACTAGTTTCTTAATTAGTGCTGCTATTAAACATCTCAAAAGTCCTTTTCTACTGTTTGTTTATAAGAATTGCTATGCCAGCATAGAGGTAAAAATGCTGACACTTAATAAACTTCCAAAATGGTGAACAAGAAGCATCCATTTCCATTGTTGGTGCTTGTTAGTTCCTAATAAGTTCTTGAATTAATCAAGATGAATTAGTTTCTTCTTCAGAGAAGAATGTTTAATGTTAATACACAGTGGCATTAGTTTATATTGCATAGCCAAGGATATATTTCCACCTACTTTCAGATACAAATGAGAGAAAATTATTTTCATCTGATATTCTGAGTTTAAATTTATATCTTTAAAATTTATATTGGCACGCTTCCTAGAATCACAAAGATTTAAATTTCTTTTGTAGCAGTCCAAGTTTTAGTTACAGTTTTTAGTCTGTCAGGGATACAGTGTACCTCACTAGGAAGAAATGTCCTTTTATCTTGGGGAAAACATGGAAGGTAAAATCATGTCTCCTTGTTTTGCTCAGTGGTGAACCAAAGTTCAGGTCCTGTAGGCTACTTCTGGAGGAAAAAAATGATAGAGTCAGAAAGAGAGCTTGTTGAAAAATTTTAGTCAAAGTTACTATTCAGTTCAAAATAGTCATATCACTGTGACTGCAACATTTAGACAAACAAAGAGTACATTTTGGAATATTGTTTCAGAATTCTAACATTTCTGAAAGTGTGTTTCATTTTCTTGCTGTGTTTTTATTATTATTCTTATCTCATGGCATGTCCAGTAATGAGTTACAATGTAGAGACATAGGATGGCATGTCAAATAATGAATTACAATGTAGAGATATAGGATAATCCAGGTTGTAAGTGATCTCAAGACATTTCTGGAGAAACTTCCTGTTTAAAAGAGTCAGCTCTGAAATCAAACCATGTTGCTCAGGGCCTTAATCAGCCAAGTTTTGAAAAGTTCCAGGGACAGAGGCTGAGTAATTTCCCTGGGGAATGTGTTTCAGTGTCTTACTATCCTCAAGGTGACAAAAAAGACACGAGATGAGATGACAAGGCATTATCTGTAATTCTCTATTAGCTTTTTTAGCTTAGATTTACAATAATTAATGGCAGATGCTACACTGTATTATATTATATTGTATGGTGTTATTAGGATTTACCCATTATGAGATATGGTGACATAACATCATATTGACATCAGTGAGCAGGGAAAGCTTAATATTAATAATTTTGTTAAACACTTTCTGTTTCTTGGAAATTTTCATCAGTCATGGAAAATATGGAAGTTCTTGCTCATGTTTTCAAAGTTAAGCATGTGTGTCACTGCGTGTAAAATTATAGCTTTACACTATTGGAAAAAGGTTGGGGTTTTAAACTTTGAACTTCTGCACTAGCAATCCAGTCAGGTGATTAAAGAATTAAAGAGTACACTGAAACTAACTGCTTTATTCTCTGCTTTTGCTGTTATGAACTAGAATTATACCTTTCTCACTTAAATACTAATGTCATCAAAGGGTAAATTAAGTAGATTTGTAAAGGCAATCCTGTACATTCCAGTGAAACATTTAGCAAATAATCTAATCTCTGAAAAGTTTAATTTAACCTCATTTTGCTGCTCCGCAACAGGAAAGGAACATTTATAACATCTCTACAGGATTTTCAACACAGTCTATGCAGATTCATTATATTTTAAGGGCTTATAAAGGTAACTGAAATAGTCCTCTCAAGTTTTAAGGCACTTAAGAAATGTAATATTCCCAAAAGTAGTTAACTCAATTAACAAATTGCATTCAATATTTACTTTTGTTTTTTCTTCATATGGGTTTTATTGGCAAGGAGACAGTGAGTTAAGACAAATCACAGTCCTCTTTTACAAAATACCTTAAATTCATTTGGACAACGCAGGTTTTAATTTTTGAAAGATTCAATTCTATCTCAGAAACCACTGCAGATTTTAACTGTCCTTGTCCCAAGACTTTGAGTCTTAAAATTGTGATACATGCCAAGAATATATAGCATTAACTGAAGTATTCAGTCATCTGAAAAATCCACTGGAATGCCTAAATGTCAGCACTCAGAATAAGGACATCTATTCATCAGAGAGCAGTGGTTACTTAGGGACAAACTGTTTAAGACCTTGTGCCTACAAGGCAGACCTTGTGTCCTACAGCAGACTAACAGCACCTGAGTTGTCTGATTAACGAAATGTGGAGGTCAGCCTACTCAGCTGGCAGTTGATTGTCAAGAGCAGAGGGACTAGCCCAAAATAGTGAATGTCATCTCTGCAAACCCATCTCTCGTCAGTTTTGTAATAATTAATAACAAAAATAATGTTTTATGCCTGTTTAGTAGTAATAGAATTTAAAAGAAAATTTCAAGCTGAGTAATACTCAGAAGAGTAAAAAGAAGCTACACAGAACTTGCCACAGAACAAACAGAGATTTCTATTGTACTATATATGTGGTTTCTTTTCTATTTTCCAATTTTTAGCATTAATGTCTTTATAAAATATCAGTAAATATTGCCCTAAAAGACAGCATAGGGTCCTTTTAATGGGTGTAAGTGGATGAAACATAAACTGGTCAGAATTTATCAATTGAAAAGCTGACTATATTTACAGTCCCTAGAGCTTATTGCCATTAAGATTATCTTAATTAAATATCACAAGACCATATCTCTAAACAATCAAATTGCTTCAGTTTTGGTTCTCTTCTAGTCTCCAAAGGATGTGTATAAAAAATGGGTCATGGCCTTAAAGCCATTTGCAGTATCTCAATATAGCCTTGTTGGTATAGATCTAGCGCTAGAAATTACACGATGGTTTCCACTTTTCACACCATTCACAATACAGCAGGTCAGCCTCTTTGGCATGGGCTAAGCAGGTCATGTGCAGGTATGCTTAACTGGTGTGGCTATGGAGGTCATTGTAACCCCTGACACATGCATTCCCCAGTAGCTACCATGTGCTTTGCCTTATGAATGTATCTAGAGATAATAAGAAATGGAGCTGGTATTCTCTTAATCAGTGACCTAAATAAATCACTCCTATCTGCTTTGAGATCCCTTTTTAAAATATACCTTAATTGTTAGGTTGAATCTTGCCTTTCTTTACCCATTTCCAGCTGCCCTTGCTTGTGGCAGCTTGAAGTACACCCTAAGTTCAGCAGCTCTGATGCAGTGACACACAAAGAATCTTGCTGTGAAATCTCGCAGCAGGAATGCTTCTTATTACTATATTGAGTGGTTTACAAATTAATACCTCTGACTAGATCAGTTTCACAATATTTGTCAGCATGGCTATGTCAGATAAGATTATTTCTCTTTTGGCACAGACATAGTACTGCATGACAATACACTAAGAGGGCTTTTGCTGGAACAGTTTATTGTGCTTGAATAATTGGTTACAAGCAGCACGGGCTAAAGAATGTTTTGCTTAAATTAACTCAGTTATGTTAAAAGGTTTTCCTAATACATGGTGCAGCTCTGGCTTATGCCTTTCAATCCTTTTTCACTTGTGGTCGTATTAAGGCCTTTTCTTTTCTTTGTTGTTACTCCTTCTATTGTTTATGTTACAGCAGCTCCTAGAGGCTTTGAGTATTGTAGAGACTGAAGAGGATAATCTAAGAGAGACATAAGTATTGATGTGTATTAATAAATATTCACAATCATTCCATCTTAATGGGAATAGTTGCTCAAAGAAAGAGTAATTCAGATGAGGTTATTGTTTTGTGGAAGGTCCATGTCCAGCCCTAAGGCAAGCCTAAAACTTAGATTTTAAGACTCTATGTATTGTAGGCACTAAAAGCTAGGGAAAAGCAACTGTTTCTTCTCCTTGTCTCCTCCATGCATCCAACTTATGATGAGGAAACAGACATAAATAAATAAATGAAGGAAGCTTGTACTGTCACTATTAAACAACAAATATAACATGTTCTGCCTGAAAATTGAACTGCTGATAAATGGAGCTAATAAAAGCCCAGCAGAGAGTCATGGGGTATAGCAGATAAGTTAGTTTTTTACAACTCCCCATAACATTACTTAAAATGCTTTTATGGTCACTCATCCTTTGGGGTACTTGTATTGGCAACATGCATATAATGCTGGCACAATGTATAGCACGTTATGTATTAATACTTTGCATGACTTCTATTATTCCCTTCATATCAAAAGTAATTAGATAAACAAGTAACCAGGCAACCCAGCAATTCTAACACATGTTAACAGGGTATGGTACTTTAACAGCAGGGGATAATCATCTACAGCTTTACCCAAACCAGTATGCATTGTGGGCTTCTGGGATTTGAAAAATACATAAATGTAAAACCCAGAGATGTTCATCTATGTGTTACATTTTTCCTCTGTTTCTTCTAGGGGCCTCAGGGACCTCGAGGCCAGCCAGGACCACGTGTGAGTGCATAATTTCCATGCCTGCGTTTTTATGTTGTGATTGCATTATATAAACATGTGAAGCACCTAATACCTGGTTTCTCCCATTTTCCAGGGACCACCTGGACCACCAGGACTAACAGTAAGTCCTGTAACAACCCTAACCTACAATACAGTTCTTTTATGAAAGTTAAAATAGTGGGATCCTCCTCAAACATATTGCTTGTTCATCACTGCACATGAAACGCAAATACATTTTTCTACAACTTCCATCACTACAGCAATATATTTGGTTTTTTTTAACCTTCTGTACTTTTGACATGGGTTAACTCTATCACACTCTAAAAGCTTTTTCTCCTGTCCTGTATTTGAACACTCTGGAAGATAGCAACAGAGGATTTTGTGCTAGTTCTGACCCAGATGTTCTCCCTGTATATACACACACAGATATTTAGCTTATAATGGAATTGTACCAGTTAGGGCAGACTCAGTTCTGAAGTTTCCTAAACCTGTAATGACATATATCATCTGAGAAGACATTACAAGAACTAGATGCTTGTGTGCATGACTCGGTTCTTTAAAAATAAACAAACCTGTTGTCAGGGTCTGGTATATATCTGTGTATCACACAAAGTGCAGAGAATGAAAATATGCAAGAAACAGGCTTGCTTCAGAGGCTACTCTGTCAGTCTTGGCATTTCTTAATGCATCATGAAGACTACTTTGATCTGTTAGCTGCTCATAGATGATTGAGATATGCTTTGTGTGTGCTTCTCTGTAAAGGAACGACACCTTTTCACACTTATCTGGATTGGGTTTCTTAAATATGTAAATTAAATGGCTGGGAGAACTAAGTAGGGATATTAGTCTGGAAGAACTATTGTAGTAACTTTTTCACAGGTTCCAAGAGTACCATCACTAAATTTGGTATAGGGATAGTAATAAAAATCAAATATGCTTTTTCTGTATGCATGCTTGCATTCTTTGGAAATGGAAGGTAGGATCCTATTTTAAAAGTAAGTGTTTACAATTCATTATTTTCTAAAATGCCAAAATGATGAAGCTATCGTGTGTGTTGCTATATAGTGCTCAAAGAATTTACCACCTACATTGTAGAATATTCCTGTTAATGTTTTTATATCCTTTTTTTTTTTTTTTCCCAGAAACAAGTGGACATCAATGCTGCTGTTCAGGCTTTAATTGAGTCAAATGCTGTACTGCAGAGGGAGGTAATGTATTTCAATGCATTTGCATTGTCATACAGGCTATGCAATTACAATACAGCAAACTGTTTCTGTACAGGAAACAAAAGTTCTGTTGCTTGTTTTGTATCATGTCTGGAAAGTGCAAGGAAGAGCTCTTCTGGGAAATCAATAAAAGCAAAATGGCCTTTAAAATTAATTTATATTAAAAAAAAATAATCAAGAGGGGATTGGATGTGGCACTTGGTGCCATGGTCTATTCATGGGGTCTGTGTTGATAGGTTGGACTCGATGATCCTCGAGGTCCTTTCCAACCTAAGTTATACTGTGATACTGTAATACTATTTTTTGAGGACAGAACAAGATTTCTTTAAAGGCTTAATTTAAAAACAATTATGGACAGCAAGTATTATTGTTAGGATTTATAAGATACAATTGAAATGGAGTTAAGAAAACCAGCATCATTTCTACCTTTTTGTCCTGACTGACAGTAATGGAAATTTGTTGACTGCCACACATCTGCTTAGCCACAGATAATGATGGTGGCATTTAGGCCTTGATTCAAAAAGTGTATATGATATATGCAAGTTTGTGGTCTCGCTGATTGCAAGACAATTGCTTACATGTATGAAATAAATACATTTGCTACATAGATTTCACTGTTCACAATCTGAAACTGCTAAAATATTTTAAAAATACACTAAATTTTTTTTTCTATTTTTTTTTTTTTCTTTTTGGTTAATATGTCACAATGATGTATTTGCATGATCTTTACCTGCCTGTACCTTCACTGCTCTGATAATTATAATAAAATGTACTAATCTATTTATTGGAATATGTTATTCTTACTCTGTCTTATATGGCTGACTGCATGCGTTGCAAATATTTTGCAATATTCAATGCCCATTTGACTGTTACTGTATGTACTGTTGCTGTGATACTTCTTTGTGGTAACATATTTGCTAATGGCCCTTGGCAGAAATACCAGAATACTGAAGTAACGTTACTAGATCACAGTACAGAGATATTCAAAACGCTGCACTACCTTAGCAATTTACTGCACAGCATCAAGAACCCTCTTGGCACACGAGATAACCCAGCACGCATCTGCAGGGATTTACTTAACTGTGAACGTAAAGTGTCAGATGGTGAGTGTCCACTTTCATTAAAGCTGGGCTGGGGAATGTGTTGCTTCCAAATGTTACTTTCATCAAAATTCTATTGTGTAGATTCTTTTATTCTATGCTCTTGCCGTATGCCTTCATATTATATTTAAGACAACATTTCTGAATTTTAAGGATGGAAGTATGTAGCTATCTCCTATTGCATAGATATTAGAGACAGATTTATATCTATGTATTTTTTTTAAATGGTGTCCAGAAAACTAGAAACTGACTCCAATTTTGTGAATAGACACAGCTAATCTTGAAGTCACTTCTGTAGACCCGATTCTAGAATCCTAATGAGAGCTGACAGTTGTTGTATTGCAGAAGGTTCTGAATCAATATTTCAAATAAGAAATAACTCTTTAAACCTGTAATGTCAATACTGTGACATAATTCACTTTCTGAGTGCCTAATAACATAAAAACCTGTAAATATCCCTATTATCAAATATTAGCATTAACAAGCTATGGAGGAAATGGGAAATGAAGTTGGAGTCCACTGGGAAATCACTGTTCTATAGCACAGATGATGATGGACTGATTCTTTATGACTCCAGTAGAGATGAGCCTAATGTTTATTACAGCTGTGCTCTCCTACCTAAGTCTCAGTCCTTTAGGGCCACAAAGGTCACTGATACAGTCACCCACTTCACACACTCACAGATAAATTGTAGAGCACAAGCTGACTCATACTTAACCATCAGTTAAAGGAAGCTAAATCCTGATATAATTTGTATGTGTCCTATTTCTTTTATTGGATTCACAATAGTAAGTGAATGGTAGTGAAGAAAAAAAGGATCTTCAAGATGCTGTGAGAGCAAGAGAATTTAGATGCATATTTTACATTCCTGAATATATTTCCTATATAAAGCCAAGCCAAAAAGGAAAAAGTTAAGTTTTAATATAGAAAGAGCAGCCTGGACATAGCACCTTTTTTTCCTCAGCTTTTACCTACAGAAAAATAAAACTTTTTTGAAACTATGACAGTACTCAAGAGTCATTGTACATGTAATCGGAATTGAATAGTGCTGATAATTTTGCTCAGCATGTGTTAGTAGAATTATAATAGTGAAAAGACTTATTTCCTAGTGAAACTGATGTGACAATATATCTAATACTTGCCAAAAAGTATTAATATTTCAGCAAAATTTTAAATAACAAATATATTTTTGTTTCATGTACACTAATAGGAAAATACTGGATTGACCCAAACATTGGATGTCCTTCTGATGCCATTGAAGTTTTCTGCAACTTCACTGCAGGTGGTCAGACATGTTTAACACCATTGTCTGTGACAAAGGTATGCATTGTTTCCAGAGACACTGTATTTGTACTCAGAACTGTCAGCAAATGAATGCTTATTTACTTAACTCATGAAAAAGTGTTACACTCCAGAGAGGGGTCACATGCATCTTTGTGGAAGGACATGTTATATATTCTGTTACAGAAATTGCAGATTTTCTGGACACAAGACATAGTAGTGTATCTCTCCCTTTGTTAATTTACTCACCTTCCACACCAATGGATTTTTTTTGTTTTGCTTTATACTTTTCTAGACAAGACACAAAAATAAGCCTGAAATACGTCTAAGCTACATTAGTAACTCATCACCCAGGGCAGCTAAGTTTAATTTAGCAACGCTGAGGTCATATGCAGTGGGAAGAAGGACAATTATGGCTACTTTTCAGGACTTAGCTACTTTTAAATACCACTAGGTAGAGACTGATTTCCTTTATATCATTGGTCCATGCCCCTCTTCATATAGCCCTTTGTGGAGTTTCACATATACACTGTAGTTGTTTAAAAAAACCAAAATGAATACCTTAAAAGAAATATCAGAAGAAATATTCCTGCATTTGGAAGACCCCTGAATATGATCTAGTCTTGAAGACATTCTTGTTGAGTAATGAGTAACTAGATTTTCTTCCTGAAATCAAAGTAGGCTTGTGAATTTTTTTTATTTTTAATAGAATATGGATATTGCCAGAATTTGTGGCCCAGGAAGACTAAACACTAGCATGATATGGCTGCAGTTAAAATACTGCTGCTAATAATATCTTTGTTTGAATCACAAAATAATTTGTTTCAGTTTCCTTATTTAAAAAGTGTGTGTGCTGCCCAGCTGTTTCAACAATGTTGTACAGATTAGCAAATGTTTAAACTCTGAAACTATCCTATGACGCTCTTGTTTACAGTAATCACCATAATAGAACCTAGCAACTCTCCTGAAAAGCACAGATCATGCTCTTTGACATTGATCTCAATGTATAAACCTCTATTCATGCTCCCATGCCGGACACCAGACATGTATGTGCATATTACTTTGTGTTGTGCTGGCCATTCAGCATAGTCCAGCTGTAAGTCTAACAATGCATTTATCTTGGAACTTAGCTGGAGTTCGGCGTTGGAAAAGTGCAGATGAACTTCCTTCATTTACTGAGCTCAGAAGCAACCCACAGCATCACAATTCATTGTCTGAACACACCAATGTGGAGATTAAACAATGCAGGCGGCCAGAAAACATCTGTTAGCTTCAAAGGATGGAATGGTCAAATATTTAAAGCAAATACGCTACTTGAACCGAAAGTGCTTATGGACGAATGCATGGTAAATATTTTTAGCACTGGCATTATTGAAACCATAATGTAGTTTCTGTTTAGACATTGCTAACTTTCTGCAAATTACAAACATTTAGGTTCACATCCCTTTAATCTTACTTCTTGCATTGTTCTGCAATTTGACACTGTATTCAATATCTATCCAAATGTGATACAGGCTATCTATAAGCTGCTGTTCACACTGTGTCATGTGTTTCAAGACTACTGAGACATTGGAAGGAGATCAGAACAGAAATAAGCAGGTCTTCTAGGAAGTTTTAGGAACAGATTTAGGTTTCACTAGGAACTCTGTTGAAATTATCTGACACACAATCTTGGGTTCAAACAGGCTGGAAATTAGTTTCACACAATTAAATATCTTTAAATTCATTAACTGAGTCAATTGTATGGTTATTTAATAATTTAATGCTGAATGGAAATGGACTCTGTGGGTAACTAAAATATTAAATTTTATTTGCATTTAGAAAAATTCTAAGAGCTGTTTAATTTTCTAATGCTTATTTGATTACTCCATTCACAAAGATCTAATCCGTTTAGTCAGTGTCTTGGTAGAATACTGTGAAATATAGCAGCCAAGCATCCTACACTTTCAGTATTTTATAGTTCTGTTTTCATTCACAATAACAAAAGATGTGAGGCTGGTTCCATATTGATACAGGGGTGTCAAGTGAGATTTTTGAAGACAGAAAGTGGTTTTATTGAGTCACTTTGAAGATGCTACACTCCAACCTTTATTAACACATGGTAATGAGATGCTGTAGACTGTGTCATGAAGATAAGATATGGCCATTGAAGTCCCTTCTTCCCAGTCTGTTTGGAACTGGTTTAATCCCTGAGAAAAATTGAGACACACAGAGATGGCTGTTGAGAAGTGCCATTTTTCTGTGACATTCTGTAGGGTCTGTAACTCTGTGTAGAAAACTGTAATGTACAGATGCGGTGCAGAGCCTCACACACTACCTGTTCTTCAGGGATTTCACTTTTCAGTGGTGTCCACTGTACTTGATGGTTTCCAAGAATGGAGTGCTTGCAAGCACCAAGACACTCTGAGCTTCAGACAACATTATAATGTTGTTTTACAGTTTTTAAAGAGGAATCAATTTCTACTGAGATTTTGAAGGATTAGAATAAACTACAAAGTTCATGGCAAAAATGCAGCTCTCATTCCTTACAAGTGTTCTTTAAGGGCCTAAGGAGTCATTCAAGTACCTGTAGAGTTCTTTACCTGAGAGCTAATGTTTAGAATTGGCGGTGAATTTAGCAAGCGATCTGAGAGTCCAGGACTACTTGCAAAGTGACAGGCGCTCTGCCCTGATCCATATTGCACTGTATCTGCGCCTGCTCCAGATTCCAGGCTGGGCTTTTCCACAGTTAGAGCATTGCCAGGAGTGCCCATGGGAGAACTGGCATTTATTAAATTGCACAGTTTCTTTGGGAGCTGTTGGGAGAAGAAATGTTTCTATAAGCTTCTTCTCTATTTTTTCTCTACAAGCACAATTTGTGTTTTCTGAGGGTCATCTTTGATATGAATCTAACCTTCTGCTTCTGTGTGTTGCAGATTGAAGATGGCAGCTGGCATAAGACACAGTTCTTTTTTCACACTCAGGACACTAATCAGCTTCCAGTCGTACAAGTTAATGCACTTCCTCATCTCAAACCAGGACAGCAGCACTTCATAGAAAGTGGTTCAGTGTGCTTCCTTTAAGGCTTCTGTTCTGGAATTTTTTGCATCAACATGGAATTTCTGCATAGATTGATTGCAAAAGTAATAATGCATCGCAGGCAAAATGACTAGGAAACTGAAGAATCATTTTAAACAGTGCTGGTTAAAGAACCTCAGGAAGAAAAAGACTTCCTCCTAAGGAGAAATGGCATTGAAAAAGAAAAGAAAGAACCAAAAGGCTGTAACAATTTTCATAAAAAAAGGTACCAAAAATTTGTTAGTGCTTTCTTGCATAATTTCCTGGAATTGAGTATTTGAACATGGAATTTTTCAGGACATCTGGTGTTCTTAGCAATCTCTTGAACAGCACTGCAGAAAAGCCATCCCGAGGAAAGCTGGAGACATACAATACGAAGGAGCAATACTGGCTAATGCTCCCAAATGTGCAATAGTTTATATATGAGAAGTGAATTATGCCATGGTACAATAGGTCTTCTTAAGCATTGTTTTACTATAGTCCTTTGTGGACACATGCATCTTAACAGATGGCACACTACCTCTTTTTTGTTTCCTGTCCATCTTGCCTTGGTGCTTTTCATAACACAAGGTGCTTGTGGCCTTAGCAGAGATTATTTGAATCCCTTTATCTTTCAGACTGTATGTGCTGGTTACATCAGGATGTGTTTCTGTTGTAAAGGTACTTGTTTTAAGTTGTTGCTCACATACTTCACTACAATGAAAACATTATTTATGTGGATTTCTTGTTTAAAATATTTCTGTGTACTGTTGTGGAAATGGTATATAAACCGCACATTGTATATGATGCATATATAGTCAGAACAGTTAGCTTTACAGCCATTGTAAAATTGTTGTAGAAGAGCTACCTACAGTAGATTTGAGGTTTAGATTCTGTGTTTCAGTTAATATTTCTAATGCCAAAGGCATCTTAAGATGATACATTGTGTATATATTTTGTAACTTGTGAAAATTATCTACTACAGCATGTCTTCTGAATGGCTGCTGTTAAATTATAATCAGCATTTCTTCAACCTAGAAATTCCACTTTTTCAAAGCTATTAGATCTTATTTTTAAAATCTTCCAATTTTTTTAATTAAAAAAAAAAAAAAAAAGAACAATTTTACCATTAGGAAAAGTACTCTTTATATGCCTCTCTTATCAATCCACAGGCAATACCAGACTATACTGGGGAGTAGTGGAGTGTTCAAACACTTGTTTAATTGTCTTGATCCATGGGAAACACACTTACCAAAGTATAATAAAATAAGCTTCCAAGCTATCTGTTTGTCTTTTACTATTCTGTTTTGTATTTTATAGTTCATTCTCAGTAACAATGAAAATCCTCTGTAAGGATACTTACTAGGTGACAATGCTGCTTTTTCCAAGGGAAAACACACAGGCTTTGTGCCATGGAATACTACGGGACAGTGCTCACCTTTACAAGGTAATATACACCTGTCCTGGGTTAACACAGCCCACTCAAAAGCCCTTCTCCCCCAACACAGGCAGGAGGAAAGTAACAACAGGAGAAAAAAAAAAAAAACAAAAACCCAAAAAAAACCAAACACCCACAACCTCTGGGCTGAGATAAAGAATTTTGCTGGAAATAATGCAACGCACAATCACCTTAGCCTCTTTGCAGAAAATTGCAGCAAAATGCACAAGCAGCAGCAGAAGCTAGCAACCTTCCCCCAACCCAGTGGAAAAGCCCAACACCCCAAAAAACCTGAAACCAGCAGCAGCAAACAGAACAGGAAGCTTCTCATGTTACATTGTGAACTTGAAGCCCCACCATACTTTGCTCCAGCCACCGCATTCATTTTGAAGCTGGCATGACAGCAGCGTGGTACAGGATATCAGCAGCAGATTCAACTCAAGCCATTGCACATTACATTTTATATTGAAGCATCGTGTTCCCTTTAAGAAAATCTCATAAAACTAAAGTCAAAGCAGGATTACAGAGAAAATGCTCCACTTTTTTTGCATTTTCAATATCATTACGCTCTGATGGTATCACTGGTTCCTAGTTTGGCTGTGGAGCTCATGTTGTGGCAAATGGAATTCTTTTTTTTCTTCATGAACTTAATGTTTTAGAACATTTTCTGCCTCATGTATATTTTTATTAGTCTCACCCTATTCCTGGAAATTCTCTATAGCCTATATTTCTGAGTTATATTAGCATGTCACAGAAATTATATTCTTTTAAAGAGCTTAAAGTAGTTATCAGGCAGCACAGGTGCAAACATGCATTTCTGTAACTGAGGCAAAAATGCATGTCCCATGCAGACAGCACAGTGAACTTGTGCAGCAGTGTACCACGTCACTTGAGTTGGGGGGTTGCCGGAACCATTTGGTTGAAGGCACCCCGTTGGACAGTCTATTTGTATACAGTGCAGTGTGCGTGTTGGAAAGTTTCGTGCAATCAGACATCTTTTACTTAAGGCCTTCACAGGCGCTCTGGTGCAGTTTTGTTCCACCATGTTAACAAGGACCTGTCGTCTTCAATTTTTTTTATGGTTTCTGAGGTGGCCATCTACTTTGTTACCCTTAATTTTAGAGCAAGCCCTGACCTAGATTAAAAGTCTTTTGTCCGATTCCTTTTATCCCTTTTCCTTTCATTGTTATTTTTCATGGTTAAAAGCCGATTACAAGCCCTGGGAAGTAGGGCTTTTGTAGCAGCCAGCGCAGGAGCGATAAACCCTGAAGGGAGAACGGTGCCGCTGGGAGCCGACCGCCTCCTGCCCCTGGCGATTCCGAGTGGGGAACCCTTCTCCCTCTCTCCAGGGCAAGCCCGGCGTCGGCCCGCGCCTCAGCCACCTGAGGTCGTTGTCCTCTGACGGCCGCCAGGCGGCGCCGCCGCCCGGGAAAGGCCGCGGCCGGGCCCGCCCTGCCCAGGCCCAGCGGACAGCGCGTGGAGAGGCGGCGCTGCAGAGCCATGGCGGAGCTTGACGAGTCCGGGAGCCCTCGGCCGTCAGCGGGCGGGCGGAAGATATCCTTGCAGAGGTATGGGCAAGGACAGCGTGCGGGGCCGCATCTGGCTTGCGCTCTCGGACCTGGCCGCCGAGCCTTGCGGCCGGCTATGCTTCGGAAATGCTCGGTGCTGCCGCCGGCAGAGGCTGCGCCAGCCTCTCCTCACGTAGCACCGCTACGGTAGGCCTGCCCCGGGGACTCCACGGGGCCTCATGGCGGCCAGGGCTGCTGCTGGCCAGGCCTGCGCTCCTACCCGCTCCGGGGGGCGTCGAGGGCCCAAAGGAACGCAAGTGCCTGTGGTGCGCGGCAGCGGAGCTCTCCGCCCGCAGCTCCCGCGCCGCCGCGTTTCTTCCCAGTTCGGGAGAGAGAAAGCCGCCTCTGCCGTGGGCGTTACCGCTCCGGGACGGGGCGGTTCCGTTTTCTTCACAGTGAGGGAACTGGTTCTGAGCATGGGGCAAGTTTTGTCCCGCGGCAGCGTCTGCGGATTCTTGCGCAGAGGTGAAGCGTGGCGTTCTAGCTTTGCCCCAGTGTGCATTGGGCACTGTGGAGAGACTAGGGGCGCGGAGCGGGGGCGACATCTATGTTCAGAGTAATCCCTATTTCTGTTTTGCAGTGTATGAAACACTTTCCCCCCGTTCTTAGAATATTTTGCGCTGCCGGTGTACAGAGACAGCCTCTCATCAGGAGGTGGGACTGACTGCTGAGCTTGGCCTTCACATCTCTGCCGTCAGCTAGTAGTAGACGCTTGTTGGGGAGGGGAAGGAAACTATTTTGAGGCTTATGTATTTTTTCTAGTAGTTGAAAGTGGGGGGTTTGTATCATTCTTGGCAAACTACTGTTGTTGGATACATACATAAAGCTTGCATATTGTACTTGAGAAGTTCCCTGACTTTGACCTTGATAAAATCCAGAAGTTGTTTTGCTGACAATATTGCCATGATTTCTCTGTTTCGTTTTTAAAATGTGATGCAGTGTTCAAGTTTAAATGTGAATCCCCAACATTTCTTTTCCTTCTGCCTAAGACTGGGAGCGTTATAAGCCAGCGTGGCATGATGCATATTGCAGGTGATGGAGAAAAGCACTGATACAACCCAGCCACTCAGCATCAACTGATACAGCCTTGTTATGCTTCTAACTTTGCAGTTAGCATGAGGTTTTTAGCTTTCTTTCAGGCATCTGTGTTGTGTTTTAATATAGGTAAGACTCGAGATATTTGCCATAGTCTTATGTTTTATCTGCCACCTTAACTAATTTAGAGTATTTGTATTTTCTCATTCTTCTTTCAAAGTTCATACGACTCTTTCTGAAAAGGTCAATTGATGGTTGTTGAGCACTCACCTCCCCAGGCCAAGAAGGCACAAAGATACTGTTTTATTAATAGGTACTTTTTACTTCCTTCAGATGTGAAACCTGTAGCCAGGAGGAAGCTAAGTATAGATGTCCACGATGCATGAAATACTCGTGCAGGTATCTATTATCTGAATTAAATTGTTCTGGTTTTCTAACCCATCTGTGCTGAATGTGGCACGTTAACGTTTTTCTTTTTGTCGTTTCAGTCTGTTATGTGTAAAGAAGCATAAGCTTCTGCAGAGCTGTAATGGAATCAGGGATAAAACAGCATTTGTCTCTGTAAATGAGTTTACCGACTTGAACCTACTGAGTGGTAAGAATATTCCTTGTGGTTTTTAAAGTTAATTGTTTTTACTGGGCTAGTACCACATTCTTTCTTGTTCTTGTTTAACTTTCAGATTATCGTTTCCTGGAAGACGTGGGAAGGACAGCTGATGCTGCTGCTCGACATCCTATTGTGCATAGCCCATCAACAAAAAAACATGTGAGTTTTAAATTAGCAAGTGGGACTGGTGGAGATAGGGTTGACCACCTATGATTTCCCACTGGGGCAGTCCCAGTCCAGATTTCTGAGCAGGTACCTCTCTTATGTGGGTATGAACGACCTAGAAATTTAGAGTCATGAATCAAAAGAAGTCTCTAGGTATATGTAATAATAGTGTTGATGGCTGTGTCCAGTTGCTTAGAAAAATAGATTGCTAGCAATGTACATTGTTTAGATTAAAGCATGACCACTCTTGCTGTTTGATGATAGATGTATCACAGTATCACAGTAGTTTTTTGCTGTTTGATGATAGATGTGTGTTAAGAAAGCTTGAATGCTTTCACCTCCACAACTTTTTGAACTTTTAAGTACAAAATTCCCATGTAAACAATGTGTTTATTAATAGCTTAAAAATTATTACATGCTTCCTCGTACATCAAATGAATGCAGCTAAAGTTCTACAAAGAATAAATCTAACCAACAATGAAATGAAATGCAGCCTTCTAAGGGTGAGGGGAATTTTGTTGAAAGTCCCCCAGTTCCAGTAAAGTATTAATGAGGTGACAGAAATATATGACATTTTCTGAAAATCTTATGATGATAAATTGTGAAGGCCAAGATCAAGAGGAAGAGAAAAAAAATCTGTTCCAAAATACTTTGACTTGTGGATAAGTCACCGAAAGGCATCAGGACCATGTTGTTTTACAGTCTTGTGATGATATCTTTAAATACAGCACTAAACTCAGTTGGAGAGAGCCTACGTTGGTGACAGTGAATTTAGAAGACTCCAGCTTTCATGCTGAAGTCATGCCCTGTGTGCAGTTACCACCATGATGTCTTGAAAACATGCACTGAAGATGGTGAGATGCTACATAGGTAGCAGTTCTTAAGGTGTGGTACAAGGCGTGTTTACAGGACAATAACCTCTGCGCTACCTTCAAATCAGAATTTGTCAGAGTGGCTGTGATGGTCCATGCACATCCTTTCTGCTGGTGAGGTTGTACTCCAAAAATCAGATCTGTGGGCAGCATTACACCCACAATGGCTGTCAGTGACTGTCATGGTAGAGAACTTTACTGTGAAGAGGTCATTGGCATGTTGTTTGTTTATCATGAAAAAATGGTTATTAAGGGAAAATTCACCTGAAAATATATAGTTTCCATGGTCCCTTTATTAAGTTTTTCATTCCTGTAAGCTTTCTTTTATTGTTTGACTTTGCATTTTGAATGTATTATTCAACTTACTTATCTTTTAATTATTTTGCTAGTTATATTGGTTGAGAAACAGAGCTCGGAAGTGTAATATCGATCTGAGAACAATGCCTGTGGGGTTTACAAAGAGAAGAGAAAATTCAACCAGTTACAATGCCGCGTAAGTCTTCATTAGGTTGCAGTCAGTATTTTGCTTTCACTAAAGACAAAATCTGAATTCATAGCAACATGCTTGCTTCTAAAATCTGTTGGATGCATGATTTTTTCCAAAAGCTACCTAGATTTATCATTCCACACTGCAGGTTTCAATTTTTTAGGCTCTTTGAGGTGAGTTTAGCAGCTGATGGAATTCATATTTTGTTTTGAAAAATACCAACGTTAGGTAACAGGAGGAAGAACCAGCGCTGTTGTGTTTTTCCATCTTCTAGTTGACATTGAATTTTCTTGCTGAACACAAGAAAAAGGAAACACTTCTTCAAAGATTTGTAACAGGATTATTGTAGAATGATTGGAGAAATCCCTCTGAAAAGGCAGACTTAAGTCTGAACAGGTGCTTCCGATACGGTTATCTCTGTTGCTTTGCTGTGTGAGCAGTTGCTGTGCTAGAGGATATGGATGCGTGATACAACATAACTTAGAGAGACAAGTGCAGACAGACAGATAAGAATTCAGGAAAGAGGCTAAAAAGACTTTTAAGTGTTTTTTCCTTTATCCACTCTGGGTTTTCTCTGATATCCGGAGTTTGTATTTTGAAGTATTTTCATAGGAACAGGTCTAAGAGATCGACTTGATGCTCTACTGGGAGCAATTATAAATGCTTTCCGAGCTTTCCACAGTACTCAGCTGTGTCAGCTACTGCTGATGGCTCTTTCACTTGTTTCTATTATGATTGCAGTTTTGGAGACAAGTTCTGTTTTCAGGATGCATTTTTCCATTTATTCTCTGTAAGGTACAAGCCATGATGTCTGGCAGGGCACTGGCCTGTGGCTGGGCACTGACTGGCCAGTGACTAACCACCAGGTGTCTCTCTATAACAAATAACCTACCTGGAAAACTACTCAACCCACCTGCCTGTATATCATTTCTTCTGAGGCAACAGCATAGTTTTTTGGGTTTGCAGATCTTCCTTTTTAACAGAACATAAGGCATAAAAGAGATGTAGAAGTTTAGCCTTTTAAAGTTACATATTTTACTGGTTCTGGTAGAGAAAACCTAGGGTGGACTAATGGAAAGAAAGGAAATCTGGGACATTTTCTCCTCTCTAGATCCAAATTTATGGATCACTGAGACTCTTCCCTCAGAATACACCAAATAGCCTGAAACCTTCCAGTTGTTAATTGTGTGTTATGCCACTGACTTTCTTTTCTTTGGTAATGTGCTCAGACTTTTACAGATACATTCTGCTAATGTTATGCTATTGAAGTATCTCAGGGTTAGAACTGAGTTTAACTTTTCTAGAGGATTACCTTAATGTTGTGGATGAAACAACATAAGCCTTTAAGGTTAGTACAGGGTAAAGAGTATCTTTCTGAGCAAGTCCAGAGGGCCTCAGGGTAATGGAATCAGTGGCTAAGAAAAGGACAGAAGAACAGGAAGGGCACAGATAAAGGGAGGTTTGATGCTATTGGGAAGATCCTGGTTATGGTACAATAATTTGCTGACAAAAACTTGCCTTCATGTATCATGTTTTTAAATCTATTTTTCTCTAGCAAGCCTTTTTGGGTACATACTGAAGTGTAGCTTTTGTAGGGAGCAAATTGAGCTTTGAGATTACTCTTTGAAGCGTATCACATACTTTTATGTTGTTTAACACAAGTAGATTTAAAAACCTGTTGGCAGATAGGTATGGAAATATTTCACAAGCTGTCTGGGAGAATGCCTTATCCTTTCTTTGGCAAAGGTGTGGAGAATGTGACGAAAATGGGATGAGGGTTGAGGCAGTAACCAGGAAACTCCAGTCAGTAGTCAGATGGGAAGAGGGGAGTGAGCTTGCAACTCCATGGCTGGAGATGATGACAGTGATGAGACACTGAAATGGAATAGTGCAACTCCTACAGCTCTGCAGTCTTTGCTGTCCTGCTCTGATCTTCCCTGCTGCCTACAGTGTCACAGGCATCTTCACCTAGCTCTCTCCCATCTCTGTTCACAAGACCTCCCAAACAAAATCCTTCTTACCTCTCCTCCCCGGCAAGGGGAGCCAGAGGGCTCAAGTCTTCCCCGCTGGTAAAAGGCATGCCTACAGTCTGAGAGCATCTGATCATACAATGTATGTGGGAGAAAAAGGAATCCTTTTCATTGTCTGTCTTCCTTGATTTGGTTCTGAGAATAAAGTGTAGTGTGGAGATTTGGGTTAGCATCAGTTAAGACATCATTAGTGTTAAGGAAACTACTTTGAGTTTTACCTGAAAGGCCTACAATGTTAACTCTAATCCTTAGCTAAATAGAGATAATTAAAATTAATTTTTTGAAGTGTTGCTGTTTACCAGGGAGCTATGTGAGCTGGGGTTTGGGCTAATATTGCACTGTTGGAGCTGTTAAACCTGAATGGAGTTGTTCCAAGTTTTGCTTGCTTTCTGGGACCTCCCAGAGTAAGTTCCAAGGCAAAGAAATGGCACTTGGAAGTGCCATTTCAATAAACCAGTAGCTCTTTGGAACATCTCTATGTGAAGATGAGTACTGACCAATTTCTGTACCTGAAACACTTCATTCTCATAGTGAATCCAATCATAATTTTGTTTATTTGCAGAATTTCAAGTGGTTTTATTCTTTAAAGACTGTTAGAGTTTGGGTTACTGGGCCTTGACAGCATCCCTTTAATTTACACAAGACTCTCAATTCAAGCCTAGCATGTTTTATTATTGCAACACACTGTTAATAATATCTTCTGCTGTTGGGAGCCCCCTTATTAGAACACTACACGTGTTACAAAGGAAGCACGCTTCAGTTCTTCATTGATTGTCTTGCTGTTTACTGTAACTAGGAAACAGCCTGGTAGAAATATTTCAGTTTTGCTGTTTATACATCAAATCCAGGAATTAGCTTGATGAAGTTTCAAGAAAACGGAGACTTCCTGTTTTGAGTGCTCTTGTTAGAAGTGCAGCAAAGTCAATTTGGCACTAGGAGCACAGTCTGGAGAGGGGTGGGAGGAAGGAAATCATACCTCTGTGCGTTAATGTGAAAGTTACTATTTCTTAATCCACAAGAGAATCTAGTCACTTACTTGGGCTGAATTTGCATTGCTTATGAAAGCTGAGAAAGGCATTGTTATCCAAAGGTGTAAATACTGAATGCCCAGTGTTTCAATTAAACTTCAATGCATTAGGTGAGAGTACTGGATGCTGTCAAATTAAAGGATAGCTGGTCCTTCATTAAACTGCTTTGTGGCCTTTTAATCTCTTCTTCATCAAAATAATATGGACAGGAAATAGTATTTGCATTTTGATGTAAGATGTGCTGTGTGCTTTGCTGTGAAGATGTTTTGGATCATACATCTCTAATTCTGTGAAAACTACAGTTGATTATAGAAGATATTTTTTTGAAATCTTAGAGGAGATGGAAGGGAGACAAGGGAGAAAGTTATTTTGCTTCACAAGAGCGGTAGTTGCAACACAGCCTGTACAGTTCTGAACATAATTTGCAACTACATCTCTGCCGGGGAAGAGGTGCCTTATTGCTCTTTTCCCCTCTGATCAGTTTCCATGCTTCCAAAGAAGCCAAAATAGGATGTGAAGCCAAGCAATGCAGGGATGGGCTAGGATGTTGCTTTTACTGACATCAGTGATGTACTTGTGCCTCATCCAGATCTCTGCCATTTTGTAGTTTTATAGTCAGTGCCATGGTATTCTGGAAAACTGTGGGGTGGCGTTCCATGGCAGCTGAGCAGTATGGAACACTTCATGCACTGCGCTGTTGCTCAACTGCAGATGACTTACTCAATTAAGCAATTTCATTTTAAAAATGAACATAGTACATGTCAGTTGTGTTTGAAGGAAATACTACCCCAGTGAGCCATAATGGAAAATGAAGTCAGTGAGAGCTGGAGCCAGGATATCTAATTTTAATCGGAACTTGTTGTGAAGCAGCTTTGATAGAATCTGCAGTTGACATCGAGTTCTCTAACTGGGCAGAGATCAGTGATGGTGAGGGAGGCTATGCCAATTCTAAGCTTCTTTTTCCCTTGCCTTCTCCTACCCTGTTCTTCATCTGTCTTGCCTCTTTCTGTTTGCTGTTTACTTCACGCAAGACTACTTTGAAGAAAATGGAAATAAAAAAAGGATCAGCACTTCTGTTTTTCTACAGTGAAACATTTTGACAACAAACAATCTTTTTAACTGCAGTGTTTCAAATCCCAGATTCATTGCTCTTCCTCTACACTGTTCCATAGACTTTCTTCCATGTGTCTGGAAGGGGGAGGGATGATGAAAGTCTGTAAAGACCCCTCTTAAGCTGATTTTTACTCAGTGATGAGCTGGATCTGCTCAGTGAGCCTGTAGGAAACTGCTCTTGTATGTGAAATCAGAATGTGCTATGTGATAACCATTCCTGCAGACAGATAAAGAGTATTCCTAACAGGTAGTAGATAGATAGAAGTATTTCTGGAACATTTCTTTTTCAAGTGCCTGTTTTGGAGACAGCTCTCAAGACTACATACATATTTCTGTGAGCTGTATCAGGGTTTGTCCTTTTCATCTTGGGAGAGGAAGATGGGTAGAGCTCCTATTGCTCTGGCTATCTTGATTTAAAAGTCTGACAGAAAGAAAGCCTGTCTCAATAAAGTTTGGTCACTTAGAGTAGATGAACGTGGCCTATTTGGAAAAATTGTGGAGGATGATGAAAAAATGCTAGAAAATCTCATTTAGTTGATAACATGTAACTATAGGGTATGGGTTAGGGTTAGAGCTTTATCATGGTTAAAACAAGGTGTAGTTACTGGCTAACACTAAGAATATGCATTTCTTTTTCTTTTCAGGGAGAAAAAGTTTTACTGGCATTTGAAGCTTGTATTTCCTCACTGTCATGCTGAATACATTTTGAAAGGGTAAAGAGCTTGAAAAACAGACTTTATAAATTAGTCTGCTGAAGTTGAACTGCAACATATTTTAATGAATTCTTATCTGTTTCTATTATAGAAAGTAAACTCAAACATTATTTTTAGTTTTCATTACAAAGACATTTAAATTGAAAATATACTGAAAGTTGTGTAGTACTTTCCTCTTTGAAAGTTATCTGGCTTTTCAAATCAGCCAGAATGGTTGTTTGCTAGTCCTTTTCTCTCTGTAAACAAGAGCAGCTTGTATATCCTGTACACCTGACATATCCTGTTCTTATGGAGCAAACATTCAGCAGGGTTTGCTGTCTCTCCTCCCTGGGACACTGGAGCTTCATGTAAGATGAAACAGATTTGCATTGTGGGAAAACCCACATGCACATTTTGCAAAGGCCAAAAACCAAGCTCTTTTTGACAAATGTTTGTCCTTTTTTCCTAGCCTGCAGGAGGATGAGAAGTATGCCCTTGTCTGCTTTTAATACTGTAGGAACAGCATGTTTCTGGTGCAGGGTTAGAAACTAAGAGATACACATCTGCTTATTCCTTGTATATGTCAGAGAAGTCCTGGTTTTGAAACTGAGATAAAGCTCCCAATTATCTATGCTGCATTGATAGACTTTTGTGATCCTTCCAAAAACTACTCAATTGTGCCACTGTAGTGTGCAAACACTCAGCTCCCTCCAGCTGACTTGGCTAACAGATGTTTGTGTACATGATGAACCGTGCCTTATGTATTTGATTTTTATCTTTGATGAAAGGGTGCCTGACGACAAAGCACTTGCTGATATCCTTAAGCCGTACATTGATCCAGTGGAGTCAGATCCTGTAGTTTGTCAAAGGTGTGTATTGAACAGCTTTTCTACTTAGTTCATCTAATGTACTAATAAAAGAAGGGAACAGTTCTGAGTAAATGGCTTCAACTAGCTGCTCTTCCAGCATGCAGAGCTGAATTCCCAGTCAGCAGTACATCTTTTAAATCCTGTGATGAAAACCATCCTAACCAACCAACTAACCCTGGAGTAGAGCCACCAACTTTAAACTGGGAAAAAGATTAAGAAATTGACTTGTGGCATAAAGATCAAATAAAGCAACTGTAATTCTAAAAATGTAACCATAATTAACCTCAATGGGGGTGAGAGGGAACCTTTTCTTTAGAGTAATTAGAAAAGCATACTTTTCATTACAGCTCTCATTTATAGGAAATACTTAGTATGTGGCAAATTACTGTCTTTGTGAATACATACTTTTGGCTGTTGATGTGCAAAAGATGCCCATCTCTTACAGAGAAGAAAGCCATTATACATCATGGATTCTTCATTTCTATGGCATATTCTTTCTTTCAGATTAAAAATGTATACAATGTCTCCTCAGTCAGATGTACAAATTTTAATGAAAATAGAAAACAGGCAACAAAACTCTGTCAGGTAAGGTGATTCTTCATTTTGTGCATTTATTAATTAAAACCAGCAAAATTAATATGCCTTTTTTTTAGCCTTTAATATGGAGATTACATAATCTCACAGGTTAAAGTTCAATGAGTAATTACCAGCCATCTTAAAAAAAAACAAAACTGTTATGTCTTTGTCTTGCAATATGTCAACACTGAAATTTCTGTGCAGTTACTGAGTAGGAAATTCAGCAGACTCATCCTTGGACAATTTAAGAAGCTAGGGCACTTTGCAGCTAGATTGGTGGAAGAGCGAGTGTACCTGTACCTCAGTTGCCTCAGTAGCAAGCCATGCAAATGTAACACCTGCAGTAAAGCTAGGTTTGTGTTAAAATGTGAAATTACTGTATTAACCAGTAGAAAGAGAGGTGTCCATTCCCTTCTGCAAGTTCCTCTGTGTATGTCTTAATCTCCTCAAGAGGACTGAGGGGATAGTTGAATTGAGCTGTCTTTTTAAATCATTGCAGCAGAAGCTCTGTGTTTATCAGCATCCAGTCACTGCATTTGATACAACTCCTTTGCATCACTCTTCATGTAACCATATTTTGTGGTTACTCCAGTTGGCAAAGAGGGTGTGAAGGCAGCAGACCCTGTGAACTACAGACCTGTTAGTCTAACCTCAGTTCCTGGAAATATGGTGGCAAAGATTTACTGAGTGCAACTGAAAGGCATATAAAAAATAATGGAACCATCAGGCACAGTCATTGTGGGTTCACAAAGCAAAAGTCCTGTTTAACTAAAACCCACCTAGTGGATGAAGGGGAGCTGGTGGATGTAGTTTTTCTGGATTTTAGTAAGGCTTTTAATACTTTATTTCCTTCCTTTTGATACTGTCATCCTTCTGGACAAATTGTCCAGCTGTGGGATGAGCGGGTTCATGGTATGCTAGGTGAAGAACAGGCTGAGACAGAGCTCAAAGGGCCATAGTGAATAGGGCTACATCTGGCTGCTAATAGCTCACCAGCAATGTTCCTTAGGGCTCAGTTCTGGGTTCGGTTCTGTTTAACATAGTTATCAGTGATCTGGATGCAGGAGTTGAATGTACCATTAGCAAGTTTGCTGGTAATACCAAACTGGGAGATGCTGTTGACTCCTGAGGAACAGAAAGCCTTGCAGAAGGCTCTAGATAGACCGGTGCACTGGGCTATGATTAATGGGATGAAATGTAACAAGTCAAAAAGCCAGCTTCTACACCTGGGATGGAGTAATGCTGGGCACAAGTGTAGGTTGGGAGGGGAGTGGCTGGACAGCAGCCGTACAGAAAGTGATCTGGGAGTACTGGTCAACAGCCGGCTCAGTAGGAGTCAGCAGTGTGCCCTGGCAGCCAAGAAGGCAAACCACATCCTGTAAGGTATAACCAGCCAGTCAGAAGAGGTGATTGTTGGCTGTATTCAGTGTCTTCAGTATTCAGTTAAGGAGTTTGGGCTTGTTTAGTTTGGAGAAAAGGAGGCTGAGGGCAGCCTTATTGCCCCCTACAGCTTCATGAGGAGGGGAATTGGGGAGGGAGGTGCCAATCTCTTCTCTCTAGTATCTGGTGACAGGACATACAGGAATGACTCAAAACTGGTCCAGGGGAGGTTTACACTGAACATTAGGAAACATTTCTATAGAGAGAGTGGTGAAACACAAGAACAGGCTCTCTATAGAGGTGGTCAATGCCCCAAGCCTATCAGTGTTTAAGAAGTGTTTGAACAATTCTCTTAGTAACATTTTTACATCAGATCAGCCCTGAATTGGTCAGGCAATTGGACTAGATGATTGTTGTAGGGCACTTCCAACTGAAATAATCTAGTCTATTCTATTCCTGAACCCCTGGGAAGGGAATGTGGTTGGAAATCCCAGGTGAAGATTGTCCAGGTAATTAAGGCCTACTGGTGCTCCCAGTAGGGATTAAAAGAGGCATTTATGCAGATTTCTGAAAGACAGATGTCTGGACTGATTCCCATTTAGTTCAAGAATAACCAAATTCTGGGTGTTTAGGGAAGAAGTTTAGCAGTGGTTTAGCTGGTGTTGTGAGCTGCCCTGGAAAGTTTACTGCAGAAGCACCTGTTGATAGATGAATTCTGCTCAGTTCCTGCCTTTCTGCTGCATTTCCCAGTGCTCCATGAAGGGCTGTCCAGCACAGGCACAGTAGCCATGCTGCCTGGATGTGCTGTTGCACCCAAGTAAGGAAGCCTTTTTGGGAGTTCAGCTATAGGAAATGAGATCAGAAACAACTTCCCACTTAAAAAATATTTTTAGCAGACTCCTCTGCTTATCTGCTAACAGAACAGGTTCCCAGAGCATGAGCAACATCTGTCCCCTTCTCAAGTAACAAAAACTGTAAATGCATGTTACTGCTGTACATCTTGCAGTACAAGGTTGGGAAGGTGGTATTCAAGCAATGATCTTGAAGAGTTACTAGTATTGGAAAATAAAGGAATTCATACACAGGTGGGGTTTTCTGTGGTGTTTTGGCACTTGGGTTTTCACATTTCCTTTTTTAGAAAAGAAGGAAAAAATTGCTTTTGTAATAGCAAGTAATGTCCACCTCTTAATCTTCTGAGGTGAAGTATGTGAGTTGCATAGAAGCCTTGGGAAAGAACTAGTTTAATATCCAAGTGGACTGTCTCTATGCTCATCAGTTTCTTTTGTTACTTAACCATTTTCCTCTTCTGAAATCTGTGTGATGCTTCTTTAGCTCACTGATTTATTGAGAGAGAACTCTCCTCAGGAAGTTAAATTTAATTGCTGTAAATAACCTTGAGTTTCAGCCCCATCTGTATTCCCCGAATTGGCTTTGCCTGGTCCTATTCTATTCTATTCTATTCTAAGTTACAGGAATTGGTATTTACCACACCTAGTGAATGCAAAGTTTAAAGTTTTAAAAGAACTGCAGAAAGTTAAAATAGAAAGTTTTGACTTGAGAAATGCAGTTCCTCACTTGGAAATTATGTGAATCTGTTCATAGGAGTTGTTGGAGCAAGCCCAGCTGTGGAGTGCAGACAGGTCAAGGAAGCAGCATATTGAAAGAAAATTCCTTGTCTGAAAGGAAAGAACAAAGTTTGTTTGAAATGATGGCACTGCTGTGTCAGCAGAAAAGCATCTTCTGTCGACACAAGCTGTGTTTCTGCCAGCGGGCGCTCTCAGCACAGTTAGGCCAGCGTGCTTGTTGTGACAAAGGCTCTATGAGGGAATTTAATTTTTTCTGTAGTTGCATTACAGTTAAGTAAAAGAGAATGTGAATTGATTTCTTCTCCTATGGACTTCCCCCTCACTTAAATTAATTTGAGATGTATGGCTCTCATTCTATAAATCAATACCTGCAACTGCAGTGGAAGTACTTGTGACCAGCTTGCTGCATGGTGGTGTTCAGCCTGGAACAAAAGCTGTGTGGAGACGTGCTGTCATGTTTCTTTATCCACATTTCTTTAACAGTGGGGAGCTGTTAACTTCTGGTTTGTGTAGCCTTAAGCACCACTGTCAGAGTAATTTGTCATTCTGTGCCACCTTACTCTACAGGGTTTTAGGCTGTACGTTCCTGTATGACAAAATCCTCTTCCGTCCTTCTGTGGGCAGACTGGAGGAGTAGGATTGGTGTAGTCCACAAATAAATACAGTCTGCATGAATGTTGTGTTATTCAAAGCTTCCCTTGGGCTCACCAAAAAAATTTCTTCTCCACAAACACTAGATAATAGAAAGGCTGTAAATACACATTGCTGAGTCGGATGTTGATTTTAGGTTTAGCAGAACCTTCTGAAAAAGAACACAGTTAATAGTTACAATTACATCTTATTGAGG
Source organism: Melanerpes formicivorus (assembly GCF_026170545.1). Classification (NCBI taxonomy): domain Eukaryota; kingdom Metazoa; phylum Chordata; class Aves; order Piciformes; family Picidae; genus Melanerpes; species Melanerpes formicivorus. Next base: position 16,105,381 of record NW_027142359.1, on the reverse strand, counting down.
AAATCCAATGGTGTTTCAGATAATATCTAAGCAGAATTATTATGGGTTATAAAATGTCAGCCTTCTGTTTTAAAGATAAGTATGTTACAGAAGGATTTTAGTATTTCCTGCAATTGTTTATTGAACAGGAGTTTGTGGTTTCGTTCTGGCTATTTTCTGTGTTTCACAGCAAATGCCTTTTTTAGTTTGAAGGTCCTTTGCAGAATGCTTTAAATTTTTTGGTTTTTCTTTTTTTCTTTCTCCAAAAATATAAATTAGTCATGTAGTACAGACTTCTGCTTCCTCACAGGAGTTCTGCAGATCTTAAGAAAGCAGCTGCATGGATCCATTGGTGTGCGGACATCATGGACAGTTGCCAAACAACACAGAGCTTGCTTTCTTCTTCTTAGGTGCCTTTTATAATTGGTGGTGACTGTTCCTAGAGAACTGTGTGATAAGCTCTTACTTTTGTCTTCTGTAAAACCAGCTTGTCAGAAGTGCTTTCAGTATGAATTGGAAGCACTTCACAATTACTTGGAGTAATGTAAAGCATAATCTCTCCTCCTGTCCTCTCCTCCCTACCTGTCACCTAGTGCTGTATAACACTGAAACTGTTAAGCCACTTGATAGTCTTCTTATTAATTGCACTTACTCTTTAATGAAACTTACAAAGAAAGGTTTGAGAAAACCAGCATTACACAACTCTCTCTCTGCTTTAAAACCTTGGTTTGGAAAAAATCTGCATTTGAATGGGTTATAATAGTTTTCCATTTGGTGGTGCTTGCCTCTGTCACCTGTTGTGCAATATTTAGATGGTGGTTGGTGTCTATTCTCTCCTTAGCTGTAGCTATTCCAAGAAAGGTTTAACTGCAGCCTCTTGGATGATTTTACAGTGTACATTCTTTTATAAAGTAGTCTTTTCTTTCTTCAGGATAAATTAGTGTCCTGACTGTCTTCAGTCCCTTATTTGGGATGCCTTCAAAGTGACTTCATATGGTAAGAGTATTGCTTTTTCCACTAAGGAAAGATCCAACTGCAAAATTATACCATCTGGTTTGGGAAATATACCTTCTTGTTTTCCTTGTTAGGCTTTGTGTAACAAAACCAAAACAAAGCAAACAAAAAAACCTAACAACAAAAAAACCAGAAATATAATTCCTAAATCCAACAGACCCTTGACACTTGTTATAATTAAGGTAATGGTCAGACTTGGGTTTTTTTTAACTACAGATATTTAATGAAAACATTAATTACTCTAAGATGGTCCTATTTCTACAAGAGAAATAACTGCAGCAGACTTGGTTTAAGGTAGATATCGTCATCTAAGAGACAATTAATTAAAGAAGTCTTGTTGAGGGTTCAGTAATATCTTACATGAATCTAGCTCAGATAGTTGCTTGTCTTTAATCACATGCATTTAGTTTAATGGAATTAAAAAGCAGTGGTTTTTTTAAGCATCTGCATTAGGTCTGTTCATAGATACTGGGTTTTGCTTGTTAATATATTCAGACTGGCACATGAATGTTGTTGTAGAAGACTTTTTGGGATTTGAAGGTATCATTAGACACTGATAGAACATTTGGGTGCTTGCAAAATACACTCTGGCTGTATATAACAGCTTTGCAAAGCCCACTGGTTTCAGTGAACCATATCCTTAAAGGAGCTGTAGTACAGAGTAGTATCAGACTGTATCCTGTAGCTTTTCTTCTGTAAAACTGCCACCATACAGGGATAGGTAGAGAATCAGTTGTAGATTTTGGGGTTTATATTGGTAGTACTGGTGCAGCTCATGCATGCTTCAGTTACTCAGAAAGCACAAAATACCAAAAGCATTTTTGTACCAGTTCCAACATCAAGGGGCTTCTTACTCTCTGTGGTGACATTGGCTGTGCACATGAGAATACTGGCATGTTTGCCACTTAATTCTTGTGGGCCACAGGGAAGAAAATCTGCTAGACTAGTATCAGGGGTTTTTTTCCTACTAAATGCCATTGCTTTATGGTGGTGAACACTTAATTTTGCTTTGACTGATCCAATGCAGTTGCTTCCCAGAAAGCTGGATGATGTTAGTAATTTTGGAGCACTTCCCTGTCTCAAGATCAGATGGCAGAAATGAGAGTTATTTCCTTGGATGACTGAGTTCTCTGCTCAAAGAGAATTTTCTTTTGTAGTCTGTTGCTTTTAAATAACTAAGCATTAGATCACATTAGTAGGTCACAGTAGTCAAAATAATAGATTTAAGACTCTAAGTAAGTTTTTTGCTTGGGCGTGTGCAAATATGCCAACAGACTTTTAGGAACTCACCTTGGAATTTAAAGATTAATATAAAGGAACCAAATCTTTTTAAGTGTTGCATTTATATTGGGTTATCTATTTTTCTGTCATTGAAAGTATCTATTAGATACCTGTTATATCTGATTTTATTATCAAAATTTTCTATTTAAATATATGTTGCAGATAGCCTCAAATACTGTTAGTGTTATCCTTAATTTTTGATATCCTCTTCTAGGGCACTTCTTTCTGCATTATCATTTGTGGATAACCTCATCTAAAACTACCGGAGCTTATAGTTTGCTTTCTGCTTTTCTCGTAACTCCAGCTGCTTTAAAAAGTCACTGCTCTTAGTGTGGTGCACGTATCAGTTCTTTTTATCACCATATTACAATCTCATTTCAAAAATACTACTTCACCTAGCAGAACATATGTACTAGAATTGGTACATTGCAAGCATTATTTCCTCTTCTGCATTTTCTGCAAATGTTGAAAACTGTGGGGTGGTTTATTTAAGGTTCTCCAGTCTTACTTAGGAAGCAATTTCTTTTCACATTTGTGTTATTATTATGTGGTATACATGAGACAGGAATTAAGGATACAAATCCCTGGCTGAACTGCTGGCCTTGGCATGAGTTGGAACGGACCCCAAGCTGGCTTTAACCTATGCCAACAGAAGATTGACAGTAGAATTCATTACTCCTCTCTAGCTCACAGCAGCTGGCACAAAAGCAGCTCTGCCAGCTTTACAAAAGCAGAGAGCTAGCTTACAATAGTCATTCTTCACTGCACAACTGTAGTCAGGCTCTGTCGACTTCGTTCAAGGGGAAGTAGAATTTGGTCTGTAGTCTGTTTCTTAAACACAACACCTCTGTGTATTAATACTTGCTGCTGTATTTTTCCCAGAGTGTTATATTTTGTTTAGGGAGGGGGGGTGGTTATTAAAACTTCCGCTTTTCGTACTGAATACTTTATGTTTTCTTGTAGGTCATTTCAGGCTTTCTAGTTTTGTTACTGCAGCCATTTTAGCATCATTTTTCACGTGCTCCCCCTTTATCTGAACATCAGTCTCAGCTGACAAAAGTGATGCAGAGCAACAAATGCCAGGATATATAGCTTTTACTGTAAAAAATAGTCACTCTTCCTTCCTATCAGCTTACATTTTTCATTGAAATCCTGCATTGTGTAACACAGATGGAAAGCAGAAAACTAGTCATTGCTGAACATAAAATGTGTGATCTGAATCTGTACCACACATAGCTAAATGTTTATGATGTCTGACTACAATTACTTGACCTTTGAGAAGATTTTTGGGATGATGCCAAAAAAAAAAATCAGAATTTGTCCATTTTACTATCTTGAGCAATCATTCATTTTGTTTCTTGAAAGGGATTCCTTTATGAACCAGTAGGCGCCTGTTTTCTAAAATAACAATCCAGCATTTTGTAACCCATGCTGAATTCTTTTGGATGAATTGTTTTATAATTAATGGTATTGCATTAGGGTTTCTGGAGTGTCCCAGCTAGAGAGCTGCTGACTGAGACATCTATTACACAAAGATTTATTTCGAATTATAGCCTCTGCTCCAACATTCTGCTGTCCATGCTGCAGCAAGTTGGATCCAGACCGTTTACAAAGGAGTGATATTTAAGTTAGTAAAGAGGTGGAGGATGAGATAACAATATGAGTGCTAGTGTGGGCTTCAGCCTGCAGTTTGTCTTATTCTGTACCTACCACAGGTAAAACTGAAGACGTACAAACCCTCCATGTTTGCAAAGCAGGTAGGCACACCCCAAATTGTGAAATGTAAAGAAAACTGCACAGTAGTCTCTTTTCTGCACCATAGCTGGTCTTGTAGCAGCATCCCCAGCTTATGCACAGGCAGATTTTCTTCCTCTGAGAAAAATTAATATCTAGGAAAGGCTGTTTCAAGAACAAACCTTGCAGTTTACTCCAATCCACCATCTCTACTAGGGAGCAGAGAGGAACCATGTACATATATTGTACTCTGTAACACATGCATAGTATGGAAAATACCTTCATGGAAGTCTGTGCACTGTGTAGCATGCATGTATAAGGCAGACTTGATGGGAAATTGACAGGCGGTGAAGTCCAAGTTTGCAGATGGGAAAACCCTGTTGAATGATCCATTGACTCCTGGTGGGGGTAAAAATGGGCTCTAGAGCAGAAGTAACGTTCAGACTGTTTGTCTGATTCAAGTCTAGGATAAGTGTTGTGAGGTTCAACTGTCTGAGTTGCTGTGAAATTTTTTCTCTGAAGCAGTAATTTGCTGTCGTTTCTTGAAAGAAAAAGGTCACACAGAGATACTGACTTAAAGTTTGAATTTGGGGGATCAGGCAGAATGGGAGGTTGGATTAAGAGGCTTCTAGGAGTAAAGATGCATTTACAAGCATTTGGAGTCATAAACTGAACTTGGAAGCTGCAGCACTACGGAGCACAGCAGTGTAGCCATCAGCATTTTCATCAGGGCAGAGTATGGGAGAACCTTTTCATGTTCCAGTCAGGAAGGAGAAAACCTGTTGTGTCCTCCTGATGCTGCCAAAGGGGAATCCCTCTGTTTTTTCTCTTTCTTGACAGAAATGAGCTAGGGCTGATTGTTTCAACCTTGCCAAGAAGGGAATTGATCTTCCTGTTTGTTTGCCAAGAAAATAATTTGTTTTCTTTATTTCATAGCTTTTCCTCTTCATTGTAAAGCATTAGTAACCCCTTAATGGAAAGTTTTTTGGCAGTTTGATTCCCATGCAAATAAGTATAAATCTGTGGATATGGTTCCACCATTTAGTACAGAGTGTTGGAAGTATTCAGGCTATCTCCATATGAGCTAAATATGGAAATTGGAATTTGCTGTCTAGGGATTGGAAATGACTGAAGTATCAATTCTTCCTGTTCCTGCTATGGAAGTTCATTAGATTAATCAAAGTGTAACAAAAAATCTATTGCCTATTTACAAGGATTGATTTCTCATCAGTGTTGCATTTGTGTTTATTTTGTTAATTTATTAAACAAGATTAGACTTAGCAATTTTCTGAATTGGATGTATTAAGAGTTTTTCATGCCATCCTTTGCTATTCCAAGGTACGCCACTCATCTCTAAAATTATTTGCAGTAGCGTTTCATGAGGCTGTGTAACAGCCACTGTAATTAAAGCAGACTTACGACACTCTGGTTTGCTTCATGATCATGCTAGTGTTTTATTAGCTGTACAAGTTACATATTTTAACTTTTATGTTGCACTTAAATTATAACATCTTTCCTTGCTACTGGATTTTGTTACTACTTTCAGTAGGTCTTAGGAGATGGGGAGAGTGTTTGCTCTCTTGAAATTGAGTATCATTTTTGTGTTCTTCAAACCAAATTCTACCAAGTACAAGAAACTGAAATTTGCTAGTTTCACATTTTCCTGCAGTTGTGTCTTAAATTCTCCCATAACAAAAAAAATGCAAAGTGGTTTTTGCTTCAGTTAATTTTCGGATTGTTATTGTGCATCCTGAATTTACCATATCACTCTTAATACGCAGTCCACTGAATCGTTGCCGCAGATGCCATATCTTCTTTATGGGTTTTGCCCTCAAATGATACATTTTTCCATGATTGTTGTTAAATTGTTTTTACTTTGGTTTTTTTCTCTGTATAATTGCCTCATTCTCAAGAGATTTAAACAAGGACAGCCTTTGTGCTTCTAGAGCAACGTAGATGTAGTGTTATTTTACTTATCTCATATTTCCATTGATGGTTTGATACATTTGTTGGGTAAAAGTGCACGAAGTTGGACATCTATTATTGTGCCAAATAATTTAGGTGACAATTGTGTTCCTACTGTCTTCACTTGGGTATTTGTTTTTTTTCTTTTTTCTTCTATGACGTTTTTGCTCCCTGAAATATGCTTGTAAGAAGAGGGGTTTTGTGAGTCTTACGTATGTTTGGCTGTCGTGTTTTGTTGTGGGTTGGTTGGTTGTTTTTTAATCCAGGAGTTCTTAGATTTCCCTAGTGGAAGTGCCTCTTACAGCCCATAGAAGAGAGGAGTCTGTAGATTGATCTGGCTTGTCTTAATAGTCTTTGTTTGAGGCTGATACAAGGCCCAAATACGGCAAGGAAAAGGAACAGCGTCATGGTTTTCTTGTTATTTGGAAGTGCCTTTTTATATTTTGGCTATGTAGGTATAGTTAGGAGATGCTGATAAAAACTGACATCCTTTACTGATATGTTGGCCAGTTTTCCCTCTATGCTTTTGTAGTTGCGCCCTAGCAGTTTTGGGCTAACTGGTTGGTAAGAGGAGATTCCTTGTCCTAGGTTTCCTCTTCTTTATGGAAACGGACATCAATGATGCTGAAAGCGGTACTTAAGATGGGAATCTGACTTGAAAAGGGATTGGAAGGGATCTGGTCTGTATTGGTAAAGGTTGAGCCATGCAGGTAATCAGCAGTACAGAAGAGAGGTTAGTGAACATACGTTAAGGCAAATTATCAAGATCCTAGACCAGGAGAAAAACCACAGACAAAGAGTGGAAGGAGGAGCTTAGCCAAGTTTTAAAGTATTTGTGTAATCTCTAGTGAATTACTTTTTTTTTTTAATGTTAAAATATTAACTTGACCTTGATTCCTGTCCCCTTCTTTAAAGAGCATACAGAGTAGTCTTTCATATTGTTCAGCTGTTGATAAGAATTAATTACAAAGGAAGTGTTAAGGCATGACATTTCCTTTTTTCATTTCTAAGCTCTTGGCTTTTATTTTGCTCATTGAATTTTCTAATTATTTTTCCCATACATGGACTAACAAAACTCACTGTGTTCTGGGTTTTTGAATGTTGAAATCCCAGTGACAAGGTTAAATACAAAAATGTTGCATTATTTCTATACATGGTGTTTACTTTCTGCCATATAACTTTCCTTTCATACCTAATTCAAACATGCATTTCACTACTTCCATGTTCACCAAATCATAACCACACAAAGAGATTATTCATCAGTTAGGAATGAAAGTCCATCTGTTAGTTATTATCTTTGCTGTGCAGCAGTACTTCAGAGTGAGTGCTTGGGAGAGGCTCTAAAGGCTGTACCCAGTCTTTGCTCCCTTCTAGGCAAATGCAGATACCTAGGAAATGCTATGCTCTTCTGTTTGGGAGAAAAAATAAATCTTTGTTTTCCCCATAAGTTACCAGGAGTTTGAGTGTGGATTTTTAGGACTAGGCCCAACATAGATAGCATGATTTGTTGTATCTGAGTAATGCCAAGAAAAGACCTCGATGTTTCCACAGTTCTAGGAAGAAAATCATCTTTGTTTAAAATATGCACAAGGGTTTTAGTTGATCTCTGACAGGAAAATTATGAACGTCATTATACAAATATGCATTTTAGCAGCATTTACTATTACTTAGATGGCTGAAACTTGTTTGTCCTCTTTTCAGTGCCTGGAAGACTAAACTAAAGAAATAACATGGTTACAATTTATCTTTAATTTCAGATTGCAGGTTTCTCTTTATTATTATTAAAATCGAAGTTCCTGTAGATGACATTCAGGAAAACCTGATCAGTAGGGAATTTCCTGCTGTCTGAGTTCATGGAGACAAGTTACACCACTGGGACAATAGCCACAGGCTCCATTTGAGGGGAACTTGTTGTGATGCAGTGACCTAACACGGCATTCCTGCCTGTAGGAGACAGATTAGGAGACTGAAATGTTGAATTCCTGGAAGGTGGTGGAATAACTATAGATAGCAAAACTGTCCTTTGCAGAAGCTCAAAGATGCCATCAGAAATGCAGAGCCACATTAATGTCAGCATTTTGTGAAAGGTAACAAAGACATTCATGGAGTAAATGTAACGATTTATCTGGAGGAATGTGATGTGGGATTGCTGAATCCTGTGAAATTTTCTCAATTGTCAAAATTTTTGTAGGCTTTTAAACTGCCTGCTGGCAGGCAAATTTTGTTTAATTTTTGTCCTTGAAAAAGCAGTTATTGTTACTGCATTCCAGATGAAACCAAAAGCTGTTGTCTGCCAAGATTTTCTCTTTGTGATCCTTATAAATGGAGTCGCCTTATTAAGAAGAAATCTATGCCTGTTTCTTGCTTCGTGATGAGCCTTGCTTAGGGAAAGAAAATAATCAGGAAAGTGTATCACTGGATGATGGGTGTTGGACAAGGAGGATGAGAGAATGTATGGAAGAGAGAAAGCAAATACATGGGAAGTAAATAGCAGGGAGGCAAAAAATGTGAAAGAGAAGGGTGCAAGGAGAAATGCCACTGAATACAGGGATTGAGAAGCTGAAGTGCAGACAATCTGAATGAGCTGGGCAGTGAGAGAAGCAAGAAACCACAGGGAGGGTTTAAAAAAAGGATGTGAAGATGGGGTGTTAAGGTGCTGGTTCTGTCAGGGTAGTCAGTCTGTTTGGAGCCAGGCTTACCTTGTCATGAAGGGCTGAAGGAGCTTGTCTGGGATGACAGCCTTAATTGAGTTGGTTCCTGCAACTGATGCTGGAGCATGAAAGAGTCTTGAGTTGAAGGACAGACTTACTCTGGTTGTCATTCATTTTACTGGGTTGTCACTTGAAATGTATAGTGAAGGAAAGGCCTGAAGAAGGCTGGAGCTTCTTATGGGTCTTTGCTGAGCAAGCTACACAGTCCCAGTGATTCAGGACAAGTAGGTAAAAATGGTAATGCAAAATATACATGATGACCAAGTTCTCTCTGCCCATCTCCTACCTATGGTGAGACTACCTCTCTGCAAATCATGTATGTGAGGACCTACATTCCACTGTTACCCTATGTCCTCAGCTCATCCTGGTGAATAATCAGTCCAGGGAGTTAAAAGTCTTACCAAAATGTCATTTCATTTCATTTTTCTCCAAACAGGTCTAGCCTTTTCTTCAGTAAAAGTTGAAATTGTGTGTGTATGTAGGCTTCTTGAAAAGGACACTCATCTCTTACCCATGAGTCTGTTATTCACTCTGTGACGTATGACTTTGTTGTAGTTCTGGGATGAGATGAGGAAGGTTTTTGTCATGACAGAGTCTTACAGAGAGAATCTGAACAATCAGTCTTCCTTGGGAACCATCCTGTTTTAGACTATGGAGTTCTATGACAATGATTAGTTTTGTTTTGAGATATTTGAAGCATGCAAAGTCAAGGAATAGCTTGGACTAAGAGAAAACCTGAATCTGCACTTGTGTATAAAGTAAGGAATATGGTAGACTGAGGTCCTTTGGATAGCCAAACCCAGCAAATTTAAAAGGAGAAGCATTAAGTTTCTCTGTTAGGTTCTCACTGAAGTTTAAAGCACTAAAAATTCAGATGTTTCCTCCGTCACTGTCAACCAATAAAAGTGACTTTCAAAAAAAAAAGAAAAAAGATAAAGCTCTGACTCAGTGATCTAACACTTCAGTAATTTACTATCATAAAATAGTTTAAAGTACAAATGTTTTATCTTATGCCAAGCTGGACACTAAAGATATTTTGTCTAAAACATGAGATAATGGAAAGTGTATTGTGGCATGTGGATTACTTTAGCCTCTTGGTGGTAAATGTTTGCTTAACCAGAAAAGAATGTGTTGCAGTCCTTGCCAAGGGAAAGGTATTGCCATACTCTGTATGTGGAGCACTGTAAATAAAGCAGTAAATATGTTTCTGTTCATGTGTGTTAATCCACAAGTTATGAATGCATTCATTCAATGAGAAATGTAATATACTGTTATCCTTTTTAAAGGGTTTCACTAAGAAGAGGTCATAATTACTTTGGCTTGAAAGAAACATGAAACCAAATATTTTCATGATGATTGAAGTTGAATATGAGAGAGAAATAATTTTTGCTCAAACTAAGTTTCCCTTAAATTCCAACAACTCAAATCCTATTTTACCTTCAATGTTCTTCTCATGTGCTGACTCCTCTGGTGTACCATTCTTAATCACACATTACTGTAAATCATAAACTATATCGTTTCCTTCATCTATCCATTGTTGGTTTTGGCAAAAGAAAACCCAACTGCATAGTATGTTAATGAACAGAGCGGGTAGAGCAGCTATGGGAAATACCCCACTTATTGCCTGATGTGTATTTTGGGTTTGAACTTCATTTGCCTCTAACTGATACAATAGCTTAGTAGTAATTCAATAATGCTGATTGCAGATAGAATTGCATAACTCAGATTGCAGTGCAATAATATCAGAGCATCTGTTGGATACCACAGTTAACAGCAAGTGAAAGCAACAGAATTTCTTTCAGAGGGCTTTGAAATACTCCATTCCATAGAATCCCATGTCCAGGTTTCAGTTAGAGAGTTAGAAGATAATATTGCAGTTCTAGGAAATAATTATGGTGAAGATGCTCAATTTACTCTTTATTACTGTGGCATCATTTGTTACATACCTGGCTTCACCCTCCAGGGTAAAGAGTTGCCTTTTCTGGAAAAGGACTGTGCATCTGAGTCACGCGCCCCTTGTAGCGCACACATGGGGATTTCTACAGGGACCTTCTTGCAGATGGTGCTGGTAGCAGAGATTTGCTTAGGCAGAAACTGAGATGTTGTACTGCCTTTTAGAAGTTAATGCCCCAATATTCTGGGTATCAGAGTCATTACTTCTACAGAGACAGCTCCTAAGTGCTTCCAGTATGCCTTCACAGTAGTAATTGTTCAGATGTGCCTTTCATTTCATCTTCACAGTACTTCACTGGTAATTCGTAAGCAAGCATGATAAGTAAGGTACACTACACTACTAACCACATCTCTTAAACCTCAGGTGTTAAAGCCCATAAACAAAACATTGTGTTTTATTCTTAATTGATATTTTGGTAAGTATATCCATTTGGATAACTCTGTGTCCACATTCAGTTTTGGTGAAGATACTCATTAATAACTGATACAACGTTTCA